>NW_027532406.1:3141781-3179450 GCF_008692635.1 Crocuta crocuta | reverse complement strand
TAAAAAAAAAAAAAAAAAAAAAAAAAAAAAAAAAAAAGAGGGGCACTTGGGTGGCTCAGTCAGTAAGTTTCCAAATCTTGATTTTGGTTATGATCTGACAATTTGCAAGATCAAACCCTACACCAGGCTCTGTGCTGAGAGCACAGACCTGCTTGAGATTCTGTCTCCCTCTCTCTGACCCTCCCCACTCGTGCTCACTCTCAAAATAAACAAACTTAGAAAGCAAGCAAGAAAGAAAAAAAAGAGAAAGAAATGAGGGAAGGAAGGAAAAAAGAGAGGAGGAAAAGAAAAAAGAAAGCCAAAGAGGAGTCAAAGATACAAAGATAAATTTATACTGCCATATAATTTAGTGCTGAAACACTACAGAAAAATTACGGATAATATCCTGAACTTGGTTAGATGGCAGGTTTATTAGTGTTTATTATCGAGTTTTTATAATATACATGTACATTATACATAATGTTTAATATGCATGAATATTATATTTTGGAAGCCATGAGGACAGAAATATGTTACCAAAAAACACATTCTCAGGTAAGCCTGGATAAAAACAAATAGTAAAGTATAATATTTATCCAAAACTTTCCTATAGTTGTCCCAGGAAAGTCCAATACCATACACTCATGGGTCAATCACACCTGGAAACAGATTTTAAAAACAGTCCTACTACATTGTAAATATTTACAACTTTGAGTTACCAGGATTCATTGAATTGTGCATACAAGTTACTCAATGAATTACTAGGAACAGGGTATCTGGCAAATAATTCTATTAGTCTTTCGTTCTAACATTTTCTTCCAAGAAATAAAATTGCAACATTTTAAAAAGTTGGTCTTTCCCAGAAAAATCATCAAAAATTAATATGGCCAACTAAAGAATGCCTGATATTCTAATCTGAACTTTCTCTGACGCTAAAAATTTTCCATGGGTCTCCTTGTATCAGCCTCTCCATACTTTCCACAATGGTTCCAAATCTTCTTTTAGAAGGCTCCAACTTAAGTTCACTTAACCTCATACAAATCCCACATTCAACTGTTGGTCTTCCTGACATCTGTGTTAGACTTTAATTTTTTTGACAGTTTTTATAGTCAATGCAAAAGACCAGCACAAATTAAGTCTTCTTTATTTCTTTTTTTCATGTTTTAATTTTTTTTATGTTTTTTATTTATTTCTGAGAGAGACAGTATGAGCAGGGGAGGGTCAGAGAGAGAGAGGGAGACACAGAATCCGAAGCAGACTTTTTTGGCTTGTTAGAGACCCAATAAGTGCCACTTCTATATCAGAGATACAGAATTTAGAATATTACTTTAATCCACTTTTTTAATAAAAAATTTAAATTGGAATTTGGATTCAAAATTGAATTTAAACTTGCTCTGTTTTCCTTTACCAGTATTCTGCCTCATATTTACTTCTGTGATGGTTATCTTATTACCTAGCAAGCACACCTGTGGTTGTGAAAACAGTATACCAAAAAAGAAAATTATTGGTTATTGATGTACTAGATTTGCATAGGTCTTTTAAAGAGTTCTAGCTTCCACCTTACACAAAACGAGAAAACGTGTAAAAATTCAAAAGTGAAGTATGTATTTTACACACACACACACACACACACACACGCACACACACAGAGGAATATTACTTGGTGATCAAAAAGAATGAAATCTTGCCATTTCCAACAAAGTGGATGGAACTAGAGTGTACTATGCTAAGCGAAGTCAGTCAGAGAAAGACAAATACCATATGATCTCACTCATGTGGAATTTAAGAAACACAACAGATGAACATAGGAGAAAAGAAGGAAAAACAAGATAAAAATGGAGAGAGAGGCAAACGTAAGAGAGTTTTAAAGACAGAACAAACTGAGGGTTGCTGGAGGGGAGATGGGTGGGAGGATGGACTAAATGGGGGTGATGGGCATCAAGAAGGGCACTTGTTGGGATGAGCACTGGGTATTATATGTACGTGTTGAATCACTGGGTTCTACTCCTGGAACCAATACTACACTGTATGTTAACTAACTTGAATTTAAATAAATAAATTTAAAATAAAAGTGAATATGGGGATGGGGGAGAGGGTAGGGGAGTAATGGGCATGGAGGAGGGCACTTGTTGGGATGAGCACTGGGTGTTATATGGAAACCAACTTGACAATAATCTATTTTAAAAAATAAAAATAAAAACAAAAGGGTCTAAACACATAAAATAAAAGTGAATAAAATGTTTTACCAGTTAAAAGAAAACTGAACTTAAACTCAATGTTTAAAGTTTCTATTTCAACTATAAAAGCCAAGTTCCTCTAAACCAGAGACATTTTACAAATAAATATAGGCTGATGGAGATGTGAGAAAGAAATCAATCTATTATTAAAATGGTGCTATTCTTCACTGACTTTTAAACTGTATAATACACCCCTCAACTATTTCAAATGCTTCAGTTAAAAATGGATACATTTTCCAATGTAGGAAAAAAGGTCAGGATTCTCGTGCCCAGAATACAGAATACAAATAAATTTACCATACATGATTTTAAAAGCCCCCAAACTAGTAAGATTCATCAGTAATGTCCACCTTTATTTGGTGGTCCGCTTAACAGAAAGCCAAATAAGCCAAAAAGGTATCAAAACATGAGGTCAAATTTGATCATCAGCAAGTAATTAAAAAAAAAAAAAAACACGAGTAAATTTAGATAGAAGTGCCTAGGAGGATACTTAACACATAGAAGACACTTAAGAAATGTTACTTTTGGATGTGAGGCAAGAACTTAAGAATAGATGGATTTGTTGCCAAAGGTGTTTCAAGGGATGTAGAAAAAGAAAAGACTTGGCAAATGGTGGGAAGCCCAGAAACCTCAATCCTGGGCTAAGACTGTGAGAAGGAACAGGTAGCCAAGTCTACTAGCATACAGATGCTTTTATAATTTAAGAATTTGAGTAGGAGAAGTAAGTGGACAGAGGCAGTGGAAGGGAAAAAGGAAAAGGACTAACCATTAAATTATGCATGCTTTATTTGTAGCTTATGAATGCTGGTATTTCCAAATATTAACATAGTCTATATATTTCTCATTTTAAAAAAGACCTTGTAGCATCTTCTCTTGGCTAGATTAATTGATTTATATTAATGAAACTGTGTGTATTTAATAACAAAAATATCAATAAATATTGGTTAGGGTATTAAAAAACCAGCAATATAAAAAGCAGCAATCCTTTAGAGATTCAAACTCTTAAAACTAGGCTTGTTTTCTACTTTGGAGAGTGGTAAATATGTATGTGGAAAAGTGTTAAAGTCTAATCTCTGAGTTTAAATATTTTATACACACACACACATTAAAACTTCACACAGTAATTTAAAAAATGTTAACAACTGAGCAGTGGAATCACAATTATCTTTACTCAACTTCTGCATTTTTAAATAAACATTTAATAGAATATCTCTATTTCTGTAAGTAAATAAGTGAGCTAAAAAAGTCAAAGTAGCACAAATTCAAATCCTGGACAGAGTTAGCAAAATCCAAATATTCAACTCCCCAGCACTACTAGTTGACATGATACCATTATCAATCCCTTTTGCTCCAAAACAAATTTCATTTATTTTTTATTTACAAAGGAAGTTTTAACAAGACAATGTTATTGTCTACACCACCCTAAGGATACAAATGAAAAGTAAAACTTAGATATTTACATTTTAGAATTTTTAAACTTAAATAACAAATATGAGGTGATGACAAAATATTCCAAAAACAGAATTTTCAATGAAACATGTAGATCAGTGGAGCGAAATAGAGAATCCCAAACAGAAAATGGTCTGTTTGTTTTTGACAAAGGCATAAAGGCAACTCAATAAAGCAAAAGTAGTCTATAATAGTTAGATATTCATATGCAAAAAAATTTTTTATTTGGGCTCCTCATATCTCCTAATGGACAATGGGTAGCTCCCTGCCCAGGAATTTATACAAATTTTAGGGCAAATTCCATCTTTCTTTCCCTCTACTCATTCTAGCCTTCAATTCCCCCTTTTCTTCTGATGCCAGATCCAAAGCTGTCAAGTTCGGAAAAATATATATGAAATAAAACCACATATACTAGAATAGGGAGAGATAAATTCATAGTTGCAGGAATGTGAATCTAGATACGGATTTCCATTCAACACATACTCATATTTAACATCAAGTAAAAAGTTAGAACTATGCTTGTATAGCATGTAACTTTCCTGTCTTATTTCTCCTACAAACCATTTTTCATCATTCTTTTGATTCTCCCATAGGCTACCAGTCACATTATAAATGCTTTTAACATTGAATTGAGTGGAATGATTATTTTAGTAATAACCAGGAACCTACCTTATTTCAACTCTGGATATTGAAAACATTTATAACACATTGGTAATATAGAATTAAATTGATGTTTTTCCATTCCATTTCCTCAAACTCAATCTGATCAATCATCAAGAATGAAGTAATGTGAATAAGAAAACAGATAACCTGGGTCCAAGTTTTAGTGCTGACAGTTACTGTATTCTTGGGCAAATTACTTGACTTCTCTGAGCTTCAGTTTCTTCATTTGTAAAAATGAGGATGATATAAAACTATCCACAGAATTATTTTAAGGATCAAATTATATAATATATGAAACAACACTTTAAAAAATACAAAGTATGTTCATTGTTATCAAGTAGATTAAAAAAATCTTTTTAGAGCCTAGTCCAGTGTCCCTAAAAAATTCTTTTAGGGGAAAGAAAAATTAGTGATACAGGGTTTTACTGTCATGTATTTCTTTTCTTAAGGAAAAATAAAATGCACAAAGAAAGAAAACTGGTTAAAGGTTACTGTAGCGATACAGGTATATTATAAAATAAACCACTAGTTAACAGCCTTCTCTTTGCACTACTTTTAATGTAGAAACAGTTCAAATACCCAACAAAGAAAGGCTGAGTATATTAACATATTATAACATTGCTATTTAAATGAAAAATAGGCAAACCACCAAAACATGGACATATTTATATGAAATACTAAGCAAGAAGAGGCATAAGTCTAAGATAGTATGCATTCACAGATGACACTATGTAAGAAGCATGAATCCTATACTGTATTCTTGTCAACGTCCAACCAAATATACTCAAACTGATCATCCAGAGCAACATCAGGAAAAGGAATGTTTTTCATTATACCAAGTTCAAAATTTGCTGGAGTAATCTTTTTTTTTTTTTTTTTTTTTTAGTTTATTTATTTATTACAAATAGTTCATTGTCAAATTAGTTTCCACATAACACCCAGTGCTCATCCCCACGAGTGCCCTCCTCCATGCCCACCCCCCCCCACATCCATCAGTCCTCAGTTTTTGTCAGCATTCAAGAGTCTCTCATGGTTTGCCTCTCTCCCTTTCCCCCGCCATTTCCCCCCTTCTTCTCCCCCATGGTCCTCCGTCAAGTTCCTCCTAATCCTCCTATACGTGCAAACATGTGATATTTGTCCTTCTCTGCCTGACTTAGTTCGCTCAGCATAACACCCTCAAGGTCCATCCATGTTGCTACACATGGCCAGATTTCATTGTTTCGCATTGCCATGTAGTATTCCATGGTATAGATAAACCACATCTTCTTGATCCATTGATCGGCTGATGGACACTTAGGCTCTTTCCATGTTTTAGCTATTGTGGAGAGGGCTGCTATGAACATTGGGGTACATGTGCTCCTATGCCTCAGCATTTCTGTATCCCTTGGGTAAATTCCTAGCAGTGCTATTGCTGGGTCATAGGGGAGTTCTATGGTTAGTTTCCTGAGGAACCTCCACACTGTTTTCCAGAGGGGCTGTGCCAGTTTACATTCCCACCAACAGTGTAGGAGGGTGCCCGTTTCTCCACATCCTCGCCCTGCTGGAGTGATCTTAATGAAGACTTTTGAATTTCTAGTTTTTATTAAGGCAGAATATTCAGCCAGAGAAAAACTAATGAGAAGATAGCTTCAATTTATACAAATAAATTTCACTGAGTAGAAACATGAATGAAGCTTTAGGGGTGCCTGGGTGGCTCAGTCGGTTAAGCATCCAACTTCGGCTCAGGTCATGATCTCACAGTTAGTGGGTTCAAGCCCCGCATTGGGCTCTGTGCTGATAGCTAAGCTAGCTCAGAGCCTGGAGCCTGTTTCGGATTCTGTGTCTCCCTCTCTCTCTGACCCTCCCCTGATCATGCTGTCTCTCTCTCTCTCAGAAATAAATAAAAAACATTAAAAAAAGAAAGAAACATGAACGAAGCTTAACTAGTTTCACAAATATACATACACACTTTATTTGGCTTGTCCCTTACATATCCAAATATTGTATACACACACACACACACACATTATGATTTAATTATAAGATTTAAGTTCTCACTGTAAGAAGACTGGTTTAATGCCAAGGGCCTATGCGATTTATTTCTGTTTACATTCAAGCATTTTCCACTTTCAGAATAGAACCAAGGAGATATTACAACAGAGGGGGCAGCTGGCGGCAGGGGGAGGGTAATGTCATATGTGATTGCCTAGACAATTTAGCAACTTAGCAATTCTCCCACCAAACTATTAACTTTTGTTAAAGCCCTTTCAGAAAAAGTTTGTTATTGTCTTCTATATACTCAAGTCCACTCAGACGTAGAAGCTCAGTTCCATTTTCATAAATATTCAAGAATACTGCCTCAAGATACCTACATATACTAGAAGATTAACTTTATTTATTCTTATGATAGTTTACAGATGTGTGGGGTTGGGGGAGGGGAGTATCTGTAAATGGTATATAATACTCGATGCAGATGTGTGCACTTGCATTTTACCCAGGATCCTTACCTTCTGTCAGATTCTCTTAAAATAAGTTGAGAATTGTTACTATGTATCTCATAGGGTACACTTTTCAAATCTAAGAGCAGTAAGTATATCTCAGTTGATAACTAATTACTAAATAAATTAAGGCATTCCTTCCACAGAAAAAAGGCTCCCAGCTTTACCACCGGGTCCCTGGAATAACTCTTGCTGCATTTCTGGAATAAAAGCAGGAGTTTGGACTTAATCACCTTATGAAAGATACTGCTTGCCCACTATGCAGTATTAGAAAAGGTTAATATCTCTTCATCAAAAAGCCAAGATTCACCTGCAACAACCTGGACCACCTAGGATAGGAAAGCTTTCTTTTTTCAATAGTCTTTTGCACTGTCTAAAGTGTCCTGCAGTAATTAAAAGTTATATATATTTCTTTTATCTGTTTTACTACCTTAGTTAGCAAGACACAAAATGGCCAATGTAATCATCCACTTACCAAAGTCCTGGTTTTAAGTACTTCAAAATAAAATTCATTCTAAGATCTCAAAGGAAACAGCATAACCCACCTAAAAGGAGACAAAGTAGTCCTCTTCCTATTCTGTTAAATCTATAAAGAGCATTTGCCATCAGCTGTCTAAAATACTGGCAGGACTTAAGGCATAACGTTTCAAACCAAAATTGACATGGGTTGTAAAGGTAAGTGATAAAACCTGTGCTTCCCACGGAAAGGAAAAGGAAAAATTTGAGGTTCTTAAGATTCTGAAATTATATTCACAGGCTAAAAGCCAAAGGTAAAGAAAAAATGTCCACTTAAACTTTCAATGAAGGCAAACCATATTAATGGCTGTTCACTTTCAGCTTATTGAATATTTCCTGCTTAAGGTATGTATTCATTTTCTCCAGAGACTTGACCAGAAAAATCCCTTTAAAATGTTTGATAAATTAAATTCCAGTGTCCCTGCTATTTCGTCTGATTATTTCAGAAGACTAGTCTCATTCATAAGGCTATTCACACACCTAAACCTAAAAGTGGAAACACGTTTCTTCCCAGAAACTTTTTCTTTAATGAGCAAAAACGATGAAAGAACACTGCTGCCACGTCTTTTCCCCTCCCCCACTCACGTAGTGGCTGTTTCATCCCTTTGGAGTGAGTGCATTCCAAGGGAAAGTCCAGGAGCCACAGCTCTCGCAGAAACCAGAAACAGTTAAGTTGAAATTGGCAAGCCTCTGTGGCCTTTCAGATCAATTCCTAAAAGGAGAGCTAGCTTCTTCTTCATCCGTTTCTTAAAGCAAACAGTGCAAAATTCCGAGTCTTCACTGCCCGGGACGCATGTTTGTGTCTAAAACTGAATTGTACTTAATACATTCGGTTATTTGGGAGAAACAGTCTCCTAGAAACAGGCGAGATGGTACCATTCCCTCCCTCCCCCTTTAAAACACAGATCTGGAGGACCATTCGTGCAATCCAACTCAATGTTCCCACACAACCATGAAACTCGTTTTACTGATGTGGACTTTTAGAAGCAGCAAACTCTGCTGAGAGAAACAAAGTGCGGAGTGGGTAGCTCATGTGCCTTTAAAAAAAAATCGTGGAGGAAGAAGGAAGGAAGAGCAGCTTCCCCGAAGACCGGGTGATCTGACAGCCACCCTCCTCCACGGAGCAGCCCGAAACTCGGCGCCCCGGGCTGCATCTAGCTACTCCAGCAGCATCGCTGCGCGCAACAGATGAGTCGAATCTGAACTTCACCAGCTGGGTCCGCTTCCCAGACCCGAAGACTTTTCGATAGGGTAGAAATGCCGCGAGTGCTTCAGCTCCGGCTCTAAGCTTTAAAATCCGCTCTCCACCCCGCCACATGCTAACCATCTGCCGCGGTGGAGGCCAGAAACCTACGCCCCGCCCTCGCGTTCCCCCCAGCTTTTGTAGGGAGGACCAGGTATGAGAGGAGCTCGGAAAAATCAACAGGGTGAGCCCTGCCCGGGAAGGAAGGAATATTCAAGAAAGTCCTGGTCCCCAGGGCGGAGACTGAGGCTGCCGCAGCCCCAACGGTCGGGGGCGCCGACCAGGCAGGAGGCGGGAAGGGGAGCACGGCGAAGGGCAGAGGGGCTTCTGGGGCAGTCAGGGGGCGCGAGGCCGAGTCTCCAGAAATGAAGGTATTAAGGCCACTGTGGTAAACTGGAGAACCCTCCGCTCCCAAGCCATCCCACCAGAGAGGGCAAGGGCCGAACCGCCACAGCCTTCCGAGAAGGGCCACGACGGTCCTAGGGCCGAAGCCACAGTCCCCGGGGTCGGAGAAGCGTCTCACCTGGGAAGTGGGGCGGGAGGAGCGGCGCGTTCTTCAGTTTCCCCTGTAGCCTGCTCTCGGGCCCGATACCTGCTCCTTCCCCTCAGCCCGCTGGCGGCGCGACTGGGCAGCAGAGGGAGCCAGTTAGCCCTTTTATAACCTCTAGGCTGCGACGGCGGCGCTAGGGAGGAGGCGACTGCAGCCCTCGCTACGTGAGCTCGATCANCGGTCCGCACCCGCCGCCCACACCCGTCCTCCCGCCAGCCCCGGAGTCCTAGGCGGGAGGGGGATGACGGGCGGGCCTGGGGCTGTGAGGCGCCTGCGCAGAATTCTCGCCACGCCACCGTCACCTTCGTTACCTCGGATTTGCCTCGCTACTGTTCTTCAGGTTGTTTAACGCCTTAATTTCAAGATCAGCCTCAGGCCTGGGCGTCGAAACCACCAGCAATGAGATAACTTAAATATGAGAAGAGGGACATGGGAGCGTAGAAAATGAAGCAAAAAAGAAGCCTCGGGTGGAAAATAATACAGTGCATCCTCTCTTGGTATTTCTGCTGTCTTGGCCCTGAGGCTTTTTGCTTTACTAACCTCCCTTTCTCACCTCCTCTGTCATTTGATACGAATCTCACTTTATCTGCTACCTTTATACTTGATCAGTAGATAATGGACTACGGGCACTGGAGACAGATTGTTGGGGTTCAGTTCCCGTCTTTCAGTTTCTTTGCAAAATGGGAATGATGGTAGGTATCCCATAGGATTACTGTGAGAATTAGATGAGATAATGTATGCAAAGCACTTAGTACATTCCTAGCACGCAGAAAGGACTGGGTAAATACTAGATGGTGTTGTTACACCCTATAAGGCACCCAGTATTGTGTTTGGTCTTAGTCTAACATTTGCCTTGACCATTATATTCCTAAAAGAAGAAAGTCTTGCTATCAGGGAGCAGATAATGAAGGAGATACTTTGACCCTTGCCAGTAAAAAGGAATGACTAAGATTTGAGATTCATTAAAAATTGCTTCTAAAGTCTTCCATGTATGCCAAAAAACACAGCAAAAATTAACATTCGACTCTTACTTAGGAGGTGGGGTTAATTATATACAGAGAACAGGTACTTTGGAAGCTCTAGGCAACCAGAAAGTAGATATAATGATGTCTAACTCAGAGGTTCTCAAAGTGTAGTTAGGGGCTCTTCAAGGACAAAATTATTTCATACTAAGACTGGGCTTTTCCGGAGTCTACATGTTAGGTGGTATTGCAACAGATTGAATGCAGGAGAATTCTACTAAGCCAGACATTATGGAGATTTGCAGAAATGTAAAATAATGCCGCTCTTCTCACTAAATGCTTTTTGCTTTGAAAGAATAGTTATATTTCATTAAAAAATGTTATTTATGCTAACATGCAACAGATTTATTGTTTTTTGTTTTTAAATGAATTAATAAATATTTTATATGTTTGTTTTAACTCCTAATACCATTAATGTTGATATTCTCATAAAAGCTTTTTGGAGTCCTCAGTACTTTTTAGGAGTGAAATGGTCATGAGATCAAAGAGTTTGAGAACTCCTAGTCTAAACAAATAGCAGAGAGTCCTTTGGCACAGGAGGCAAATCTTTACCTCAAATGGAGGTGTAATCAACATGTCCACTGGCCCTGTATAAGCTGACTGAAAAATTGACAGTCCACCCTATAAATAAAATGGCCCCAGACCCTGAGGCAGATTTACTGTGAAGCTAAGAAAACTGCAACTTTGAGGGACTTCATCCTCATATGCCTTTTCTAAGGCCCTGGAAGGGGCCCTAGCAGTGTATGCACACAGTTCACAAAAATTTTAAATGCAATCTTTAGACTGCAAACTCTTTCTTCACAGATTTCTCCTCTGTCACACTTCCCCTTGTCCAGTGGTATAAGAGTGGCTAGCAGGCATTTTTTAAATTTAGTTCAAGGAAGTTGAGTTAGAATACATTTGGTTTGAGTTTAGCGGGATATATTTTTGTAACTCACAGTCACTTCTATGCATAGTTAAAATATTGCCAGCTGTCCCAGTGTAGGAATGGCATCCAAGAATACTACCACCCATTGTGCCAACCCACCCATCATTGTAAAACAAAGGTGCAGGACAAACATAGCTATTTGAATGTGTCCTATGTTTTACCATCTAAAATATATGTATAGTGAAGCAGAAACAAAGTTGAAACTTAGGGAGCCTAAAGCTAATCTGTGGGAGATTCTTCTAATTATTTGGGTGCATAAAAATGTTTGTAAAGTAGTCTCTACCCCCAATGTGGGGCTCAAAGTCACAACCTCAAGATCAAGAGTCACATGCTCTACCAACGGACCCAGTCAGGGGCTCCTGGATGTGTAAAATATATATTTTTTAATTTTTTTAACGTTTTTATTTATTTTTGAGACAGAGAAAGACAGAACACGAGCTGGGGAGGGGCAGAGAGAGAGAGAGAGAGACACAGAATCTGAAACAGGCTCCAGGCTCTGAGCTGTCAGCACAGAGCCCGGCGCGGGGGCTTGAACCCACAGACCGCGAGATCATGACGTGAGCCGAAGTCGGCCGCTCAACCGACTGAGCCACCCAGGTGCCCCCAAATTTTTCTTTTTTAACGTGTTTATTCATTTTTTTGAGAAACAGAAACAGCATGAGCGGGGGAGGGGCAGAGAGAAAGGAAAACAATCTGGAGCATGCTCCAAGCTATCAGCACAGAGCCAGACACAGGGCTCAAACACACAAACCATGAGATCATGACCTGCGCCAAAGTCCGACGCTTAATCGCTTAATCGACTAAGCCGCCCAGGTGCCCCTTGTTTTTGGTTTTTAGAGAGAAAGAGCACATGAGCAGGGGAGAGGGACGGAGACAGAGGGAGAGAGCCTGACGCAGGGATGATTCCACAACTCTGAGATCATGGCCCAAGCCAAAATCAAGAATCACTCAAACAACCTGGATGCCTTGTCGAAGGCAATTTTAACCCAATTGCATTCACACATAAGAAACAATTAGAAATCATTTGAGAGAGTAGGTAAGTATTGAGTTGTGTTGTGAGAATTATAAAATACTACATACTTTACTTGAGAATTTGATAAAATAGGTAATTGTGGGTAGGTTTTCCAGCAGGGGATTAAGATGATAGAAGTAATATTTTAGAATATTATGCTATGTGAAATAGAAAAGAACAAGGAATCTAGATTAGTAGTCCAAAATTCATTGAATAAATATTTATGGAACGCCTACCAACGGTGTCCAAGACACTGCCTACTGGGCTGTGGAAGATCAAACTTTAATTAGACAGTTTCTTAAAGAGTTTATAATCTTATTGGACAGAGTGATATATGATTCCTGCTGTCATATAACCTGGAGTCCTTTGAAGGAAACCAACAATACAGTAAATAAGTACATATATACATACATATTAATTATAATAAAATAAAATAAGGTGCTATGGAAAAGAATAACAGTAGGGACATAATTTAGATAAATAACACAGGGAAAGTATCACTGTAGAAGTGACATATAAACTGAGACCTGAGTTGGCCAGATGAAGTGTGTGAACAAGAGCTAGATTCTAAAGAGAGAATAGCCTGTGTGAGGAACATGTGACAGGAAAAAACTTGATGCAGTTGAGACGCTGAAAGAAATTCAGTGTGCTTGTAGTTCCATAAGCAAGGGAGAATCCAGAGTGACTGGTATGCAAAGGCTAGATTATGAAAGGCCTGTCTAGTACTGTAACAAGTACAATGGAAAGCATGAAATATTTTACTTTTTAAATTTTAGTTTTTTATTTTGAAAAAGAGAGAGAGGGCATAAGTGAGGAAGGGCAAGAGAGAGAGGGGGAGAGAGACAATCCCAAGCAGGCTTCACACTCAGCACCTACCGTGCTCAATCCCATAACCATGAGATCATTACCTGAGCCAAAACCCAGAGTCAGATGCTTAACCGACTAAGCCACCCAGATGCCCCTGAAGTATTTTAAATAGTGGGGTAATATTTATGCTATTGACTTTCACAAAGGAAAAATGCAATGTAAGAATATGAGCTTTCCATGTCACTGGACATGGGGATGGGACTTGGGATGAGGAGTGACAGGGACTTTCTGTTTAATCGTGAGTAGGAACATGAAACTCACGAGATGAATGCAGCTGAAACTCGAAACCATTCCAGTCACTAACATCCTGTCAGTGTGGCATTGAGGAAAGTGGCTGCAGCGGGGAAGCTAAACCAACTATATATCATGTGGCCTCAATAGGGATGCTCACTGTCGCAGGCAGAATAATGGCCCCTCAAAGATGTCCACATACTACTCCCTTACACCTGTGACTATGTTACTTTACGTGGCAAAAGAACTTTGCAGATGTAATTTGATTAAGGACCTTGATGTGGTGAGAGTAGTCTGTATTATCCAGGTAAGCCAAACTTAATTAAATGATTCATTAAAGCTGTGATCAGAGAAAGAGCTGTGAGGATGGAAGCAAAGTGAGATATTTGCTACATTGCTGATTGGAAGATGGAGAGAAGGGGCTATGAGCCAAGGAATGTGGGAGGGCCTTAGAAACTGGCAAAGGCAAGGAAACAGATTCTTCCCTATAGCCTCCAGAAAGAACACAGCCCTGCCAATACTTCTGATTTTAACCCAATGAGACCTATGGAAAACTTCTAACCTACAGAATTGTAAGATAATAAATTTGTATTATTTAAGCTGTCAAGTTGGTGGTAATTTATCACAGAAAAAAAAGGAAACTGATACATTCACTTATATGACCATGACTGAAACATCTGAAGACGACATTTCTCAAGGGTCTGAGCAAATTTCCTAATGTTCTGGCCTAGAAATGAATGTAGTAAATTAGGGCTGACCCCTTACACAGGATAAGCATTCTTGAAATCATGGGAATTATCTGAGGAAGAGGACTCTAGACAGAAAGAAAGACCTCTCAGCAAGTAGGACAGAAGCATTAAGACCTTCAATTTTATTGGTAAAAGGCATACCCTCAAGCTGGTACAGCAGGGCATATTAGTTACACAAAAAATGTGCCATGGTCTCTAGTTTGGAAAGCTGGCAGAATAATGGTATCAATAACCAAAATAAGGAAGTTGGGAAAGTGAGCTGAATTTGCAGAGCAGCTGAAGAGTTTGATTTTGAATCTTGATTGGATTTGATATGACAGGGGCCATGACAGTTTTCAAACTTACTCTGCCCATTAATATTTTGTCAATATTAAGCAGATTTCCATATCATAATAACAACTTATATAAAAATTAAACTTCTTTGTATCTACTTGCAGTTCTAATTTAAAATTAATCCAGGATTTCTTTAGATTTAATTCTGTTAAACTTGAATCAACTGCACATTAACTACACATATTTTCTACTGTTGGTTGGTGAGGCAAGGCTACTTCCTATGGTATCTGTTAGTACTGTTCACCAAATATTTCTAGGACTTTTACCAGACAGAAAGTTCTGCCCTTCTTCACCTTCGTTAAAGTTTGTTGTGGCCAACCAATTTGCTTTGGCCAATGAAAGTGACGTGTTTGAAAGTCAAAATGTGTTTCATCATGGTCCCTTCTGAGTATTGCAGTTACCATGGAAGCCCATATCAAGATGAAGCCTTTATCTGCTGAGGTCTCTGAGTTCCTACAATAAATGAAACCTCAGACTCTCCACTGCCTTGACAGTCTCCACTGGATATGGAGCTTGAATGAAAAACAAACTTCTGTTATGGTAACTCACTAAAACTTAATAACTTCAGCATTAGTCAGTCTAAACCTGTATACTGCCTGAACAAAGTCAAACTTTTCCTTTATAAAACTTATTACCAGAATGATGTTTATTGATTATATTTGTACCTGAAATGGATACTGTGTACTGACTACCTAGAATTCATCCTCTGCTTTGCCAACCTTATTAAGACTTTCCAAATTGCCCAGCATTTCAGTTTAGGTGTGACTTCTACTTCTACTTAGGATGTACACAAGTGCAAAGGATTTTACTCCCACTTTTACAATGACAAAAAAAAAAAGAAAGAAAGAAAGAAAGCAAGCCAGATAATCTGCAAAATCATATATTTTCTTGAGCATACCAGACAGCTGAGGTTGCAAGGCAACTAAGTAACTTGAGTTCCAGAGAGAAATGGGCCACACAGTTTAGGCCTTTGTCAGAGTAAGAAATAACCCAACAAAAATTTTAACAAATTGTTAAAGGTCATGTGTAGGCTAGTATGTCAGTTGGGAGCTTCAGACACAAAGGAAGATTGCACTTGCAAGTTTTTCCCACAAGCTTAGTGGTGCTCAGATGAACGATTAGGGTCAGGACAGAAGATGGTAAAGAACCCCAAATGTTGCAGATAAAGGAGGTAATTGGCAGCTGCTAAGAATTGGCCTCCCAGACCCTTTTTCCTCAGATGCTTCTATAATATGAAGCAAAAACCATAAGCCACTGGGTAAGGAGTAGCTAACACTTTGGCCCCCAGGGCACAGACAAAGATCCCTTGTGGACAGGGGAAGTATAGAAGGAAAGCCCTTTATCTTTGGGGAGGGGGGAGTGACAGGAAACTCTTAGACCCTGGATCCTATACTGATAACAAGCTGAGGTCCACTATTGCTGAAGGAGGAGCAGGAAACTCTTGCCCAAGACCAACCACAAATAAGAGGCTGTGTTGGCTGCCACAGAGAGGAAACTGAAGAAGTCCCATCCCACATGGCTCAAGCACACAGAACTTTCCTAAGACTGAGGCTAAACTAGGACACAGAAAATCTCCATCAAGGGGCGCCTGGGTGGCTTAGTCGGTTAAGCGTCCGACTTTCACTTAGGTCATGATCTCGCGGTTCCTGGGTTCGAGCCCCGCGTCGGGCTCTGTGCTGACTGCCAGCTCAGAGCCTGGAGCCTATTTCAGAGTCTGTGTCTCCCTCTCTCTCTGACCCTCCCCTGCTCACGCTGTCTCTCTCTCTCTCTCCTAGAAATAAATAAAAATATTAAAAAAAAAAAAAAAAAAAATCTCCATCACAAACCCAGCCTAATGCTGAGTGTGGAGAGAGAGAGCCCTTCTATGGCTTAAAAATGCAGGGTCAATTGAAAGCCCAGGGGGAAGCAGAAACACTGAGAAAAACTCTCCGGTATACCAGCCCCCATGCAAAGCACAAGGAAACAGCACCTTTGTGCTAAGTGAAATTGAAGTCTGTGATGTATGAAGCCCCAGACCAGCTCAACTTCTAACAAGACTGCTGGAACCCTCTCCGTTAACAACCTGACAGAAGAGATGTGTTCATCGTCAAGTGTGGACACTACTTACCAAAAAATAATACTGTTCCACACACAATGTCCAGCATTCATCAGTAAAGCATGAGAGACACAAACAAAAATCTCATTGTCAAGAAATAAAGCAGTCAACAGAAATGGACTGAGACGAGCCAGATGTTTGAACTATCAGATAAGGACATCAAACTAGTGAAAAAAAGTGGACAAGATGCATGAAAAAATGGAATTTTAGTAAATAGGTGAAAATTATAAGAGTCAAAGGAAAGTTCTAGGGGGAAATAATCCCATAATATTAAGAGATGAATAATTCTTCTGATGCACTTATCAGTGTAGTCAACACAGCTGAGAAAAGAAGATCAAGTTATCCAAACCAATACCGTTTTTACCAGCTATCTGAAAATACAGCATTTCTATGAAACCCTCCCTAAGCTGAAATGCCATAAAGTGAAGAAGCAATTACCATTAATTTGTATGGAAATTTTTTTAGCATTCCCAGACCCCAAAAATAACCTCTTTTAGGCTTTTCTGCTACCTTAGAACACATCTTGCTAACAGATACACAAAATAAATCAAGATAAAGAACAGATGCTCAAGTCATGGTGCAAAGGTATGGTGGCTTGATGCTGGATGCTGATTGTAATTCCTGAGGAATTACAAGCATTACCAAGCTTCTTGGTAGTGCCACTCTCTCTGCTCGAGGTACACACTGTCTCATAATAGCTTACCACAATACAAACACTGAACGCTATTTTTGCTTTTTGTCTTCTTTGGTAAAAGTGAAAATCCTCTTCTGATTTCTTTCAGTTAGCAAAAACAGGTACTGATGTAGGTCTTTCGTAAAAAGCCAAGTGGTGTTATGCAAACTTTTGAAAAGTAGGGGATGCCAGTATACAAAGAGGAAAAAAGCAAAAACCAAATATCATAACAACAAAATTGGCTGTGGGACAGTATCAAAAATCTTACATATTTTAGCTGGAGTTCCATAAAGGGGAAGAGAAAGAAAAATGAACCTTTAGAAATATCTGCAGAAATAATAACAAGGTACATTCCAAAAATAATAAACTCTAACTTCACATCCAAGAAACTCAATTACTCCAAAATAAGAGGAAGTCCCTTATCTGGATAAGCCGGATTTACATCAGTAAAGTGACAATCTATCTTGTCACAATGATTAGGGATGGGCCCAAAACCCAGGTCCCAAACAGTTTATGACGTTCTTTGACCTCAGGAATTGTCTGGTTAAAGGTTCAGAAAATGGAGATTGTAGCCTAAATTGATCCAAATAGAGTGAAGACCAATACTTTTGTTTCATGGCTGAGGTAGTTACAAAAAAGTAAATAGCCCTAAGATTTTCTGGCAGCCCTTATTTTTACCATGATGAAAGCCAACTTGAGAACAAAGCCAATACGTGAAATAGGTCAGAGCTGAAACTGAGTAAAAGTATCAGAGACCCAAACTATAGTTGGATATTTTAGCTATGCAAATTAATAATTTCTCTTTTTGTTGAAGTAAATTAAATTTGAATTTTCCCAAGACTTAATCACAAGTAACCAAACACATCTTAACTGGTGTAATGCCCTAGCACTAGTATTGAGAGTCATTTTAGAGAAGGCTCCAATTCAACTTTCAGTTGTTTTCTTGTTTTGAACCAAATTTCTAATTCCCAAAGGAGGTGTACTTGTTTTCCAAAAGGAAAACAGTGGTATCAGGAGAATACGGAACAACTTTTGTCTTCACTGTTTGGATCAGTTTGTTCTGGTAAGGAAGCCTGTTTTAGTTATTCACTTATTCATTCATTCAACAAATGTTTATTGAACACTCATAATATTCCAGGCATTATATTCAGGATTGTAAATATATTGGTGAATAAGGCACACTTATTTATTAATTTTGGTTGTGAACAACTTATGAATAGTGTGACAGCTGTATCAGACTCCAGTCACTCCTTTCCCATTTTCTGGTATTTTTTCCTTTTCAATGTTTCACTCTTTGAATATAAATAACTTGAGTCCTAAATATTACATGTTTTCAAGTGCTATAACTTGCAGGGGAATGTCCCAGCTATTCTGTCAAACAGGAAATATTTACAAATTAAAAAAAATATTTTATTGAAAACAAGTTACATTTCAGAAGAATGCTTCTGTTTATAAACAGCATCTGACTTAGCTGTCTGAAAGATTTGTAGAGCTTGGCCAGTCCATTCATTCTTCCACCCAACTGAACTTGGCCAAGTTCAAACAAACCAGGCAAGAATGCCAGAAAATCTCAACTTTATTTGGTGAATTTGGAATTCATCGAGTCACATAATCATAGTATTTGGTAGGAATAAAAAGTTTGGTCTAGAAGGAGCACAGGTAGAATCAGTGAGCGCAGGTTCCAGTCATCATTAACAGTATAGCAGGGTGTCCTCTGTGAATCGTTTTAACTTTTATACTTCATCCACAAATGACCATAATAATATTTGCCCCATCAACCACAAAAAAACATTATGAGAGTCACTTAAGACAGCTGTTTGAAAATTCTTGGAAAAGCATGAAATATCATATTTACTTGCAAGCAAAAGAGAGACACATGGAGCAGAGACAACATTCCCACATTGTCCCAGTCAACACCATTTTAGATTATCTAATAGTGTACCACCCTAGACAGGTAAATGAGCCTAACCAAGATCAGCAGAGTCACTTAGCCAACCGCTTCAGGTATGTGAGTAAAAACACTTGTTGTAAGCTTTTGTGATTTTATGAGTTTTTTTAAATGAAGCATTCCTGTTATAGTAGATAACTAATAAAACTACCTCCCAAGCTTTCACTGTAATGTAGGAATAAAAAAAGTAAATCAGGGAGAAATCTCTAAATTCTTTTCATCCCAAACTGAAAACATAACGATCATGTGTCTGGATAATATTTATGTTATAAAATATTAGAGATGTAGGGAGATCTCCAACTGAGGTTTAGAAAAGTAAAATAATCACCAGATTAAGTAACAGAAAAAATTACATTTGCTTTGGTAATATAATCACACACAATATATACTTTGTCTAATACTCAGAATCTCTCTAGATATAAGTGAAAGTTATTCAATAATAGTTGTAACTCATTATTGAAAACCTTTTGTCAGATCTCTTAACTGATAATGAGTCCGGTAATTTTTTATTAACTTCTGCCAATTTTCTTTTTTTTAATATAATTTATTGTCACGTTGGCTAACATACAGTGTATACAGTGTGCTCTCGGTTTTGGGGGTAGATTCCTGTGATTTATTACTTATATATAACGTGCAGTGCTCATCCCGACAAGTGCCCTCCTTGATGCCCATCACCCGTTCCCCCCTCTCCCCCACACTCCCCAATCAACCCTCAGTTTGCTCTCTGGATTTAAGAGTCTCTTATGGTTTGCCTCCCTTCCTCTCTGTAACTATCTTTTCCCCTTCCCTTCCCCCATGGTCTTCTGTTAAGTTTCTCAAGTTCCACATATGAGTGAAAATATATGATATCTATCTTTCTCTGCCTGACTTATTTCACTTAGCATAATACCCGCCAGTTCCATCCATGTTGCTATGAATGGCAGGATTTCATTCTTTCTCATTGCCAAGTAGTATTCCATTGTATATATAAACCACATCTTCTTTATCCATTCATCAGTTGATGGACATTTAGGCTCTTTCTATAATTTGATTATTGCTGAAAGTGCTGTGCCCCTATGAACCAGCCCTCTGTATCCTTTGGATAAATTCCTAGTAGTGCTATTGCTGGGTCATAGGGTAGTCCTACTTTTAATTTTTTTGAGAAACCCCCACATTGGTTTCCAGAGCGATGGCACCAGTTTGCATTCCAACCAACAATGCAAGTGGGTTCCCATTTCTCCACATCCTCGCCAGCATCTATTGTTTATTGAGTTGTTAATTTTAGCCACTCTGACTGGTGTGAGGTGATTTCCAATGTGGTTTTGATTTGTATTTCCCTGATGATGAGTGATGTTGAGCATCTTTTCATGTGTCTGTTGGCCATCTGGATGTCTTCTTTGGAAAAGTGTCTGTTCATGTCTTTTGCCTATTTCTTCACTGGATTATTTGTTTTTCAGGTGTTGAGTTTGGTAAACTCTCTATAGATTTTGGATACTAACCCTTTATCCGATATGTCATTTAGTTCTGCCAATTTTCTGATGTAACTGCTAGTGACTACAGTGAAATGGTCCAGAGGTAGTTGTTTAAAAAGGGGGGTAGAGAACAAACGCAAAGAGAGTTGAGTTCACTTAACAAGAAATAGAAACTCAGTCAGTCTAGTGACTGCATGATGCTAACAAAATCATGTATTCAAATTAAGTTTTAACTTGATGCCTTAATTGTTCTGTTTTATCCTGTCTTCCAGCTGAGTATGGTCTCAGTTCCATTCACTGCTGTGTTAAGCATCATTCCACATTTGGGAGATAGAGGAGAAGAACACCTATTGCATTTTGCTCTTGAAGAGAAGCATAAGGACCTCCCACTGCTTATGGCACCACTGGCTATGCAGATAGGACTCTTTGAAAGTGGTTTATTATTTAAAGGACTCTCATGCAAATCCCCTTCCCACTCATTTACTGAGATCTTTTTCTTGTCCCACGTGAAATGAGACACTATCCAGCCATAAACCTGCTTACAGAATGAAGTTGTAATTTCTCTCCCAAGTTTGCTCAGGTACACCTTACGTCCTACATCCACTTCTGTAAGTAGCCAAAGACTGAGACTCTCTCTCTCACATACACACATATACATGAATAATTAATTTTTGATGGCAGAGACAGTATGTTATTCACCACTGTAACCTCAATTCTAGTATGATGCTTAGCACATGACAGGTTTTCAATAAATATCTGTTTAATGAATTAATAAACATACATCTTTAAATACGTTGTTACTTTCACCACTAAAAGCTAGACTGGGATTCAACCACTTGAGGCTCAACTTTTGCTTTTAAAACAGTATTAATTTATTACATGTTTAAACATTGTCACTGATTTAAACTTAAGCATGTTGGGGGCACCTGGGTGACTCAGTTGGTTAAGCATCCAATTTTGGCTCAGGTCATGATCTTGCGGCTCATGGGTTCAAGCCCCACATCAAGCTCTGGCTGACAGCTGGGAGCCTGGAACCTGCAGCCTGCTTCAGATTCTGTCTCCCTCTCTCTGCCCCACCCTTGCTTGTGGTCTCTCTTTCAAAAATGAATAAACGTTAACAAAATTAAAATAAAATAGAATAAACTTAAGCATGTCTGAAGAAAGATAATTTTTACCTTATCACCATGACCTAAAACATTCTAAAGATTATAGTTATTTATAGCATATTTGTTGTATTTACTAGCCATGCACTGTGATTGTTTAACAACAATTAACTATTTGATTGAATATTTTTAACAGCTTTATGGAACTGTAATTCAAATAACATGTAGCTTACTCATTTAAAGTGATCTTTAGTTCTCAGGTTCACAGAATTGTACAACCATCATCACAATCAATTTTACATTTTCATCACTCCAAAGAAATTCCAAACCTTTGTTCCCCCTAGCAGTCACTCTTCATTCTCTATTTCTAACTTTCCTAATCCAGTTTTGTTCTCTGGAAAGTGCAAATAATAATAATACATATCTCATAGGATGTGAGGGTTAATGATAATATATGAAATACTTTACATGGTACCTGGAACACAGTAAATGCCCAGTTAATCTTAGCTATTTGTCTTAGTCCATGTGTTCTGCTACAACAAAATTCCACAGACTGGGTAGCTTATAAACAACAGAAATTTATTTCCCAGAATTCTGGAGCTTGGAAGTCCAAGATCAGAGTGCCAGCATGGTTGGATTCTGGTGAAGGCCCTCCTCCAAGTTGCAGACTGCCAACTTTTCACATGGTAAAGAACAAGGGAGTGCTCTTGGGCCTCTTCTATAAGGGCATTAATCCCATTCATGTGAGCTCCACCCTCATGACCTAGTCATCTCCCAAAGACCTCACCTGGTAATAGTATTACATTGGGTATTATTATTTCAACATATGAAGTTTGAGGGAACACATGCAGACCATAGCACTATTTTTATTAAATAGCACTTAACACTTAATTGCTCAAAAATACAGTTATTTTGATTTTTAAAAAATTATTAGAGAGGCTCAGTCGGTTAAGCAATGGACTCCTGATTTCAGCTCAGGTCATGACCTCACTTGTTAGATCAAGCCCCGTGTTGGGCTCCTTGCTGACAGCATGAAGCCGGCTTGGGATTCTCTACCCCCCAAACCCCTTCCCATCTCTCATGCTCACATGTTCACACACGTGCACTCACACTCTCAAAATAAATAAATAAACTTTAAAAAATAAAAGATAAAAAATTATTAGATCCCTAACTTTTCCTGAGCATGCATCCCCATCTCTTTGGAACTTATTAACTTCAGAATCTTTTATCCTTCAAATTTTCTGTGCCTTCCTTAAGGACAGGGAATCTACCTGATAAAAAGCTTGAGTTCATGTGTTAATGAAATGGTCCAGAAGAAATGGCTGGTCAACCAATCAGAGTTACCATTCTTGCTTCCCATGTAACTGAGTTACATTATTAACAATGACATTGAGGATTTAAGAACCTTTATCCCCTATAGTCTAATCTCCACATACAGAGTAATTCCTTTGAAATGTAAGTCAGATCATCTCACTTAATTGAGATCTTACTCAAATTCTTCTGTAACATCCCATCTGTCCCAGAGTAAAAACTGAAAACATTACAATGGCTCTATAAAAATTGTTAAGACTTGCGAAGCTCTATGTGATTTGGTACTTGGCTACTCTTTGACCTCAACTCTGACCATCATGCTTTGTCCTAGGCTTTCCTCAGAACTGCCAGTTACACTTTCTCCCCAGGACCTTTGCATCTGCTGATTTTTTCTGTCTACAGATCTCTTCTCATATAGATTTCTGCCTGGCTTCCTTCCTCAACTCCTTTACCGTCTTTGTTAAAATGAGGCTGGCCATCTTCTATAAAATAGCAAAATCCTCCCTCCTCTTATCTTGCTTCATTTTTCTCCATAGCACTTATAACCACCTGACAAGTTGTGTATTTATTTGTTTGTTTCTTTATGAAATGTAAGTTCCAGGAGGGCAGAAATTTTCATGTCTTTTTTCCCTGCTGTATCTGATCCCAATAACAGTGCTAGATACATTTGGTATTCATTAAATACATGGTGAATGAAGAGACTTCAAAACTGTCTTCTAAAAGCAAGCAACTTTAGTAGTAAGAAGAGAAAAGAGCAGAATCAAAGTAGTTCTGCTGGAAGACTGCTTTCAAGTCAGATGGTTGATCAAGGGATGCATTTTAACATAAACTGCCACACATCTAGACAGAGTCCAGTCCTTTTAAATAGCAGAATTTCATGATCTGTTACAGCTACTTCTCAAGTGGGTAGACAGAGACAGAAATAAAGACACAGAAAGGTTGAAAGTTATCTGATTTCCTGCCCCAACACTCCTTTCCTCCCTCACAACAAATGTGCTTTCTGTGTACTAGGATGGATTTAATGACCATCTTTTCGTTATTCGAAATTGAATCTAATGCTAGTTTATATTCTCCAAAGACACAGTAGTTTTCCTGGTAATGGATTTTGAAGATCTTAGATCATGGTTTTGGCAATCATTGTTAACTTTGTAGTTGGAGTGGGTAAGCAGCATGTTTGTGGATTAAACAATTCCCAGAGTGCATCTCAAGGTAGATTCTGAGAAGTGAGGCAAAAGCATGCTTACAACTAGTTAGCATGAAAATAGAACTACATTTCCCAGAGTACATCTCCAGGTGGATTCTGAGGAGGCAAAATCATGCTCAAAATTACAGCTAGCATGAAAACAGAACTACATTTCCCACAGTGCATCTCTAGGGAATTCTGGGAAGTGTGGCAGAGGCAGCAACGGTCCCTCTGAGGAAGGGAAGCCCTACTTCCCAGGAACATTAGACGTTCCCTGGTTTCTGCTGGTTCTTGAGGCCTAGGAAGGCGCCCTCCCCCAACAAAATTCAGAGTGAGTACAGTGGAACAGAAAACTGTTGAGGTTTCAAGTGCAGGAGGGAGGCATAATCAAAACTTGAAAAAAATCTCTCAGTCACAGCATTTTGTAATTTTAGCATAGTCTCTCTTCCTTCTTGCAGAAACCAGGGAATGACCACAGTTTTGCCTGGTAACTGAAGCTAATATGTTTCTGATACTTTATTGGAGAGTCATTTCAAAATGGAATTTGTTAACTTCTTTGAGTTGTGCCTGGATTATATTTGAATAAAGGGAGGAAACATTATTTAGAAAGCAAACCATAAAGCTATTTAGTGAGTCTTTGAAATCTGTATCCTCAGTTTTGCATATATCCTCATTCCACTGAGGTCCACAGTAATGAATAGACAGTCTGAAAAGGGCTCTCTCAAACACTACCAAACTTCTTTGTAGAAGTAACCACAGAGATTTGAGATGGGCTTTTTCTTCATGTTGCAGTACTTTATAAAGTAATCTTTCTTCAGTTAAGATGAACAGGATGAGAAATGTGGGAATTATTTATTACAGGAAGTTGAGAGAAATTGTTGACTCTTAACAGCCTTACCTCCTCACTGAATAGTTTTTGGCAAAAAATAATATTATCTTTCATCTCTGTCAGTCTTTGTACTTTTTAAAAACATAAATTGTACACAAATGTTAAAAAATGCTTTCCCTTTCCCATGTATTTCTCATCAAAACATGGGTTTTTTTGGGCACCTGGGTGGCTCAGTCAGTTAAGCGTCCGACTTCGGCTCAGGTCATGATCTCATGGTTCGTGGGTTCGAGCCCCGTGTCAGGCTCTGTGCTGACAGCTAGCTCAGAGCCTTGAGCTTGCTTCAGATTCTGCCTCCCTCTCTCTCTGACCCTCCCCTGCTCATGCTGTATGTCTCTCTCTCTCTCTCTCTCTCAGAAATAAATAAAACATTAAAAAAATTTAAAAAACAAAACAAAACATGGGTTTTTGGAGGCAGATAGTTTTGGGTTTGAAACTGCTGCTTTCTAAATTATGATTTCAGATTGGTTAAAGCTTTATCTTCCTCATTGGTAAAATGGGATAAATTCATTCATTCATTCATTCATTCATTCATTCATTCATATATATTGTTTTACACCATGATAGGACGTGCTAGATGCTATAGGTAGGCAAAGATATAATCCCAACCCTTAAGGATTTTGCAGTATAATGGACCTGACAATTAGTATGTGAAAACTTAACATGATTATAATACACTTTAGATCCATTTGCTCTCCTTTCTTCTGCTGTGAGAAGTGAGACAGAAACCAAGCTCTGACAAGCTAGGTAACAGCCCCAGGTCACAAATTCAGTTAGTGGGGAGCCTGGAATAAAAGTCCAGAACCTCTTCAGTACTTACTTCCCTGTTCCTTCCTCAGTTTGGAGATACGCACAGGCACTGTAAACAAAATAAAAGGCAGGCCTGAGTTTGTCACCTAATACAAAATACCAGTGTTAGTATATTTTTCCAAAACTTATTTAGTGAGTAGTGAACTTTTATCCCTAGCTTGCCATCGGGCATAAAATACAATAGTAGTTGCCAATTCAAACAAAAACAGCTATTTTCTTTGTAATGCGGCATTTGAGTGTCTGGATGTGAGGATAGTAGGAGGTTTACCAGTTGTTTTCCACCATGTTTACTAAAGGTGAGCCCTTGAGTCAATACACTTTGAATAAAACATCATACCTAAGATCCCTAAAAGAGTAAACAAATCACAAACCATTTAGAAAAAAAGCAAAGTTTCCCTGCATTAGATTTCTGAATAGTATGGAGCTATGAGAAATTACATTTTCATCCTAAAAGTAATTCATATATCCTCCTTGTGGTTAAAAGAGCCTTTTTTTCTCTACTGAGGTTCAGTCTTAAGGACTGAGCTCACAGAGAAGAGCAGTACATATAGCAGTTGGTTCCTATCGTGCGTTTCTGTGATCACAGTATGGAAAATGTACTGTAAAATACTCTAAAAACTAGAATGATTGAAATGCTGGTGTAAAACCACAGTAAATAATGAGCATGGGACACCAAACAATTTGAAAAGGGGAACTGTAACTGTTAAATCTCAAAACACTCCCAAAGTCTATAGTTATCAAAGAGATGTAACTTGAAAGTTCTCCTTTTTTTCTTTTCTTTTTTTTTTTTTTAAAGCAAATACTACCAAATCTTTTTAAGTGTGGCAATGTGTAGAAAGAGCCATAGGGGGGAAAAATAAAGAAAGAGCCATAGGATTTTAAACTAAATTTTGTCCTAGCAATTCTACTTTGGGAAACTTAAAAGAAGTAAGCTGAAAATATCAGCACACAGGTATTTAGTGGTATCTTATTTCTGGTAATCTAAAATAAAAAATTGGGAATGTTTAGCAAAATAAGGATGAGTCTACCTGAATGTAGTATTATGTAGTTAAAAAAATTGTATAGCTTATACGAAAACAGAAAATTCCTTATGACATGTTTTTTGAAGGCAAGTTGAAAACAATGTGTCCTCTAATTACAAATACATAGAAATGGTATGTGTAGAAAGATTAGAGAATGCATATTAAATTATAAGTTATATTTATGTGGTGATATTATGGATGCTCTCACAATTCTATTTTCTAGATGTCCTATAATGTAGTTATGTTAATTTTATAATTAAAATGAGCTAGTTAACAGAGAAATACAGATAAAGCTGATTTTTAAGGAAATCATTTTTTCTTCTTTGACTTTTAAATAATCTCTATACTGCTTTTATAGAAGATGTGTATAAAAACATACAAGGGACCATTTAGAAAAGGAATTAGACTTAATCTTTATCTATTAGATTTACGGCTGCACCAATGAAGTTACAATTCTCAGTTAAAATAAGTCTGGTTTTCCTCTTGATTGTTAGTATGTTTTCAAAGCCACATTAAGAAATTGACTATGTTTTTTATAAGCTCTGTGACCATCATCCTGTGAGTAGCTGACCACGATAATCTACAACTGGCTAAAGTTAATTTAGTAACAAAAACTAGGTAAAACATCAGGCAGCCAGTGGGCCACACAGATCATTTGGTATAGCTACAACCAAAGAGCTCTTGGCTCTCAGGATTCAAAGAACTCACTAGAGGAAATCCTTTTGGCTCCCAGGGAATGTGGTGAGGTACTCCTAAGAACAATGGCTTGGAACTAGCCTCGTTATGCAGTGAGTCCCAGGAACAACTATTTATTACCTTTATTTTATTGTAAAAGGAGTATATACAAATGTTTAGAAAGTTTTTTTAAGTACAGAAATGTATAAGTAAATGTCAAAATTATAAGCACCCTTTTCAGTCCCTTTCTCCATCCTACTCTTCCAAATTAGTTGCCTGTTAGCGATAGTGATTTGGAATGTTCACTTCTAGTCACCTTAAGAATACAGATAAATACATATCCAGCTTATGTTTACTGGTATGTAAATGTCCTTTTCTTTATAAATTAATTAGATCATGGTAAACCAACCAAATATTACTTGCTTTTTTGCTTAATCATATGTTCTGAATATCTTTTCCTGTTACTATGTAAGTACATTTCCACTGTTATTTTCTATTTATTTTTAAGAGCTGTATATTATTCCCATTTATTACACTTTTCAGTTAACGTTCCTGTACATATCCTTTCCTTCTTAGGATAAATTCCTAGAGGTAAAATTGCTAGGTAAAAGGGATGTTTATTTAGCATTTTGATAGATATTCCCAAATTGCCCCCCAAAAATATTTACATTCTCAGAGCTTGTACATGAGACATACACATATGACATGTACATATATGAGAAATGTAAATACATTTCTTCTAGCATATCACACAAGTCTTTGGGTTATTAAACTAGGGATTATGTTTTTAATACTCTCCCAGGATATTTTGTAACCCACATATCACATGTTGTCTTCTGGGAAAGTTGTGTTTGTTTTCTCTCTCTTCTGCTAGAGTCGCTTGACAGCAGGTTTTTCATCTGGTACATTTTTGTGTTCCTTAAAGGACCTTGCATAAAGTCAGCTTTCAATAAACACTTTTTGTTGAATGTCTTTAGCTAAATATATTTTACCCTTGGCGAGGACGTAGATTGTAGCCAAAACTGTCCAAGGATTAGTCATCAGTGATTCACAATTATGCAACCAAGAAGTAAGCCTAAACTCTGTGATTTGTTTAGTGTCAAAGCTTGCTTCCCTTGCGCATGGTTAAAAGGGTGGTTGGTTATTTAACTGTACTGATTTTCTCGTTTCTGTGGAACTTCTTGACTTTTATTGCCAATGTGAAATGTACTTTTTGTGGAGAATAAAATACTGATATACAATTTAAAAGGAATCACCTTCTACAGAATGGATTTGTAAGATACAGAATTTTTTCCTCTCACAATGAGATTCAAAAAATAGAAAATATCTTAGATTCATGTAGATTTGCATAGCTGCCTTTTGAAATATTTTCCTAATGGCCATGATTTTATTTTTTTCTTGTCTATAGGATTATTCTTACTTCATTCTCCGAGGGACTCTGGTTTTCATTTGTCCTGAGAAACTTAGTTCCATTACTCTGGAGACACTCCCAGTCTTACCTGTCTATTAGAGTAATGCTAGCCGCTGTAATAAACTTCAAAAATTCAGTTGCTTAATATGGTAGAAATTTATTTCTCCCTCACAAATAGTCCAGAGTGGTGTGGTGGAGGGGGGTTTTTGGTTGGCAGGTGGCTTTTCTCCATGTTGTGATTCAAAGATACAGGCTTCTCTGTCTAATGACTGCCATTCTGGAGTCTTCTAAGTAGGAAGAAAGAGGATGGAGAAGGCATACCCATGTCTTAACTGCTTCAGCCTAGAAGAGATACACATCACTTCCATTCACATTCCATTGTTAAGACCTACTTTTGGCCCTGCTTAGATACAAGAGTGGAGAGAAACATAGATCTTGGGGCTTAGCAACTACGTTCTAGCAATAATTCCTCAGTATAGAAGGAGAAGCATGTATTTTTTATGGATAGTTAGTGGATTCTTACAATAACCTATTAGGTAGGAAGAACAGGTTTCAATTTTGTGGCTTAGAAAAGAGGTACTGAAAAGTTGAAAACCCATAGCTAGTTAGTGGTAGAAATGCAATTTAGAAAAGCCAGATCATCTGACTCCTATTCAGTTTCTCTTTCCTTAATATTGAAAACTAATCCTATCCTGGCTTAAAGTGTAACCCTTTTGGTGATTCATTATTTTAAACTGCATACTATGACTTTTTTTTTTTTAACTCCTCTTTTCTCTAAGGACCTGACAATGTCCCTCTATTGTGGAATTGCTTGCAGGAGAAAATCTTTTTGGTGCTATAGGCTGCTGTCAACTTATGTCACTAAGACCCGGTGAGTTGTGACCAACCTGAGCTCTGATTATTCTCTCTTTGGCCCATTAAATTATAAAATATAAATATCTCAAAATCCTATATTGAGAATTAAGGATGCATGGTTCAGATTTATATACGGGGTGCCTGGGTGGCTCAGTTGGTTAAGCATCCCACTCTTGATTTTGGCTCAGGTCATGGTCTCATGGTTGATGAAATTGAGCCCTGCTTTGGGCTCTGTGCTTACAGCATGGAGCCTGCTGGGGATTCTCTCTGTCCCTCTCGTGTACACGTGCTCTCTCTCTCAATAAATAAATAAATAAAAAGATTTACATAGAAGGATGTTCATTGCAAATTATTTATCATTGGAAACATTCTAAACAAACTAAATTTCCCATAATGTCTAAAATATCTGACATATTTAGTCCTATTAAGAACTTTGTTTTTCCTGCAATGGTACCCCTAGTGCATAAAACAATACCTGGTACAGAGTAGGCACTAAAGGATTGTTGAATGGATGAATGAACAGTAAGGGACAAGTTAATTAAATTATGGTATGCCCATATGATGGAATGAACTATACTGAATAATAGTTCATGAAGTTTCCTGAAAATAAGGTGATAACTCTAATCCCCTCACCCCCTAAGAAAGAACTAAACTACCAGTGAAATAGACCAGAAAACAAACAAACAACCCCCACCCCCACCCCCAAAACAACCATCTATACCAGTATAGGAAGATGGTAAAGGACTTCTTTGTCACAGCCTGGGAAAATTTGAAATCTGTGAATCTGAAATTACTATCCTGCTCTCATAGTTTTGGGGTTTAAATGTGCACCATCTGTGTGTTATGGACCCCAAACCCAACCTAAAAAAAGAATGTTAAGTAGTAGTCCTAGACTTCTAATACCCCTGGGCACCTTGCAGAAGCAAATATAAAATTCCTCTGAAGAGATACAGTCCTAACCAAGGCTTCCTACATAAAAAGCTCTGCCAATAGGAGTGCCCAGTACAAAATTTAAAGACCCCCTAAGCATACACTTTGTCATGAACAGGAGTGAGAAAACAAAATTGCCGCACTTATTTTAGATACTGTTGGGCATTTAGGTTATTTGCGGTTCTCAGGCTGAGACTCTGAGAGCAATAATTGAGTTACCGAACAATTATTGAATAGCCTAAAAAATGACTGTTAAAGTGATTTAAAAATAAGTAAAAAAATCATGAAAGAATGAAATTCTATCAATATTAAACACACACACGGTGTGAAAAAATGTTAAAGAAAAAAAGGCTACAAATTAGTAGGTATGGTTCTGAACACACCTATGTACGTATAGATACACAATAAGTAGTTTCAAGAATTCCCAGGTGTAAAGAGTGATCATCTCTGAATGGTGAGATTCTTGATGATTTCCCTTTTTTGAACAAATTGCTAACTGTATTTACTGATATTTACTGATGACTTTTTACTTTTATAAATAGGAAAAAAACAGTTTAAGTCTGATAATCTTAGTGTTGTTTCCATGCTATTATAACTAAAGGAGGAAAATGAATTTTTAAAATTAGTGTTCCTGATCAAGAAAATGTAAGGAACTGTTTGGATCTCAGTTCCAGTTTCAGTGAGGCCTCGGGTTTAAGAACTTAACCTGGGTGTTTTTGTAGGTGTTTTGTTTTTTAGGGTCATTAGGGCAAAGCACAGGTTGTACCACTCTTACTGTTCTCTTAGGAAGGCAACGGTGTTCTATTGTTTATATTTGGTAACTTCTGAGTGGCACATGTCTCTCCTTTGACATGCATTAAGTGTTTGCCCCAGGAAGCCGCAGTCACTTATGAAAGGTTTAAAAATACCACCAGTATTAAGATCTCAGGTTTCTTTGGTCTTGTGTTTATAAAGAGCTCATTGTAACCCTCTTTATCATACAGTCAAAAATAGGTTCTGGGGCGCCTGGGTGGCTCAGTCAGTTGAGCATCAGACTTCCACCCTGGTCATGATCTCTTGGTTCATGAGTTCAAGCCCAGTGTCAGGCTCTGTGCTGACAGTTCAGAGCCTGAAGCCTGCTTTAGATTCTGTGTCTCCCTCTCTCTCTGCCCCTCCCCTACTTGCACACTATCTCTCTCTCAAAAATAAAGGTTTAAAAATTAAAAAAAAAAAAAAAGGTTCCTAAAGAGGCCATTGGGGCACATTTATCATTTTGCTTTGCAGTTTTATGTTGAGCTAACACTGCTGATGTTACAAAAGCTCCCAGATCCTACAGAAAATATAAACTGTGTTGCCCACTTAAGTGGCAAAATCTGCCATAAATCTGAGTCTGTTTGGGAGCTTTTAACAGGTAAGAATGGTTATCACTAAGGCTCTAGAAGGAGAATCCCACATTCAGTACCCCCAGAATCGTGTGGACCCTGACCTGATTTCCAAGGCTCTTGAAGTGATAGACTTAGGTCATCTTTAATGAAGGTGCTTGAAAAGCCTAGAACTGGATCCAATACTATTTCTTCTAGAGAAACTAATGATAGGATGTTGTCTTTTCTGCATTTGTATTTTGGCTACTGAAAATATTACACTTATTAATAAATAAGTGTATGTCATGTATGGGCTTCACTTTCCCATTAGTGGTCTTTTCAGTAGAGATAAGGAGTTAATGGTGTCCACATGGGGGCGGGATGGTAGGGACTAGATGTTTGAAGCTAGAATGCATTGAAGATAAAATCTGCTCTTTATCATCCCTCGGTTGAATGAGAGTTACTTAAGTTATAGTGTTTGCTCTTTGTCTGCAATAATAAAGTCTGCTCCCATCTCTAGGTATTCTGTGGTTGATGTTTTATCACTGTACTTGTTTTTGTTTCACTCCACTGCATGTAAATTCTTGCCTCACAGCATAATATTGGCAAAGTTCCTTGAGGTTCAATTCAGTAAATATTTATTACCCTTGAAGTTCAATTCAATAAATATTTATTGAATCGAGCCACTCAATATGCTAATTACTGGAGACACAGAACTAAGGCTGACCCTGTCCTGAAGGAGATCATAGTCTTTCAGGGGAGACAGACAAATTAACAAATAGTATAACAGAAGTACAACCAGAGAAGCATGGGCAACATGTACAGTAGCACAAAGGAAGGAATGAATGATCGCCTGCAGCCAACTGAAACCCTTTTTAGAGCAATTTAAGATATAATATAAATATAAGGAAATAACTGTGGTAGGAGAGGGATGCAGGGACAGAATTATAAAAGGTGAATGGTATATAAGTAAGTGTGGTTTTGTAATTCTTTGATTATTTCCAAAATACAGGTATTTATTTGAACTGAAGGAAGACGATGATGCATGTAAAAAAGCCCAGCAGACAGGAGCATTTTACCTCTTTCATAGCCTGGCTCCTTTGCTTCAGAAATCAGAACATCAATATCAGGCTCCCCAGCATAGCCTACTAGGTAAGCCCAAAGAGGACCTGTAGAATAGACCAGCTTGTGGCCATTAAGGAAAATTCCATCCATATCAAATCCCTGAGAAAGATCTTTTGACTTAGAGTACAGATTTTTCAAACTGTTTCTGCCAATTAATAGTGTATAAATCTGAGTTGTCCAAATATTATTTGGTGATGGTATGAACCAGTACTGCCTTAAACAAGGGGTTAGCGAGATTGCTGTCCAAATCTGAACTCACCACTTGTTTTATAATGTAAATATTTATTGGAACACAGTCATGCTCATTCATTTACATGTTGTCTGTGGCTGTTTTGGCACTAGAGAGGAGAGCAGAGTAGTTGTGACAGGGGCCACATGGATCACAAATCCTAAAATATTTTGCCAAACTCTGCCTTAGACCAGTGATTTCCAGCCTCCATGGAGTTGCACACTGTTCCACTGCTTAAGATCTGCGTCAGGACTTCATTTCTTCTAGAAGGGTCAAAATAAGGGGCGCCTGGGTGGCTCAGTTGGTTAACTGTCCGACTCTTGCTTTTGGCTCAGGTCATGATCTCACAGTTAATGAGTTCAAGACTCACATTGGGCTGACAGTGTGGAACCTGCTTAGGATTATGTTTCTCTCTTTCTCTGCCCCTCCCCCACTCATGCTCTCAAAAGAAATAAATTTTAAAAAATTTTAGCAGGGTCAAAATTAAAGGTGATTTAAAATTAATTTGTTTTGAGAACTCTTTTAGGGTATGTAACTAGGCATATCTAAGCCATTGGTATTTGGCATTCAAGGTACTCTCAGTTTTACATGATATCACTGTACACTGACTTCTAAATTTTTTTTTTTTGATGTTTTATTTATTTCTAGGAGAGAGAGAGAGAGACGGCGTGAGCAGGGAAGGGTCAGAGAGAGAGGGAGTCACAGACTGAAACAGGCTCCAGGCTCTGAGCTGGCAGTCAGCACAGAGCCCGACGCGAGGCTCGAACCCACGAACCGCGAGATCATGACCTAAGCGAAAGTCGGACGCTTAACCAACTAAGCCACCCAGGCGCCCCTACACTGACTTACTTCTAAATACAAAGCCCATGAATTTCCTCCATGGGTCAGATGTTGGAGTACTTGGATAGTTTCTAGCAGTGCAGAAGAGTGTAAGGATACCATCAGAAGGCAATGTTATGTTGTATGATGAACAAATAAACAGATATCCTTCATGCAGAGAAAGACAGGTTTTCTCCCTAGGAATCACTTGTAGACTGGGATCGCAAATGAATTATCTACCCTAGCCCATACAAGCAGCAGAATCTGGAGATGAAATCACATATAATTGGTTTGTTCTCTACCATTTTAAGCATGACATGTTTTTTTCCAGTGCCATACTACATTAACTATCATGTATCTTTTGAACTAGGGGATATGCTCCTTTCACAGTACATTCACATGAGTCCACTGTTACACAGTAAGAATTCATTCCTTCTTTAAACACTTTAGGTGACTGATGAGAGGGTGGAAGCCTAAAGAGATTACAATGCTAACTAGCTGTAAGGCCGTAACTAGAAGCAGGTATATCTACTTCAAACTGAAGTAGAGGATTTCCTATGAGTCTAATATGGCTGTGGTGATTTAATTAAAACCTTTGTTTTTCTTCCTTCTCCTTTTCTGTTTCTTAGAGCTGGAAAAGCTCCTGGCTAAGTTTGGACAGGACACACAAAGAATAGAAGATTCCGTGCTGATTGGATGCTCCGAACAGCATGAAGCATGGTTTGCTCTGGATTTAGGTCTAAATAGCTCCTCTTCCATAAATGGTATAGAACATTCTTCCTAATGGGCACTTCCCAGTTGTGCTGAGACTTTGGGGTTTCAACATAATAATAACATTTCAAAGAAAATTTTGAGAATACCAAAAGGTTATCAACTTTGTATTCTTAAGTTAGGATATAAAAAATCCTACCATCTACTATCATTATCATTTAAAGGAAAGTAAAGAACATTTTAACACCTTCTCAGTCAGGTTGTAGGTAGAGATGTTTACTGTATTATTCTCAGTACCTTGGTACATTTTATATTTAACTGTTTCATAAGCAATGTTTTAAAATTCATGACATTGTTCTTAGCTCAAGTGAAGAAACATGTTCCCATGCCTTAGCTCAGGGTCTTCAGACCTGCACTTGGGAACCAGTTTGGTATAGGTTCACAGCTCCTATTAGGCTTTCCTTCTCTCTTTCAGGGTCTAGGTGTAAATGTAATGATGCTGGAATGAGGTGCAGATAGCCCAGAGGTCCCATTTTACCTCTTTTCGAGGGATAGTGTGTGGCTATTGCAAATATTCTTATTACTCTGAAGAGGATCTTGAGAAATACTATGCTTTAATGTTTTTCAAATTTGCATCAATATAAGAATCACCTAGTGTTTATTAAAAATAAAGATTTCTGGCCTTCCCTCCCCTGCTGTTCAGAATCTCCAGGTAGGGGCTTGAGAATGTATACATTGTTTATTTTCCCTAGTTAAGTCTTATTAGGTGAGTCTGGAAAACACTGTTCTAACAGGTATACTTGAGAGAGGCCCCAAGGCAAGGTTTGGCACTTGTTTCATTTCATTCTCTTTTCTCATTTTCTAGCTTCCTTACAGAAACCAGAAATGGAGACAGAGCTCAAGGGGTCTTTCATTGAGCTAAGGAAGGCTCTCTTTCAGCTGAATACAAAGGATGCCTCTTTGCTGTCCACGGTAGATTGACTTCTCAGTTCTGTAGGAAATTTAGTAAAGCAGTGTTGATGGGTGAATACATGCATGCATATACAAGGCTAGAATGACATTTGATTTCCTCTTGTGCAGATAGATCAGTCCTTCCTACAAACGTTGGCTAGACAATGTGCTGTAGGAAGCTCGCTTATTCTTCTTTCTTTTGCCCTTATTTTTGGCAGGACCATTTTCTCCTGAGGACATGCAGATCTATAGCAGTCTGATTATTAGCCTCATGATGTTTTTAATGAGCCACAGCATAATATACATCATCATTACTCCTATGAGAAATTATTTCGTATTGCTTTAATGATACCCTCACAGCTTTCAATGTCACTTGCTTTAAGTACTTTTGGTTTTTCATTTATTTTTTTTCTGCAAATATATTTTTTAATGTTTATTTTTTGAGAGAGAGAGTGAGCAGGGGGAGGGACAAAAAGAGAAGGGGACAGAGGATCCAAAGCAGGCCCTGCACTGACAGCCACAAGCCTGATGCAGGCTCAAAATCATGAACTATGAGATTATGACCCGAGCCAAAGTCCAACATTCAACCAACTGAGCCACCCAGGCACCCCTGCAAACATTTAATGCACTTAGATTACAAAGAGGAAAAGGGAGCAAGAAAGAAACGACATCTAGGTGAGTCACCAAAAAATTCTTACAAAAGTCCAGGCTGGATGCAGCCCCCAGGAACCGAGTCACCATTGACATTAGAAATTAATGTAAAATTTTACAAAAGTCTGCTCATTGCACCATTCAGGTTCTTGTATGAAGGAGGGCTTTTTCTACAGGGCTTATAACAAGAACCCAAATACCTCACCTGGCACGGAGAACCTGGAAGCCAGAGAGAAGACAACTGGATTAAAAAAAAAAAAAAAAATCAAGGGCGTTCTCTACTGGTCTGCCCCGTAGAGGTACCACCCTTCAGGGTTTTTTTGTGCTCTCAACTCCATCTCAAAACCCAGTCCCACGGCCCTGTGTTTATTTTTTAAAATGCTCAAGCCCTTTAGACTCTTCCCCAAGGCATCCTGGTCCGTCCCCTGAAGCCTTGCCTTTGGAAGAGGAAGAGAAAGGCAAGAAGTTGCTCATTCAATTTAAAAAGACACCTCTATACGTTTTTATTTGCAAAAAAATTCCACCTTCATTGGGGAGGAGTACATGTTGAGGTGTTCCACTTATTGGAAATGTCTAAGTTAGATCATAAGTGCATGGGGCATTCATTATAGTATTTTATAATATGTATTTAAAATAATTTATAATACACTTAATGTTTATTTTTGAGACAGAGAGTGACAGAGCATGAGTGGGGGGAGGAACAGAGAGAGAGAGAGCGGGAGACATAGAATCCAAAGCAGGCTCCAGGCTCTGAGCTGTCAGCACAGAGCCCGACGTGGGGCTCGAACTCACAAACCGCAAGATCATGACCTGAGCTGAAGTTGGATGCTTAACTAACTGAGCCACCCAGGCACCCCCAATTCATAATACATTTAAAATATACTTTCTTTTATTCATATTTCAGATGCTAAAGGAATATGTTCAGGTAGTTTTCCTTGTTTTTAGTTTAAATAGTTGGGGCGCCTGGGTGGTTCAATCAGTTAAGCATCTGACTTCAGCTCAGTTCATGATCTCATGGTTCGTGAGTTCGAGTCCTGCCTTTGGGTGAGCATGAGCCCCACTTCAGGCAAGCTCAAGCCTCGTATCAGGTGAGCCCTGCTTCTTTCTTTCTCTGCCCCTCATGGGATTTTCTCTCTCTCTATTTCTCTGTTCCTTGCTCACTTACGCCCTCTCTCTCTCTCTCAAAAAAAAAAAAAAAAAAAAAGAAAAGTTAACCATTTTAAAAGAAACAACC
>NW_027532406.1:3081682-3141673 GCF_008692635.1 Crocuta crocuta | reverse complement strand
AAAGTTTACACATTTAAAAGTAAAGCAATAACCATTTAAAGTCGGGGATCTGGGGGCACCTGGGTGGCTCAGTCGGTTAAGTGTCAGTCTGACTACTGATTTCAGCTCAGATCACGATCTCATGAATCATGATTCATGAGACTGAGACCCAAGTAGGGTTCTGTGCTGACAGTATGGAGCCTGCTTGGGATTCTCTCTCCCTCTGTCTTTTTCCTGCTTGCACTCTCTCTCATGTTTAATGTTTAAGAAACATTAAAAAAATAATAAAGTAGGTGAGCTGGAAAGGGATTGGCTTTTCCCTTTGAGTTACTCCAAATACTAGGCCCAGGACTATTATAGATGAGCTCCATATTCTCCAAATGAAACCAAGCCCATCTTCGTATTCCTAGGCTCAGGCTCTTCTCCGTTGGCATGATGCTCATCAGTTCTGTAGCAGAAGTGGGCAGCCCACCAAGAAGAATATGGCTGGTAGCAAGCGTGTATGCCCTTCCAATAAGATCATCTATTATCCACAGGTAAGCACTGCTTTAAAAGGACAGTAATACAAGAAGGCTATGCACTACTCTGTCCTGGGGATAGAAGCCTGTACAATTAAAAGGCTTTCCTTAGTTATCCAATCCTTCATCCCACTAATAGGCCCCAAAGCCCTAATGTCTAAGTTTCTATCCCCTTTTCCTAGGTGGCTCCTGTGGTGATCACTCTGGTGTCAGATGGGACTCGATGCCTGCTTGCCCGCCAGAGTTCCTTTCCCAAGGGAATGTATTCTGCCTTGGCAGGTTTTTGTGATATAGGTAAGGAGTTTAGGGCATATATAGATGACTGGAGGACACAAAAGTTTAATAATAGTAGGTATTTAAAGAAATACCTTATTGCCACAGTGGTTAGAGTATTAAGCACACTCCTCCCTATCATGTCAAGAAAACTGCCTCTGGGGCACCTGTGTGGTTCAGTTGGTTGAGTATCTGACTCTTGATTTCAGCTCAGGTCATGGTCCCCAGGTTATGCGATGTAGCTCTCTGTTGGGCTCTGTGCTGAGCATGGAACCTGCTTATGATTCTCTCTCTGGGGTGCCTGGGTGGCTCAGTTGGTTCAGTGTCTGACTCTTGATTTCAGCTCAGGTCACAATTTCAGTTTGTGGGATCAAGCTCTGCGTTAGGCTCTGGGTTGACAGTGTGGAGCCTGCTTGGGATTCTCTCTCTCCCTTTCTGTCTGTCTCTCTCCCACTCATGCACACTCTTTCTCTCAAAAATAAACATTAAAAAAAATAACTGCCTTCTGGCATTATGATTATTCAATATTAGGCAAATTTTCAAGCATAAAGCATAGCTGAAAGAATTCTACAGTTAACACTCACCCATACACTTACCACCTAGATTCCATAATTTCTTTTCTTCATTTACTTTATCACATATCTATTCTATCCACCTGTCAATCCACTTTATTCTTTGATGCATAGTTTGCAGACATTAATACACTTCTCCCGAAATATTTCAGCATGCATTATATTAACTAGAATTCCATACGTATTTACAGGTTGTTTTTTTTCTTAGTCTGTTGGGGTAAAATTTGCAAATAGTGAAATGTGGCATTAGAATTGTATTAAAGCTGGGCGCCTGGGTGGCTCAGTTGGTTAGGCATCTGACTTTGGCTTGGGTCATGATCTCACCGTCCATGGGTTCAAGCCCTGCCTCTGGCTCTGTGCTGGCCACTCAGGGCCTGGAGCCTGCTTCAGATTCTGTGTCTCCCTCTCTCTCTACCCTTCCTCCACTTGCACTCTGTCTTTCTAAAAAATAAAAATAAACATTAGAATTGTATTAAAGCTGAGGTCAGCAGTAGCCTCTCCCACTCTTATTTTCTATTATAACCAAATGACTAGTGTAAGTACTGCAGTTTAGCACCCAACCCCAGACTTGATTCCTGCTGTTATAGAGACTTGGGATTTAGGGTTCTCCCAAGAATACGTCATTGAAACTTTGGAGCCAGTTTGTGCTCCTTTCACAAATGGGCATCTGTATCACCCTTCCCGCTGCAGGGCTGTCCTGAATTAATCTGAGTGCTTATAGGTGAAAGTCTGGAAGAGGCTGTCCGGAGAGAAGTTGCAGAAGAGGTGGGATTGGAGGTGGAAAGACTGCAGTACTCTGCATCCCAGCACTGGCCATTTCCTAATAGCTCACTCATGATTGCTTGTCATGCAACTGTGAAATCAGGGCAGACAGAGGTAAGTTCTGATGCTTCCCTTCGGCTGTGAGATTTCCTTTGCTTCACTCAAGTTGGTCAATAGGCATCTGTCTGGTCCAGCATTGTCTACAGTATACAAAGGATGTGTAACGTGATTTGGTCACTTGAGGAATTTGCAATCTTATAAAGGAAACAATCTTCATGAAATTCAGAGTACCAACATAATCACCATTTTTCCTTATCTGCATCTCAGTCATGAGACAGTTGGTTTTTTATCATCAGGACCTAACAGAGTATCTTGCACAGAGAAGGCACAAAATAAATATATCAAATTGAATGATGGATTTCAGGATGGGTTTTATTGTTCTAGTCTGGTAGGATGTTGGGGACGAATTATATAAACTCCTAGGAACTTCTGGTAGAAAGGGATTTAGATGTTGCCTTACCCAGCCTCAATTTGCTCTTTGGTAGCATCCTTGACAGATGGCATCATGGGCACAGGTTCCTACCTGTGTGTTTCAGTTTGCACAGCATTCATAATACCTCATCTGTCTCAGCTTCCTGTGGGTGTATTCGCATTGCAAAGAAGATACCATGCTTTTGATTATCACTAATTATCCCTTATCCTTTAATGAAGAGTAATTATTTAAAAAAAAGAAGAGTAATTTTATGTTCTTTTATACACTCAATAGGGGTACAAAGAAAAAGAAGAATTATTTATATATTACAGCTTACTGTTAACCACTCTTCAGTATTTCAGCTTACAGGATTTTCAAGATGCACTTTTTTCTTTTTCACTATTTACAAAAATAAATCTCTCACTTTTTAATTATGCCTGTCTTGCTTCTGTGCAATATCTAAAATTATTTTTCCCCCAGCCTGTAGATCCCAGGTATTGCTCAGTTCTGGAAACGTTTTCTCACCTTTGGCTAGAGTATTCTAAACTTTATAGCTCCTAACCTTACATCCTGTTTTTCTTTATGTCTTTTAGATCCAGGTGAACTTGAGAGAACTAGAGGCAGCTGGCTGGTTCAGTCATGATGAGGTGGCCACAGCCCTGAGGAGAAATAATCCATACCCTCAGCAACAGAATGAGACATTCTGGTTGCCCCCCAAGTTAGCCATTGCCCACCAACTGATTAAGGAATGGGTAGAAAAGCCAGCCTGTTCTACCCTGCCTGCTTAGCTCAGGTTGAGACATCTAGATCCCTTCTTGGTGTCTTGGGAGGGGCATAATGGAGATCAGGTGATAAAGGGGAGGTGACAAAAGGCCATCTCCAGGCTAACTTCATACTAAGGCAGAGTGGAAGGTGATCCTATAGCGGGCTGCCTCTAACAGCAGTGTTAAGGAAGTTCCTATTCAAAGGCAATCAAAAATGCCAAACTGATAAGATGACACTCATCAAAATCAGAGGGAAGTTTGAAGCATTAGTTTGGATGTAGGCCTTTGTTCACCCATTTTCACTGAGGACTTGGAAGCAAACATTTCAGCATGTATCTTGTTAATGCTGGATTTATACTAACTGCCAAAATGTGCCTGATATAATTTTATCTTACTATTGAAAATATATAGCAAATCTCAACCTACTCCTGACTTTTCATCCTCACAGAATTAAGAAAAATAGTACAACATGGTATTTAAATAAAAGTCATATTTAAGTCATCTGAAGGGATGAGGAAAAGTGGGAGCCAAGGTTTTCCTCAGAGTCTCTGTAATAAATCAGATGCAGTGATGTTTGGCTGAGGTAATTGCATGTCAGTGGAGCTTAAGATAGTTAAATCTTTTGCTGTTAACCTGCTCAGCTTGTGGACCCAAGGAAAAGATGATCACTTTGCCATGTCTGACTTCCTAAATGTACCATAGTCACAGCCATTTGCATACCTAGTTAAGTGTTCTAACTTCACCTAAGGGATTAGTGAGGATGAACTATTTCTTGAGTTTTATTGAATAAATTAAATGTAGAATTTCTCATCATTCATGTATGTCATTCTATACCTCATCACAGGAGAGAAGAATTTATCTGGAGGAATAAAATAAATTTCCACACCTTGGTTCAGATGTATTTTTCTGTTTTATGAAGTGAGGAAACTGTAGAAAGTGAGAACTGGGGACAGGGGATAGGGAGGGAGAAAAGCTGTCTGTTAGTGTGATAAACATTTAAGTTCAGGTTTCAAATGTGGAAGAACTGAAGCACTGTACAGAAGAAATACAGTTAGAGATCTGTCTGAAAAGAGGAATGGATGGGAAAAAGTTGTATCTTGGGATGATTTTAGAAACTAATTTATGACAAAAGACAAAAGTGCCAGAGACCCTAACATTATTCACACATCAAAGTCTATAGGACTATGCAAAAGAGATTCTAGAACTAGACAAGATGAAGCACTGAATTTCCCTTTGATCCTAAAAGGTCATTTGCTCTTGCCATTGCCAGCCAATCATCAGTGCTTTGGAGAAATCAAAGTGCCTTCATCAGGAAATGTTGAGGGATAGGATGTGATGGGTCTTGATTGTCCTGTTAGGTTGGCAGTTTGCCCTGCCCTGAACTGAACCCAGCATGTAGAAGGGAAAAGTACTCTCGAAAGAGAGGTCCTGAGATTTCTTCATATCTTGCAGTTAGAAGAAAACAGTTCAGGGTCCATGTGTATTACCATCTCCCAATCTTTTCGGTCTCTATGTGGGTGTGTTTGTGAGCACATGTGTACACATCCTCCAATCTGAAAATACTGACAGAAAGGGGAGTGTGCAGGATTCCTGGTTATGAATTTCTCAAACTTACCATGGAGTAACTGTTTGCTTTTGGATTAATGTGTTGTTTTGGAAAAGAAAAGATGAGAGAGGCTAATAGAGGAGCTGCAACATTGAACTTTGTTTCCTGGCAGTGAGTAGGGAGAGGGCTTTGCTTCTTAGAACTCCAAGGATATCTGAAAAGTGAGGCAAAAGAGGGCAGGGTTCGGGTACTGGAAATGGCAGATAAATAAAAGGAACTTTGGTACAGGGCCTACCTGGATAGATACTATTCATGTGGCAATGAGTTATGAAGGTGCTAACAATATAAAAGCCCATTCAGTTCATGAAGCAGAATAGTGAAAACAGGTCAAACATTAAAACAAATGTATCTGCCGCCAGAGTGAGGCTGGCTCAAAGTCATTTCTGGTAATTGGGATAAAAAAGCAACTCATTCATTCCTTATTTTTGCCTTTAACCCTCAACAAAGATACACTTAATGTTCTAAACATGGAGTGTGTGAATCTCCTCTCAGGGCTCTCCAGGAGCTTGATATTCTCTCTCCTGCGGACTTCAAAACCTTTTATGTACCTCACAGTCATCCAGACTAGAAATGAGCACAATCAGACGTAATATTTATTTAAGAAGAAAAAAGAGGTGAGGCGTACTGGTTAATCTTGCATCGGCTTACTTGTTGGTCTGTGATCGGTGTCATCAGGCAGCTGTACTCCCATGCTTTGTAAAAGGTTGGAAGCAGGTCCTGCCAGGCCAGCTTGGGAACTATAGGATTCCAGTATGTTTGAAACCAGGTTCAAGTCTATATCCACCGGTGTCATAACAGACCCTCCTGCACCAGAATCTTCCTCATCTGAATTATGACCGGAAGTCTGAGATAGAGGTTCCTTATTGATGGAGAGACAAGAACATTATGGGATAGTAGGCCATTAGGTTGGATGGCAGTTACAATAAAAACTAAACAATGTAAACTTGAGTTCTAAATTAAAAGAAATTTCTTATCCTTAATGACAGAAAGTAAAAAAGTCTAATAAACCTCACAATTTAACACACACATTAGAATGTGGTTCCAAAGATTAAAACACACTTCTTTCTAGGAAAAGTTTCATAAATTGGACTTCTTCCAATATATGTATATACATATATATAAAGGAACCTATTTTTTTTCTAAATGAAAGAAACTAGATTTTTCTTTTTTTTTCTCCCAATGAAAAAACTTTTAAGTAAAAACCTGAGGCTATGTGAAGTCCAACCAGAAAGATTCTGAGTTGTCATCTGAGCCTCTGGTTTGGATGGGGAAAGGATGTGAAAGACTGTAGTCTGATCTATAGACCCTTAGTATCTTTGCTATTCAAAGTGCAGTTCATGTGTCAGCAGCATGTGCACTGCTTTGGTGCTTGTTAGAAATGTAAAATCTCAGGCTTCACCCCAGACCTACTTAACCAGAATTTTATTTTATTTTCTATATTTTACTTTACTTCTACTTAGATCTTTGGATGGTTCATATACATATTAAAATCTAAGATACACTGCTTTAAACTTTTTTTTTTTGGTGTTTATTTATTTTTGAGAGAGAGAGACAGAGCATGAGCAGGGAAGGGGCAGAATGAGGAGAGATACAGAATCTGAAGCAGGCTCCAGGCTCTGAGCTATCAGCACAGAGCCCGACGCAGGGCTCAAACCCACAGCCGTGAGATCATGACATGAGCCGAAGTCGGACACTTAACCAACTGGGCCACCCAGGCGCCCCTAAGATACACTGCTTTAAATAAATCTAACAATATGGTTTCTTGGTTTCTATGAGGTTTGGGCAATAATGGAAGCGATTCTAGTTTAAATGTAGTTTAGATGATGAAAGCAAGGTGAACAACACTCATTAAGGGCCTTACTATGCGTTTTACTGTTGTCTCATTTGGTTCTCATGTTAATTCTACAACATAGGGATTATTAGTTAATGGACATATATTCACAATGGGTGGCACAACTGGATTTCTCACCCTAATCCAGAGGTTCCACTCTTTCATGTCTTTGAGGTATAGGTTAGACACTGCTGGTATAAAAACTAGGATAAAAAAGAGTGGAAGATGAAGTCTTAATTTGGTTCTAAATTAAAAACATAATACACACTACTAAGACTTGAAAATTATTTGGATATTTAAGATCCTTTCTCTTTTTTTTAAAGTCAGTGTAAGCTGCTAGTAGTAGAATGTAACTGCATAATAGTCTGACCACATCGCATGACTTTTTATTTTAAATCCTGATAGATAACGTAGAATAACTAATATAATTAAACTTAAGGGACATCTCAGTGGCTCAGTCGGTTAAGCATCCAACTTTGACTCAGGTCATGATCTCACAGTCTGTGAGTCTGAGCCCTGCATCAGGCTCTCTATTGTCAGCATGGAGCTTGTGTTGGTTCCTCTGTCCCTGTCTCTGCCTCTTCCCTGCTTGTACTTACTTGCTCCCTCTTAAAAATAAATAAACATTAAAAAAATTTTTTTAAACTTAAAAAAATAAATTAAAATTTAATTTTAATAATAAATTTATAAATTTAATACATTTATGAATAATAAACATAATACATTAAAATAAGATAAAAAAATAAGTTATATTTAGGAGAATGAGCTTAATAATCCTTCATCCTGTTAGAGAAACATTAGCAATTTTACATTCTTATTTATTTCAAATAAATAAATTGAAACTTAATAGAAGAGTATGAGAGAAGGGAGGGGGAAAATAGTTACAAACAGAGGGAGGGAGGCAAACCACAAGAGACTCTTAAATACAGAGAACAAACTGAAGGTGGATGGTGTGGACGGTGGAGGGGGGAGTGGGAAAATGGGTGATGGGCATTGAGGAGGGAACTTGGGATGAGTACTAGGTGTTTTATATAAGCCAATTTGACAGTAAGTTCAATTTTTAAAAAAAGATGTTAAAAAATCAAATTTTTCACCAAAAAATGATCACAAATCAAAAAAAAAGGAAAGAAAAAGAGAAACTAGGATAAAATATAGTTTTAGCTTTCCTTCATAATATTAAGATATTCAGACACGGGAAGAGGTTAAACACACATATACCATTTGCTTCTGGGTGGTGAAACTTTTGCCAATGCTGGTATGTGCCAATTCCTGGTCCATCTGGGCCATGTATGACTTGAGATCATTAAGAGTTCCTTTTAAAGATGCTTCTTCCCCAGTCCCTTGTGTTTTAAGATCCAAGTCATCATCCAAGTCATCACTATCCAAACATTCAAAGTCTTCATCATCCAGATCATCGGAATCTGATTCATGAGGTTTTGGCCCTACACAGACCCCAGCACAGAAAGAGCCACATGGTAAGTTCTTCTCAAGTAATTATACCTTTCAAAAGAGTTAAGTGTTATCTGCATAAAAGAACCAACATACACAAATAACTTCATAAAAATCCCTTCCAGAAAATGGTACTGCTGGCAGATATTTGCAGAAAAGTACACGGGCTGAGCTGAAAAATTTAGTTTGTTTTTTTTTTTTAAATATTTTTATTTATTTCTAGGAGAGAGAGAGAGGGAGATACAGACTCTGAAACAGGCTCCAGGCTCTGAGCTGGCAGTCAGCACAGAGCCCGACGCGGGGCTCAAACCCACGAACGGCAAGATCATGACCTAAGCAAAAGTCGGACGCTTAACCGACTAAGCCACCCAGGCGCCCCAGTTTGTTTTTTTTTTTTAATGAGAATTCAATCACTAAATTTTTTTACTTAAAAAATTTAAAAACTACAGAATACATGAATACATTTTGATGTAAATATTCAAGCCATACAGGGTTATTATTGTCTCACATCTCACTCTCTTCCAAGAGTTAAACATCTTTTAACAGTCCTATACATTATAATATAAACATAAGGGTGTTTTTTTAATTCATATATATGCATATTAAACTATGGTTTGCTTTTCCACTTATTTATATGTCTTAGAACTCTTTCTTTGTGAAAACATAAATGGACCTTATTCTTTCTTTAGATAGCACAATATTTCATAATACAAATGTACTATGATTTATTTAACCATTTCCTTCTCCATGGACATTTGGGATATTCCAATTTTTTGCTATTACAATGTTGCAATCACCATCTTAGCACATTATGTCCTTCTCATAGTGAAAATTCCTGGCAATGAAATTACTAAGTCGTAGGTTATAAATTTTCGAGGGTACCAAACCATTCAGAGAAAGACAACTTACAGTTTCACGCTCACAGTTTGACAGTGCCCATTTCTTCATCTCTTGAGAAAACTGGGTATTGTCAATCTTTAAAAGCTTTGTCAATATGACAGACAAAAGTATACGTTTTTTTTCTTAAAATTTTTTAATATTTATTCAGTTTTGAGACACAGAGAGCGTGAGTTGGGCAGGGGCAGAGAGAGAGGGAGACACAGAATCTGAAGCAGGCTCCAGGCTCTGAGCTGGCAGCTCAGAGTCCGATGTGGGGCTCAAACTCACAAACCATGAGATCATGACCTGAGCTGACATCAGCTACTTAACCAACTGAGCCACCCAGGTGCCCCAATAAGTTTTTATTTTGCATTGTGTATTTACTTACTAGAAACAATTAAGTATTTTCAAATATTTATTTGTCTATATTTCTTCTTCAAGGCACTGCCTATTTAAATCCTTTGTTGATTTTTAAATTTGGGCTATTTGTCTTTTTATTATTAGTGTAAAGTACAGTGAGTGTAAAAGAGAATAAACAGTATAATATGGAAACCATATCTGGCCACACAGCATTCAGGCACTCGAATAATGAATGAGCAGCTACTATGTCAAGCAGTGAGCTAAGCATTCTCTGCAAAGTCATTCAACTGGGCAGAAGTTCATGGTTGAAAGCAACTTAAAATCATGAAGAGAAAGCAAATACTTTAACTTCCAAGGGACCCAATACTCCGGTGCTCTAGCCACAGCCTTGCAGTTTCAAAATGAGAATACTGTTTCAAAATGAAAATAAACATCGCACCGTAACTTACCTAAAATCTTGTCAAAATAATTAAGAAAAGAATCTGCATCAAAAGTGATTGGAGCCTCAGAAGGTTCTCTGCAAGGTTAAAGGAAAAAGACCATTTATCCTGAACATAACTCTTTGGAGCTATTTTTAAAACAGTGCCACTCTTAGGAACACTACCAGATATAGGATCTCAAGAGGTACAGCAAGAAAAACTGCAGTTTAAATGGTCTTGCAGGGGAAAAGAAATGGGAAAGAGTGATGTAATAAAAGCAAAAACTGCACTCTGTTTATGCACATTTAACTTATGCTAATTTAGGGACCTATCCACCCTCCACCTCCCACAAGATATATATAGCATTAGCAGAAGAAATCACTTATCTGAGTTAATTTACACAAAGCCTATTTCTTTAAAAGTAAATAAGAACATACCTTTCTTTATCTCTGCTTTCTTAAAGAGAGGATACTGAACATAAATCTTAATCTTCTCATGAGGTTTAAGAGCATCAACATGAATAAAGATATATTTGCTATACATGTAACAATTCTATCTACCTTATTTTCTTATTATTTGCCAAATATAACTTCCCATTTCTTCTGTTATTATTTCTTCCTCTGATGAACTCTTTTATCCACTTCTTTTGAATGTGAAGCTTCCACTCTGCTTGTGGGGTAGCAGATCTAAAGTGTGGGTTTGCTGAGAGCTAGATGTTAAGAGTCTATAAGGTTCTGAGTAAAAGTTTAAAGACCAAAATGAAGTTTCCTTGCACAGCTCTGAGATGGAAGCTTTTAGATCTGCTGAGCAGTCTCTCTGACTTACTTGAAGAATTGCAAAGGATCAGGCTATTAAAAATATGACTCCAAAAAAGTCATCATGGTACTAGGCACCAAAAGAGGGAAACATCAGTACAAATCATTTACTGAAAAGAAAAAGAGAGAGAGAGAGAGAGAGAGAGAAGAAATTGCAATGACTAGATGACTTCAACATCTGGGTTTTAACTACTTAGATATTTATATTCTAACACAAATTACCGAGGCAACTCTGCTCCTTTGTGGGTTGAGACTTTAGATATGAAAGCTTTCATGCTTTCTGAGACTTGAGTTAAGTCATAGTTCTGTTCCTCCTTCTTGGAAATGGGCTCTGCTTCTTTTTTGCCAGCAGCTTCCTGCAGTAGCTGGTCCAGCTGATCTGGTGAGAGATCTAACCACTGGTCATCTGAAAAAGAAGAAAACACGATACTGCCATACTATATTCACATGGCAGGTACTCTCAGAGAAGGGCTCTATGAGACCTAGTGGAATATTTTAATTTTTCCTCACTCTTCTGCTCTATCTTGGCTCATCACTTACCATCTTCTGGGGGAAGATTAGCTTCTTCCTTCTTAAGCTCTTCTATATCAAATGGCATTGTCTGTAATAAGGTTAAGATTTCTTCTCCTGGGCTCAGAGCAAGAGAGCTATAAAAAATAAAAGACATGGGGATTTTTTTTTTTATAAGACAGGTCAGAATAATAATAGTAAAAAAGTAATATCTTAAAGCTTGAAGGAATTATCTAGTCTAATTTGTTTTTAAACAATTGTTTTAAGTTATAGACCTCTTTTTCTCAAATAAAATTTTACCAGTAACTAAAATATAAAAGAGCTCAAAGAAAAACTATTCTGTACAGCAAAAGAAACCATCAACAAACTGAAAAGGCAACCTACTGAATGGGAGAAAATATTTACAAAAACACATATCTGATTAAGGGTTAATATCCAAAATGTATAAAGAACTTATGCAACTTGACAGCAAGAAAACAATGTGATTTAACAATGGGCTGAAGACCTGAATAAACATTTTTCCAAAGAAGGTGTACAAATGGCCAACAGGTACATGAAAAGGCACTCAACGTCACTAATCATCAGGAAATACAAATCGAAATCATGAGATATCATTTCACACCAGTCAGAACGGCTACCACCAAAAAGACAAGAGAGAACAAGCATTGGTAAGGATGTGGAGAAAAGGAACACTTGTGCACCACTGGTAAGAATGTAAATTGGTGCAACCACTATGGAAGACAGTATGGAGATTCCTCAAAAATTAAAAATACAACTACCATGTGATCCAACAATTCTACTTCTGAGTACATACGTAAAGGATACTGAAGAGATACCTACATTCCCATATTCACTGCAGTGTTACTCACAACAGTAAGACATGGAAACAACCTAAATGTCCCATCAATGGATGGATAAAGAAGACGTGCTATATTAATACAATGGAATATTATTCAGAGAAATATATATATATATATATATATGAGAAAGAAGGAAATCCTGTTATTTGTGAAATGGACTGACTTTGAGGGCATTATGCTAATTGAATAAATCAAAGACAAATACTGTGTGGTATCATATATATGTAGAATCTGAAAAAAAGTAAAGCTTATAGGAACAGAGTAGATACGTAGTTGCCAGGGACTAGGGGGTGAAGGAAATAAGGAGAGGTTGGTAAAAGGGTACATGGTTTCTGAATACAGTCTGAGGATCTAATGTAAAACATGGTACCCATAGTTGATAGCACTCTATTATATAACTGAAATCTGCTAAGAGAGTAGAACTTAAATGTTTTCACTGCTCCTCAAAATAGATAAATATGTGAGGTGATAGAATTGTCAATTAACTTGATGGTGGGAATCCCTTCACATGTATATATATCAAATCACCATAAAACAAAACAAAACAAAACAAAACAAAACAAAATCACCATGATGTACACTTCAAATATCTTAAAATTTTGTTTCTCAGTTATATCTCAGTAAAGCTGGAAAAAAAAAACTGCTTTGACTGAAATGGAGTCTGGAGGCTCAGAGATGTATCCATTTCACCTTTGCCTTTCGCTCTGCAGCAGGCTGCATGGAACACCATTATGAAGCTGCTTAGGACAACTCTTTTAATTTATATATAGCATATATATGAGGAAAAGAAAACCCAGAGGAAAGTATAAACTAAAATGAATCTTGCAGGTATAATATCCTAGGCTAGCACTTTAAATACATTTTCTTATTGGGTCGCCTGTGTGGCTCAGTCGATTAAGCGTCTGACTTTGGCTCAGGTCATGGTATCATAGTTCTTGAGTTCAAGTCCTGCTCAAAGTCCTGAGCTTTGTATTGACAGCTCAGAGCCTCGAGCCGGCTTCAGATTCTGTGTCTCCCTCTCTTTCTGCCCCTCCCTTGCCCATGCTTTGTTTCTTTCTCTCTCAAAAATAAACATTAAAATTTTTTTAATACATTTTCTTATTTAGTCCTCTAATTACTATTATGAAGTAATAATCCTGTTTACAGAGGAGAAAACCAGAGCTCTGTGATGTTCTATAACTTTTATAAGGTCATTGAGTTGGACAGCAAAAGCTTGAAATCAAGTCTTCTTATACTATTTTATGATCTTTCCTAATGAGGAAATATGCACAGAAATTATCTGTATAAGCATGTTATTTTATGAAGGCAATGTGACCTGTTCTTTTTTTAATGCTTATTTATTTTTGAGAGAGAGACAGAGTGTGAGTGGGGAAAGGGCAGTGAGAGATCTGAAGCACGTTCCAGGCTCTGTGCTGTCAGAACCTGGACACAGAACCTGACACAGAGCTCGAACTCATGAACCGTGAGATCATGACCTGAGCCCAAGTCAGACACTTAACTGAATGAGCCACCCAGGCACCCCAATGTGACCTGCTACATAAACTAATGAAATCTTGAGCCCTGTCTGACCTATTTAAAAAATTTTTTTAATACTTATTTATTTTGATAGAGACAGAGCACGAGTGAGAGAGGGGCAGAGAAAGAAGGAGACACAGAATCCTAAGCAGGCTCCAGGCTCTGAGCTGTCAGCACAGAGTCTGATGAGAGGCTCGAACTCACAAACTGCGAGATCATGACCTGAGCCGAAGTCAGAGACTTAAATCGACTAAGACACCCACGTGCCCCTGACCTATTTAGACTGGAGCTAATCAGGTTATAGAATGGACTTGCATTAATATAATAAAGGTCTGCAAACCTTGCTAAATTATGTGAGAAAGGAAATTGCCCCTACTCCATATTATATAAATATTACTAAAGAGAGAAAAGAAATACACAAGTGATTATAACAAAATACAAAATCATATAGGAATACCAAGTGCTATGTAGAGTCACAGAAGATAATTACATTAACTATAGGAAAGTTAAAAAAAAAGAGAGAGATAATGGAGGTAGTTGAGTTAGGCCTTAAAAAATGGGTAAGATTTTGACAAGGAAGATAGGGTAGAGAAACTTCAGGCAAGAGAGGAAATGAACATTTTATATAGAGGCAGAGAAATGAGGAACATGTTCACAAAGCAAATGGTGTTCAGTCTGGCTTAAGCGTGGCAGAGAGGGCTGAACAGATGGACTGAGATGAGAGCACAGTGAGCCTGAAATGGCTAAGTTTGGACTCAATGAAATAACCAGTGGGTGATCACTGATGACTTCTTTTTTATTTTTAATTTTTGTTTTAAGAGATTTAAATAGTACAGACAAGTCCAAAAGATGATATGACCAAAAAAAAAAAAGATGATATAACAAAAGTCCATATGCCTGCCACCTAGAATTATAATATTGTTATACTTCTAATCTAAAGGTATGATTTCACTTTGACATTTAACAAAAAAATTAAAGTAACATATGCGTGTACTTAAAAAATTATAGAAAAAGTTAAAATTTTTCCTTTGATGAACAATACTATCAGTTCCAATCCATCTTGTTGCTACCCAGAAGTGACTGTTCTCACAATCCTTCTGGTCCAAGTGTGTGTGTGTGTGCGCGTGTGTGTGCATGCGTGTACATGTACGTATCTATGTTGTAACTGCTGTTTGTTCTCTTTCCCTGGAATTTTATTCCCCTGAAAACCCGTATGCCTCGTTCCTTCTCTTCATTTATGTCTCTCCTCAAACTAAGCCTCCTTGGAAAGGCCTCCTTGACCAGCCTATCTAGAAGAGCAGCCTGTACCTCTCTCTCCTCACAGTTTTTTTTCTTTAAAGCACTTATCACCATCTAACATAATATAGAGGTTTATTGCCTTTCTCCTCTATTAGCACATAAGCTCCATAAGAGCAGGGAGACTTTGGGTTCGCTTGTTGTATCCCTAGTGCCTGGACATACTCAATAAATATTGGCTGAATGAATAAATATATATATATCTATAAATAATATATAGTATTTTATGTATTAAAAATTTATACATAATGGCATCCATACTGTGCACATTTATAATTTGCTTTTTTCACTCAATATCATGTTTTCAAGATCTATTTATTTAGATCAGTGGTTCTTCACTGGGGACAATTTTTCCCCCAGAGGACATTTGCAATGTCTGATATTTTTGGTTGTCGCAACTGGGGGCAGGATGGACTGCTATTGGCATTTACTGGGTAGAAGCCAGAGATGCTGCTCAACATGTTATAATGTACACAACAGTCTCCCACAACAAAGAATTATCTTGCCCAAAATATCAACAGTGCCAAGGCTGAGAAACCCCAGATTTGATTTACATATATTTAGCTAATCTCTGGTTAACTAATGGATGGTAGTCTATCATACACACACACTGCAATCCACTTATCTATTATTGATGGACACTTACATTGTTCAATTTTTCACTATTACAATCTCTAATAATTTTTAGGAGAGAGGGTAACATGACTAAAGATATATTTCAAGCAGATGCTACTGGTTCTTTTTTTTTTTTTTTTAATGTTTTATTTATTTCTAGGAGAGAGAGAGAGACAGCGTGAGCAGGGGAGGGTCAGAGAGAGAGGGAGTCACAGACTGAAACAGGCTCCAGGCTCTGAGCTGGCAGTCAGCACAGAGCCCGACGCGGGGCTCGAACCCACGAACCGCGAGATCATGACCTAAGCGAAAGTCGGACGCTTAACCGACTAAGCCACCCAGGCGCCCCAAGATGCTACTGGTTCTAATGGTTGCATTGGAAGAGAAGAGTCAATAGAGGTTGGGAAACAAGTTTAGGTATTGCCATAGTTCAAAAAAGAAGTCTTAAAAAACATATACATATTAGAGTAGATAGGCAGCAAAAGAAAAATGCAAGACACAAGATAATAATAAAAAGGATTTGGGGGCAGCCTGGCCTGGGTAGATCAGTGGGTTAAGCTCTTGGTCATTAACAGCTCAGGTCATTATCTCATGTTTCATGGGGGATGGAGCCCCATGTCAGGCTCTGTGCTGACAAAGGGCCTGCTTAGGATTCTCTCTCTCCCCCTCTCTCTGCCCCTCCTCTGCTACTGCACATGAGCTCTCTCTTTCTCTCTCAAAATAAATAAGCTTAAAAAAAAGAAGTCCAGGTGATAAGGAGGAAGGTAGTCTATTAAAAAACAGAGTGGGAAATAGTCTATGACATTAATCTAAGTATTAAAAAAATACTGGGAATTTAAGAACAGGTCTACAGGGAGATGTGAATTTGTTCTTAAATTGTTTAGAAGGTATCCTGGCTTGGGAAACAGGAATCTCTTCTGCAGCACTATTTACTACATTGGACATTTAAGCTACTTCTAGTTCTTTCTCCGATAGTAAAAGTGTGTTGAGTAAGTTATGGTACAACCACTTGCTGAAATGTTGTGCTGCTCTTTAAAATTACACTTAGGCACCTGGGCGGCTCAATCGGTTAAGCGTCCAGCTTCAGCTCAGGTCATCATCTCAAGAGTTTGTGGGTTCAAGCCCTACGTTAGACTCTGCACTGACAGAAGGGAGACTGTTTGGGATTCTCTCTCCCTCCTCTCTGCCTATCCCCCACTTGCATCTCCCTCAAAATAAATATTTAAACTTTAAGAAAAATAAAATAAAATAATATTACATTTATAAAGACTTTTTAATGTCATTGGAAAATGTAAGATTATAATGAGTAAAATTATGGACAAGATACAAAATTTTTATATAATTTAAAAAAATTAGCTAGAAAAAAAAATCAGCTAGATGGATATGGGGGGGGGAATCCTGGAATGCAGTAGAACAAAATGATAATAGTAGTTGACTCTCTGATATATATGTTTTCCTTATTACATCTTTCTGTATTTGCTACAATGTGTGAATACATTACTTTTATAACAACAAACTTCATTATCTATGTATTTAATGTTTATTTATTTTGAGAGAGAAAGAGAGAACATGTGTGTGCAAGCAGGGGAGGGGCAGAGACAGAAGGACAGAGAATCCGCACTGTCAGTGCAGAGTCCAACACGGGGCTCAAACGCACAAAACTTGAGATCATGACTTGTCCCAAAATCAAGAGTCAGATGCTAAAATGACCGAGCCCCCCAGGTGCCCTAACACACTTCCATTATTTAAAAATAACGACCCAACAACCAATCTATCTTATTTTGTGTGAGGAGCCGGACTCACCTACACGAGTCTAATTTCTTAACATCTCTTTAACTCATGTCCGTAAGGTGACATGTCTCCACAGACAGGTTGGCTTCTTGAGGTGGATGGGAATCATTTGGGGCAGACTCCTCTAACCATGAGGGCCGCCTCGTTTCCTCTCCTGACTCCCTTTCCCAAGTTTTCTGAAATGATACCCTAAGAAGACATCCTCTTTTTAGCACCAATTACTGCCATAAAACTGATGGGAGGACAAAGATGCACGCAGACATTTCTGAAAGAGTATGGACTACTGAAAAGTCAGACACTGAGGTTAGAGTTCTCTCAGTATTAACTGCTTCACCAGTCCTCAAAAGAACATTCTATTACAGAAGTTAAGTGATGTTTGAGATATAAGCAAAGTGCCTGGAGTTCAACATCAATTAAGTTCCCTCAAGGGAAAAAAGAAAAAAGTCCAACAAAATGAAAAATACATACAACTTGGCACCTTTTAGCCATAATATATACAAAGCTATTTCTTTCATGTTATTTAATAACTTTAAGTATCTCAAATTCAATTTTATAAACATAAATTAAATTTTTTCCAATACTCAAAATCTGACCTTTGATTCCTGAGCTCAATAAGACTGAAGCTTTCTGCTTGAGCTCTATTTTCCTGGGTGCCTCATTGACTAGGAAGTGGCCTCAGAGGACAACTAAGATAATGTGACCTCATCTATTGTGATTTTCTTTTTCAAGGGTTCTGTTTCCTTCAATTTTGGCCTGCTCTTGTTTTTTCTACTGTGTCTTCAAATAATTGTTTTCTTATATTCCATCCGGAGTTCATAATTACACTTGGCAGGGGGTTAGTTGGATATATTACCCCACCATTATGAGAACTTGACTTTATTACATTTTATTTTTTTTTTTATTTTTTTATTTTTTAAATATTTTTATTTATTTCTAAGAGAGAGAGAGACAGCATGAGCAGGGGAGGGTCAGAGAGAGAGGGAGTCACAGACTGAAACAGGCTCCAGGCTCTGAGCTGGCAGTCAGCACAGAGGCCGACGCGGGGCTTGAACCCACGAACCGCGAGATCATGACCTAAGCGAAAGTCGGACGCTTAACTGACTAAGCCACCCAGGCGCCCTGACTTTATTACATTTTAAAGGGGAGCCATTTCCTTCCAACCCTGTGTTCATTTCTTTCTTTCCCCAGGAAATGTATGGCAGGTTAGAATGAGATTTGCTTTGAAAGCTGAATGCCTACTTTATCCTATGTTTCAGCCCCTCCTAAAAGTAGCAAAACGCAGTCAAGAGCTCCTATAGGAATTAAGCACATGCTCAGTATCAGACGGCCTGAGTTCAAATCCTAGATCTGTCACTAATTAGCTGTGTGGCCTTTGGCAAACTACGTAATCTCTCTTGGCCTCAGCTTGTCTGTTGTAAGTAGGGAATGATAATAATCATACTCATTTCACAGGACTGTAAGAGAGATCAAACAAATTTGTAAGTACCAATACACTTTGTAAGTACCAAAAACGTTAGCCATCAGGTGATGATGATGATGAGTGCCAGATCCAATGATCTTCTGTACCAACACCTCCTCTCCCCCAGCTCAGCCCCTTCAGCAGTCAGTATCCTTGCTGTTAACTCTTTAAACATCGCAATTCCAACTTTTGCAACTATCTCAAGGGTGAGTAACTCCTTAACTTCTGGCAGGTTACCACTCTGCTGCCATGGTTAGGTAGTGATAAACTCACCTTTCTGGCCGGTTCACTGAGAGCTGGAAGTAGTTCTTTGCCATTTCTAGCCTTGCCTGGTACTGAGCAGAACCTTCTATCAGTCCCTGAAAAAAAAAACCAACTTAACATTATTTACATGGTATCACTGAAATTACCTGTTCAGCAGCAATTTTTGGGGAGACAGTGTGTGATATGTTATTCAGGAATCATGAGGCCTAAGTCCTAGTCCCTTGTTTTGTCATTAATGTACTTGTTTGGGCTCCAGTTTTTCCAAATAAGGGGATTAGACTATATGTAGTAGTTCCTAATCCTTTTCACCATTAAGGACCTCTTTCCAATTTGGAAGATTTTCTACCATTTTCTATACTTAACTGAAATAATTGATTTGTAATTAATTTATAAGACAAAATACAAATAGGAACCAAAAATAGTATAGTCTCATTTTAACTACTATTTCTGCTTTTAACATGCATGTTTATTTTGGCATTTGTACTTAATATTTTACATTCTTATAAAAATATACTATGATACCATAAGCACATTTCCATCTTGCTATAGTCTTTATATCATTAAAAAAATTTAATTCCAGTATAATTAACATACAGTACTGTATTTGTTTCAGGTTTATAATACAATAATTTTATACATTACTCAGTGCTCATCACAATATTTATACTCTTAATCCTCTTCACCTATTTCACCCATCCTTCCACCTCTCCTCTGATAACCATCAGTTTGTTCTCTATAGCTAAGAGTCTGGTTTTTGTTTGTTCTTTTTTTCTCTGTTCATTTGGTTTGTCTGCTGAATTCCACACATGAGTGAACTCATATGGTATTTGTCTTTCTCTGACTGACTTATTTTACTTCGCATTACACCCTCTAGAACTATCCATTTTGTTGCAAATGGCAAGGTTTCATTCTTTTTATGGCTGAGTAATGTTCCATTGCGTGTGTGTGTGTGTGTGTGTGTGTCTGTGTGTTTGTGTATACACATACCATACCTTCTTTATTTATTCATCTATTGATGGACACTTGGGTTGCTTCCCTTGGCTATAAATAAAGCTGCAATAAACATAGGAGTACATGTTTCCCTTTGAATTTGTGTTTTCATTTTTCGGGGCAGGGGGTAAATACCAGTAGTAAAATTACTGGATCATATGGTAATTCTATTTTTAATTTTTTGGGAAACCTCCATACTGTTTTCCACAGTGGCTGCACCAGTTTGCATTCCCACCAGTAGTGTGTGAGTGCTCCTTTTCTCCACCTTCACACCAACACTGGTTGTTTCTTGAGTTTTAGATTTTAGCCATTCTGATTTAGCCTCACCATCTCTGAGGGTTAGTGAAATTGAGCATCTTTTCATTTACCTGTTGGCCATCTGTATGCCTTTGGAGAAATGTCTGTTCATATATCATCATATTCTTAATGGACTTTTCTACTTCTTGGATGTCTCCTTAAAATAGATTATTCAAAGTAAAGGTTCTGAGTTTGAACCTTTCTATAGCTCCTGAAACACACTATCAAATTACTTTCCAGTTAAAGTTCTATCAATATGCAATGTTACCAGCAATGTATAGGGAGTATTAATTTGATTGCACTTTCAATACCACTAAAGATCATTCAGATCCTTTTTCACCTATGTGAAAAAGTCTTTATTATTGTGTTGGTATGTATATCTTTACTACTTGTGACAGTGAATATTTTACAAGAAATTTATTAGCTGGCTTTTTGTAATTTTTTTAATCCATGTCTTTGCTCATTTTCTATTTGGTGTCTTCATGTTTGCCTCATGATCTGCATAAGTTGTTCGTCTAATACAAATGATAATGTTCATCATTTTATATAAATGTTATTAACTTTTCTAAAATATTGGAAGCAGTTCATAGTCACTACCTCATTAACACTGAACTAGAATGGTCCTTTTAATTTTAGTTTCTATAATAATGTTATACATTAAATATGGACCATAGGTCTCTAATTCACTGGCTTGATTTTCCCTGGATTGTATGGTTTTACAAATGTACTGCAAGTCCTACCTTAAAGTAATCATTCTTTTTCAGACTTTCAAGAAAGCCAGCCCAGTGTGGTGACGTAGTCATGAAGGATTTCTTGGAGTCAGAAAAATGTGGGCTACATTTGGAGCATAAGATTTCAAATCCATGAGCCTAGATGGAATAGACAGAATTTTCATTATTAAGTTACTTTCTTTCCATTTAGCCACACTTAAGAACTAGGTGATTGGACATATGGACATTTATAATACTTTGGGCTTTATGAAAAATATGACTATTTCCAATTTTTCATTTTTTTTTTTAAGAGAGAGAAAGAATGAGAGAATGAGCAGGGAGGAGCAGAGAGGGAGAGAGAGGGAATCCCAAGCAGTGGGGCTTGAACTCATGAACTGTGAGATCATGACTTGAGCCAAAATCAAGAGTCAGACCTATGCTTAACTGACTAAGTCACCCAGGCACCCCTCTAATTTATCAATTTCTCTAAATAGATTACTAAAAATTATAAAGAGAAAGCAAATAACACAAAACAAAGATTCTTGTTCTCTTCAAAGAAATTTCTTTCTTGCTGATTACAAAACCAGAAATTTAAATGTATTTGTTGTTTGCTTTAAAAAAGGCATATAAAAGGCTCATCATCTAACAGAAATTATAAATGAATTCATCATGGTCTCAGATACAGTAAAGGGAAAGAATTGCTTCATTTTAAGGGTCCTTTGGTTAAAAAATATATTGAATGCACATGGCAAAATAAGTTAGACAGGGAGCTTTCCTGATCACTCTAGAGGAAACTGTTACTAATTTCTTGCATATCCTTCCAGAAGTAATGTATGAACTCAAGCAGAAGTGTGTGTGTCTGTGTCTGTATATCCTATTCCATTATTAAATGGTAACATACACACTGTTCTAAACCTTGCTTTTTCACTAAGTCATATGCCTTGGAGATCATTTCATATGATAACACAAATTTATCCAAATCACTTCACAGGCAGGCCGTAATTTATCTAACTATTCATCTACTGATAGACATTTGGTAATTTCCAATCTTTTGCTACCAGAAATAACACTGTCATAAATACCCTCATAGATCTACGTACATATGTAAGATACATGGAAGATAAATATTTAGAAGTGAAATACTGAGCAGAAGAGTTGTGTATTTTATATATTGATGGATATTGACAAACTGTTCTAAGAGATTGAATCAATTTATATTCCCGTCAATGATGTTTGAAAGTATCTCAAACATGTATTTCCACCAACCCAGTATATATTATCAAACTTTTTGATACTTGCCAAACAGTAAAAAAACACTATTTTGTAGCTATAAGTTGTAGTTCTTTTATTATGAGCAAGGGCCAACATTTTTCTTGTGTTTAAATTAAAAATCATCTGTATTTCCTTTTCTGTGGACTGTCCACGGTTTCTGAACATGTTTTATTAATTAGTATTTCTTTTCATACTGACTTGTAGGAACTCTATATATATTATAGAAATTAACTCTTTTTTAAATTGCAAATAAAATGCTTTCTTCAGGTTTACTATCTTTGACGTTAGTTATGGGGTTTTTCTTTCCAACACAAAAATGCTTAATTTTTAATAATCAAATTTACCAGCCGTTTTTTAAAAATATACATTCTGAACTCAAATCCTGTTTAAAAAGGTCTTTCCTACTCAAATTATCAAATATTCTTCTGTGTTTTCAGATTTTACTGTTTCAGTGTTCTCATTTAAATATTTCATCCCCCCGGAATTTACTTTCATATAGGTGTGATGCAATGAACTTTAATTTTTTGGACAGCTTTTCAGTTGTTCTATTGTTATTTCCTAAATAACCCATTTTTCCTTCTTGTTTGAGATGCCACATTCTCAGGTAAATAAGGTATATTTCTAGACTTTCTATGCTGTGCCATTATTCTACTAAGAGCCCTTTTACCTAAATGAAGATATAAAATTTTATGGTTCATTACCAACTTCATGCCCAATTCATGGGCCCGGTATTGGGGATGAGATGGAGGAGGCATCTTGTATCCACTCCGCCGGTCTGGCACAAACCTTTGTTGCACCAACTGTGCATACAGACATTTAGTGAAAGTGACCTGGAAATTGGGACACAAAATACATGAGTCTTCCTGAAAGTAAAAAATTCAAATAATCATTTCACAGTTAATAATTCCATTTATGAGCTTCAGATTCATATGAAAGGCAAAGAAGATCCAATCTACTTACTGTCTACATTTTTTAGTAACAGCTTTATTGAGATGCCATAACTCACATACCATAAAACTTACTACATGACCTACTTTTTAGTTATCACTAATGGAATTCTTATCAGTTACATTATGTGGCAGTTTGGGTGTGTAGAAGATAAAGAATAATTATTTTTTAAAAAAAATTTTTTATGTTTTATTTATTTTTGAGAGAGAGAGAGAGAGACAGCATGAGCAGGAGAGGGACAGAAAGAGAGGGAGACACAGGATCCGAAGACAGGATCCAGGCTGTGAGCTAGCTATCAGCACAGAGCCTGATGCGGGGCTCAAACCCATAAACTGCAAGATCATGACCTGAGCTGAAGCCGGATGCTTAACCGACTGAGCCACCCAGGTGCCCCAGAAGATAAAGAATAATTCTTAATTCTCTGGAAGAAACAAAATGTTTTATTCTTAAGAAGAAAGTAAAATGTGGCCAGAAAATATCTAGGAAACATTTAGATATAAACTAGGAAGTAAAGTCTTTTGAAATCTTCTTCCACTGGAATGGGAGAAAAGAATAAAGGAAAAAAAATGCATATCAACTTGCGATGAGGAAGCAGAATATTTCCAGTTTTTTCTAGTGCACAATTAAAATGGCGTTCAACTCTCTTGCCAGTGAGAAACCAAATGACGGGAGAGCTATCTTACCGATGTCATTATTCGTGTTTCAGGCAAGAAAGTCTTGAAAATACGACAGGCTCGCAGGTCAATGGGGTCCCGGAGGTAAAATGCCTGGACTCCTGCAGCCACCAGTCTGGGGCGCTGCTTTAACACTGACACAATACCAGCTGGAAGGAAGCAGTGTGCTCGATGAAGGGAGGCTTGAATTTTTTCTGGGTATCTGTGACACGTAACATAATTATTTTTATTTTATGATATGTAAATATCTAAAATTCTTATACCATTTATTTCCCCTTGTCTTGGTTCATCAAGATACGTTGAATTACAAGGCAAGTGAAGATAGAGCTACCATATACACTAAAACTGCAGAAGAGAAGAGAGGGAAAGAGAAAAGCGATGAAGAAATGGAAAATAAAGAAAAGGGACTAAAATAGTTGAATAAAAACAAAATGAAAACTCTACTGTTTTTTGGAACAAGGATAAAATCAGAGTTTATTCTTCTAAAACAATGGTAAACTTCCAAAACCAAGTTAAAAGAGATTTTAAATTGTTAAAATTTGAATGGTAGTAAACATTGACTAGATACTCAAATGTGAAAGATTGAACTAATATGTTATTAGGTAAAAACTGTCTTTTCTGAATACAGCCTTAACTGTTCCTCACAGGCCAGAGAACCCCATACAGAGCCCCACAAAGCACACTGTGCTCCCTTTGGTTTTCATTCATAAAGGTCTCAAAAAAATTTGTTTAAAGTAAGCTCCACGTGCAGTGCAGAGCCCAATGTGGGGCTTAAACTCATGATCCCATGATCAAGACCCGACATGAAATCAAGAGTTGGATGCTTAGGGGCGCCTGGGTGGCTTAGTCGGTTAAGCGTCCGACTTTCGCTTAGGTCATGATCTTGCGGTTCGTGGGTTCGAGCCCCGCGTCGGGCTCTGTGCTGACTGCCAGCTCAGAGCCTGGAGCCTGTTTCAGTCTGTGACTCCCTCTCTCTCTGACCCTCTCCTGCTCACGCTGTCTCTCTCTCTCTCTCTCTCCTAGAAATAAATAAAAACATTAAAAAAAAAAATTAAAAAAAAAAAAAAAGAGTTGGATGCTTAACCAGCTGGGCCACCCAGGCACCCCAAAGTCTCAAAATTTTTGTCTATGGATATAGATAAAACTTACCCGCAACATCTAAATAAATAAATGCGAAAATATTGGGACTAGAATATAACATCTATGAATGGGAATTAAAAGATATATATGTTCCTTAATTTTAACACATATAAATTTAATCTGTTGTTAGTCACTTTCACGAAAGATGAAGACAGAATGAAAATGAGAATTAATCTAGGTGAAAGAAATTCTACATTCAATGAAAGGCTTGAACTGCATTAAATCAAAAGGCTCTTTGACTAGCACTGAAAATATTTTTCTTACCCTCTAATGCGTCTATTCACAGCAGCTTGTATAGATTCTGAAGCCAAAATTTTTTCTGGGTATGTTGAGATTATATTCAATGCTTGTGGGATTGTTGGGGGTGTGGGGGGTAACCAGGATACGGCTCCAGGTTTCCTTGATGCAGGAATAATGCATAACTCTCCCTGGTGGAAAAATACCTGCAAAATGATACATTTTAATTTTCATTCTGGGCACTGACAAACTCTAGGTACAGAGTAACATGATTTCATTTCTGTAAAATTTCCAAACTTGGGTACACTTACCCTATTGGCACTATTATCAGGATCCAACCATTTAGGGAGAAAGTCAGCAGCTTCTATTAACAAGAATTCACCATCACTGTCTTCAATCCTAATGCAAAAGAAATTCCGGTTATGCATTCAAAAAGCACATATATGCTACAAATCAAAACACATTTATTCTAATATTTCTTCTTTCATTTTAGTTAATATCTGAGTACATGCTATGTACAGATTGTTAAAATAAAGAAAGCAAAATATATGAGACAGCATGAATCTCTCAGGGAGATTGTAAGATTGAAAGAGGAATTGGAGGGACATGATAAGGAGAAAAAATAAGTACATAAATAAATAACAGACAAAAATATGAAAAGCATACAATAGGGTGTCAAAAGAAGAAAAAAAATCACATAGAGCCAAGATAAGGAAAGCCTTTATGGAAGAGTTATTTGGATCTTGAAAGATAATTTTGTTTTGCCTCATTTGTATCACTTTTCTTAAATTTAAATTTTTGAATAGGTAAGACAGTCACATGGCTAAACTTTTAAAAAGTACATAAAAGCATGAAAAAGTTTTCTTCCTACTTTTGTCCTTATATACCCCATTTCTACCCTCCAACCATTGTTATTTCTTGTTTATTCTTCTAGAGTTTGCTTATGCATAATCTAGCTAATAGAAATATAAATTCTTATTTTCCCCTCCTGTCACACAAAAGGTAGCATATTTTATATACCATTCTAGATTTTTTCACTTTTAATAGGTGGAGATATAAGGAAAAAGTAGAGATGTTGTTGGGAGAGGGACTAGCAATGAAAAGGTGTCTATTTAAGGTGGATATTTGGAGAATGGCACTAGTAAAGAACAAGACTAGAAAAGCACCATTATATCATTTTGGGAAGAGCTTTAAATGTCAGCAGAGTCAATGAGAATGGGCTTAGTTTTATACACAAAAAGAATAAAAGGCTTAATTTAATTTAACTTATTTATTTATTTATTTAAGGGCCAAAAGGTTTTAAAGCAGTGTAGAAAAATGGTTAGAGCTCTACCTTAGGAAGATTAATCTGACAGAGACATAGAGGAAGTTCTTTCTTTTTCTAATCATAAACAAGGGGTGCCTGGGTGGCTCAGTCCGTTAAGCATCCGACTTCGGCTCAGGTCATGATCTCACAGTTTGTGAGTTTGAGCCCAGCGTTGGGCTCTGTGCTGACACCTCAGAGCCTAGAGCCTGCTTTGGATTCTGTGTCTCCTTCTCTCTCTGCCCCTCCCCTGCTCATCCTTTGTCTCTTTCTCTCTCTCAAAAATAAATAAACATTAAAAAAAATTAAAAACATAATCGCTGACAAGACGGTAAATGCTTATTAAAGAGCTTTATAGGCCTGCTGTGTAGATATGTGCCATCCTTATGTAAAGATCAGAATCCTTACACAAAAGGTATTGCCCTCTCCCTATTACCTTTGTAATTTTTTTTTTTTTCTGAGAGAGAGAGACAGCGTGAGCAGGGGAGGGTCAGAGAGAGAGGGAGATACAGAATCTGAAACAGGCTCCAGGTTCTGAGCTAGCTGTCAGCACAGATCCCGACAAGGAGCTCGAACCAATGAACCATGAGATCATGACCTGAGCTCAAGTCGGACGCTTAACGAACGGACTGAGCCACGCAGGCGCCCCATACCCTTGTAAAGACAGAAACAACTACTTTTGAGTTTGTTCATTTAAAATTCTATCATTTATTAAAAATTACTGCTAATTATTTTTAGGTGTGCTAACAGTAGTGTTTACAATAAAATAAGAGTTCTTATCTATTCTATTTACATCTTAAAAGTATTTATAGATCAAATGGCATAGTACTGGAGATCTCCTTTAAAATAATCTTGCTATGTAAGAGGAGTAGGGGAAAGAAATTGGGGAAAGCTATGGGTAAAGAAGGACCATGAATTGGTAATTGTTGGAGCTGGGTGATGAGTACACATAGGTTCATTTTCTCTATTTTCATGTTTGAAATTCTGATATAAAAATAAATTTCAGAGTTGTTTTTCTTTTTGTTCTGCTGGGGAAAAGGTTAGTGGAGATGGATCAGAATTTGGGGGCTAACAAGAAAATTGGAACTTGTGGCAAATGGGTGAAATGCCCTCTGCTGACAGAAGTTGGTAATTACAGAGAACTATCAGTTTCCACTTTAAACAGATTTAGAACACAATGTTACCTACTTTGCTTTCAATATTGTTGACTGATTTTTCTTTAAAATTTTCCAAATGTGATTTCTCAATATATATGCATAGAGAGACAGAGGTACAGTAAAATAGAGGAAGACATAGTAAAGAAATCTGTAATATATGTATGTACATATGAATGGAACTTTTTCTATGGTTTTTTTTTTTAAAGAGCAGTACACCCTTTGGTATTGTTTGAACTTTGTTTACCATCTGTATTTGGTCTTTCATAATGAGAATAGTAAAAAAAAAAAACAAAACTAAAATAGGCAGATTTCACTTAAAAATTTTAGAAGTTAAATTCTCCAATGTATTTTAATTTTTCCTCAAGAAAAGGAAGTGATAAGAGAAAAGGAAGAAAACACTTAAGTCACTTTCAAAATCTATGTCTCAAATGTGTACAATTTCCACCAGACAACCAAAAAATTTTTACTAAATAGATAAAAATGTAGTCAGTGTCACAAAGAGAATTCCTTTAGATTATTAAAATAACTAATACCTTGCTACTAACTCTGGAAATTCCTTTGTAATCTGCTTTACTATATAAACAATAAACCATTCATCCTCAATGTTATCCCCAAACTTTGTCATGCCAAACATGTGAGCAGGAACATCTCCTAAAAACAAGAGAAAAGCAATCATATAACCAAATAAACTTGTCTGTGCACATAAAAATACAAGTAATCATTCAATTAAGCAAACATTCATCGATTGACTATGCTGTAGGTACTACAACTGGAAGTTGGGGTTGCAATCCTGAACAGGATATAAAAAGGCTACCCTTGAGGACCCATAGACAACAGGAGACAGACGATCACACCATCTTAAAACAAGATAATGAAAAAACGAAAAACAAAAAAAAAAAACCAAGATAATGAACAGACAAATGCACTGAGGGCTCTGTGAACATAAAGAATAGCTGAGCTATACTCATGTGGAAGAATGCCCAGAAGTAAGCTTTCCAGAAAGAGAGAATAGCATGTACAAAGCCACATAAGCATGACAGACAATAAAATGTTCTAGGAATATCAGGAAGCTAGATTTAGATGGAAAAGAAATTTTTTTTTTTTTTTTTTACAAATAGTTTATTGTCAAATTAGTTTCCACATAACACTCAGTGCTCATCCCCACAAGTGTCCTCCTCCATGCCCATCCCCCCTCCCCCACCTACACCCATGAGTCCTCAGTTTTTGTCAGCATTCAAGAGTCTCTCATGGTTTGCCTCTCTCCCTTTCCCCCACCATTTCCCCCTTCTTCTCCCCCTTGTTCCTCCGTCAAGTTCCTCCTAATCCTCCTATACGTGCAAACATATGATATTTGTCCTTCTCTGCCTGACTTATTTCGCTCAGCATAACACCCTCAAGGTCCATCCATGTTGCTACACATGGCCAGATTTCATTGTTTCTCATTGCCATGTAGTATTCCATGGTATAGATAAACCACATCTTCTTGATCCATTCTTCTGTTGATGGACACTTAGGCTCTTTCCATGTTTTAGCTATTGTGGAGAGTGCTGCTATGAACATTGGGGTACATGTGCTCCTATGCCTCAGCATTTCTGTATCCCTTGGGTAAATTCCTAGCAGTGCTATTGCTGGGTCCTAGGGGAGTTCTATTGTTAGTTTCCTGAGGAACCTCCACACTGTTTTCCACAGGGGCTGTACCAGTTTACATTCCCACCAACAGTGTAGGAGGGTGCCCGTTTCTCCACATCCTCGCCAGCATCTAGAGTTCTCGGATTTGCTCATTTTAGCTACTCTGGAGCAGAAATTTTTTAAACAAGTTCATTATTCAAAAATATGTAGAACTTAATACACTCTTGAACAACCCAATAGGTCAAAGAAGAAATCAGAAATGAAATTAGGAAAACCTGGAGACAAATGAAAATAGATTTAGATGTAACATACTAAAAGCAGTGCTAAGAGGAAGTTTATAGTTATAAAAGATCTCAGATCAACAACCTAACTTTCCACTTTAAGGAACTAGAAAAAGAAAAAGCTAACCTAAAGCTAGCAGAAAGAAGGACACAATGAAGATTAGAACAGAGATAAATGAAATAGGGAACCGAAAAACAATATAAAAAATAAACTAAAGTGAGTTGGTTTGCTGAAAGATCACAAAATTGACAAAATCTTAAATTAATAAGAAAAAAAAGGAGACACAAGTAACTGAAATCAGAAATGAAAGAGGCAATATAAAAACCTATACTACATGGGGCGCCTGGGTGGCTTAGTCGGTTAAGCGTCCGACTTTCACTTGGGTCATGATCTCACGGTTCGTGGGTTCGAGCCCCGTGTCGGGCTCTGTGCTGACTGCCAGCTCAGAGCCTGGAGCCTGTTTCAGTCTGTGACTCCCTCTCTCTCTGACCCTCCCCTGCTCACGCTGTCTCTCTCTCTCTCCTAGAAATAAATAAAACATTAAAAAAAAAAAAACCTATACTACAGAAATAAAATGGACTGTAAAGGAACACTATGAACACTTGTACACCAACTAACTGGATAACCTAGAAGAAATGAGTTCATTCTTAGAAACACACAACATATCGAGACTGGATCACTAGGAGACCAGAAGAAGACCGAATTACTTCTCGTCACTAGAAAGAGACTGAATCAGTAATAAAAAAACTTTCCAATAAGAAAAGCTCACTGGAGAATTCTACCAACATTTAAAGAAGAACTAACATCAATCCTCCTCAAATTCTTAGAAACAATTGAAGAGGAGGGAACACTGCCAAACTCATTTTATGAGGATAGCATTACCCTCATAATAAAGCCAAACAAAGACAATACAGGAAAACTATGACCAATTTCCCTGGAATACTGATGAAGAAATCCTCAATAAAACACTAGCAAACTGATTCAACACATTAAAAGGATTGTACACCATGACCAAGTGGAATTTATTCCTGGAATGGAATGGAATGCATAAGAAAATCAATTGATGTAAGCTACCACATTAACAGACTAAGGGTCAAACAAGCACATTATAGAGGGTTTTTAGAGCTGCAGTGGCAAAAACAATAAAAAAAACAACAACAGGTGGGAAGAATAGCCCAACTAACTCTTCATCTCATCCCAGATCTCTCAATTTCTTCTACTAGAGAAGCTCCAATTAGAGTGTCTATTTTTATCTACTTTATATATTACACATCAATTTTAACTTCGTCCAGAAGCAATGGGGAACTGGTGAAGGATGTTAGGCAGAAAAGTGACATAATCAAATTTGTGTTTTACAAGGGTAACTGACAACAGTGTGAAGAACTGGATACTGGAACCAGAGAGGTTAGTTAGGTGGCTACTGGAGTCTTCCAGATGAAGAGATTAAGAGGGTCTAGATTGCAGCTAAGCAAATGTAGGAAGAGGTCATATTTTAGGAGTAACAACGTAGGATTTAATGCCTGACAACATGGTGAAGTGAAAAGCTGAGTACTGTTTTGAATTACTAACAAGCTTGAAAAACTAGGTGGATAGCAAAGCCATTAAGGAAAACAAGAAAACATTGGGTAAAAAGGATTTTCTAGGAAAAAGATAAGGACTTGGTTTTGGATGTGCTGTGCCAAAGTGACAGTGTTCTTGCCAATAAATATCACATGTGTTTCAGTGAACAGGGGTTCAATAAAATGAACACCAGGGAAGACATTTGGCAACTGCTAACCAAAAGACAATAGAACACTAAATTGAGGCCCAGATCGACAGTATCAAAAGATACCAGACTCCTGATCTGAAATAAGACACTAGAGTAGAGCCTTGATCAACTATTCAGGAGTCATTTTACTAAAGCTATATGAAATGATAATAAAAAGTACTATATTTGCCCAGAGGTCAGATCTTAAGCACCAACAACACAAGGAAGCATGAAGCATGAAGGAACCTCAAAATGCTTCTGAGAGGCAAATAATGGTCATAAACCCAATTATTGCTCTTTATAAGCCAGGTAGAGCCAGCTGTGTGAAAAAAAGGCAGCCTACTAAACCCATGATCAAGAATGAGGAATAGAGACTAACTACTAAAGGAAGCTATGGTTAAGGAAGCAGATGCCTGAACCCATTTAGTACAGGTACCTAGATATAGTATAACATAGAAAACTAATTAAAGTTCCAAATAACCACTGTTTAATAATGTTGAGTATGTATTAGTCCCTAAGGTAATTACTATTAGAAAGCTTTCATCAAATGAATTTTAAAAAATTTATTTTGGTTAGTTTAAAGGCTTAACCAAATATAGGCAGGCATCACTAATTTTAAAAATTAAGGTTATAAATCTCCTGACAACACTGAATGAACTATTATATATCACTGTTGTCAGAATTAAAACTCACATGTATCAAATTAAATAAGTAAAAGAGCCATACCTTTTCTAGGTTTGTATCTGAGATTGAAAGGCTGATTCTGCCAGATATAGGGGACCAGCAGGGGTGCAAAGCGGGTCATTATCCTCTCAATATACTTTTGAAGAATCTCTTTGTGTTCTTCTGGGTCCCTTGGTTCATCTGGTATCAGGAATAGGTGATATTGCACAGCGTCTTCCACTGTAGCAAGCTTTATATTTTCCTCCATTCTTTGAAAACTACAATTAAAGTTTCAATAATATAAACCGTATAGAATAATGTAGAATATCCAAATTCCTGAACTAGTCTAGATAATTCCATTGTTTTCCAAAATTCAGTTATCCACATACTATCATTTTAACTTTTTGACTTAATCAAGTATTAATAGTAACACCTATTTAATATTCTTTTAATGAGGTTTTTATACTAAGAATTATGTTCTTCATACTTGAAATTTTATTAAAGTAACTCCTGATATAATACAGTAAATGGAAATCCAGTATCACATTCCCAAACAGGTGTGTAAGAATTTTTTTAAAAAAATGTTTGCCCTCAGGGCACCAGGGTGGCTCAGTTGGTTGAGCGACTGACTTTGGCTCAGGTCATGATCTCATGGTTCATGGGTTCGAGCCCCACATCGGGCTCTGCTGACAGCTAGCTCAGAGCCTGGAGCCTATTTCGGATTCTGTATACTCCCTCTCTCTCTGATCCTCCCCTGCTCACGCTGTCTCTCTCTCTCTCTCAGAAATAAATAAAACATTAAAAATTAAAAAAAAATGTTTGCCCTTGTACTAGCAGTAGTGTGTGTAGCACACTTTGAGATATACTGTAATAACATTTTATGTTTCAATACTATAAAAAGTTCCAGTTCTGCCACTAATGTCACTTTGGGCACGTCACTTTCTTTCTGGGGCTTTTTCCTTAACTGTAGAATGAGAATGTTACTCTTTCATTACTAACATTCCCCCCAGCTTAAACCGCTATTATTTAAAAGCTCTTAAGAGCAATCTCCCTTATGCTGCAGAATTGCAGTCTCTTTTCTTATGAATATTGTACGCATAGGGAAATACAAAACATTCATGGCCTATCATCTCACCCCAAAATAATTTGCCCATGGTTCTTGATCCTACAACTGTCCTAAAACTGTTCCCTATTCAGGTCTCAGGGGGTACAGCTCCGGTACATTAAGAGGAGATAGATAAGACACCCCCTTAATTTCTAAGGCTTTTCCTTAAAACAAAAGTGCTAGCTTACTATTGCTGCCAGATGAGGCTTGGTAAAGACAGGCACTGTACTGGATGGTCCACTGTAAGGCACTGTTCGACTTTTATCCTTATTGGGTTTTCTAATGAAACGCGGTCGAGAGGAACCTGCATCCAGACAGTCACCGCAGTCTATCCAAATCATCATTTGGCTTCTTGATCCAGAAGGACAGGTAATTCTGTCGACCCACCCCATAATGCCAACTACAGATTTTAATGAAGAACTTAGTGTCAGAACTGTAAGGAACTTTGAGATCACTCAAGCTAACGCCTTGCTGTACAGGTGAGAAAACCGGAGCACAGAAAGAGAAGAGACCAAGCTGCAGAGGGCTGAGCTGGAGTCTAGTGCTCTTTACTCAGAATAAGCTTTCTTCCTCCATCCGACAAAACGAAGCCAATTCCGCTTACGATTCTCGGGCCTCCCCCACGCGTCTCCGCGGCGGCACCTCTCCTCGACCGCCCCTCCTCCCGCGTCAGTAGCAGCGCAAGCCCGGCCCAGGGTCAGGNGGAACTCCCGGCAGCGTCACTGCCGCGCGTCCGCGGGAACATTAGGTGGGTGCCCAGGTGCATTCGTCACTTCCGCCCCGCGGGGACGCAGGGAGGGCGGAGGACTAGAGGGGTGGGGACCCTGGAGAGGCGGCGGTCCGGAGTCTAGGCGACGGGGCGTGACGGGGCCGGAAGGTGGCGGGAGGGGGCGGGGCCGGAGCCGGCGGGAGGGCCAAGTCGCGAGGCCCCCACCCTGGCGTGCCCGCCCCCTCCGCGGCTGAGGAGAAAGAGGAGGATGATCTCCAGATACACCCGGAAGGCGGTGCCACAGAGCTTGGAGTTGTGAGTGGACGGCTCAGCCATCCTAGCCCGGGCGGGGGGAGGCTGAGGCGGTTCCGCGGGCGCTCTGGGGACCCTTCCCGAGCAGCGCTTCCAGCTTTTCCTTTCCCAGGGCAAGGGACGAAAATCGGCTTCGGAACTGTCTCCTCCCAGCCTTGTCGGACCCTCCCCTTCCACCCCCATCTCCAGCTAAGGGCGTGTCTCTTGTGCTGTCCTAGGAATTGGTCCTCTTCCTGAACTCAGGGACTGGGTCTCCTACGACATTTGTAGTTTACTCAGTGCTTCATGCCTCACTGTCAGTGGCCACTGACGAATCGAGAAATAACTAATAGCTGACCAAGTGCTACAAAAAAGTTGAATACACCTAGTGCCAGGCACCTAGCAGAGCTGGTTACATGCATTAGCTCACTTAATCCTATTAGCAAGGATACCAGAATAGAGAATATTATTTTGCACATTCTACAGACAACCATCTCAGATTTTTAAAAATTGTAGCAAGCCAAAGATTACACAGCCAGAAAGTGGTGGCGCACGCAAACCTGGTGTCAATCTAATCCCAAAGCCTTGGTTATAATCATTACAAATTGTTTCTCCATTTCTGTAATTAAACATCAGAATCCTTAAGGATAAGTTTAGCTTCAGAGAGCAAATATTTCAGTTTAAACAAACACCTTCCACTCTTGGTGAGGTGTTGTAATTTAGCAAGTACTGATAATGTTCTACATTTATTAATGCTTTACACTTTCAAAAAGACTTTCACATTTTGATCCTTGCAACAATTCTGTAAGATGGGTATGATTATCTTTCAGTTTTTCAGAAGATGAAATATCAGAATGGCTACACATCCTAAGATTATATAACCAATAGGTTTTGAGCTTCACCTTTTAATCGTCAAATCCCAACTTTTTTCCTCCACTGAGCTATGTAATTTTAGCAACCATACATTTATCAGTTAAGTATTAAGTATAGGGGCACCTGGGTGGCCCAGTCGGTTAGGTGTCTGACTTTGGCTCAGGTCATGGTCTTGTGCTTTGTGAGTTCCAGCCCTGCATCAGGCTCTGTGCTGACAGCTCAGAGCCTGGACCCTGCTTCAGATTCTGTCTTCCTGTCTACCTGCCCCTCCCCCACTCACACTCTGTGTCTCTCTTTCTCAAAAATAAACATTAAAATTTTTATTTTAAGTATACATGGTAATAACAGGCATGGAATTTTCAGTCACTCTGGGTTTCTGCCTAAGCTCTTCTCTAGCCATGTGACTTAAGCAGATTACTAAATATTTGAGCATTCATTTCTGTAATATAGGACTAACACCTTACCTAAAATATATCTAAAATGATGGCACAGGGTAGATCCTCAGTAATTGGTAATTTTCTTGCCCCTTCCCATCTTCACTTGTTACAATAGCCATACCAAGAAAATCTGTGATCTCTTCTTGCCTTACGGAAGCTTATTATCTACTAAGTAATAGGATATCTACACAGTAGCAATTCAGATAATAAGCTTTTTAGGAAGTAGGAAGAAGAAAGTCATTTTCCAATAAAGGGAACAGGTCTTAGCTAAAAGTCAGCTTTTTTAATTAAGTCTGAGCATTCTGAAAGTAACAACAAAAAAAAAAAGGTTGTGAAAAAAGTTGCTGGTAGGCACTTAGTGGGCCAGAATCACTGATCCAGTATAGTTCTGTTACTTGTTCTCTGTTGTTGATTTGATACTCCCTGAAGACCACTCTCTCGAAAGGTGATTCTTTAGAAGAGCCAGTATGATGTGAATAATGAAGATAATGAAGATTTTATGTATCTAAATGACAGTAAAATAAAAGCAGTTTTTACTTTGGCATTATGATAATTTGCTTTGAAGAAGTAACTTTACTTTTCTCACTAATAGTTCCAAATTATAGATAATGAAAAGAGTTTGAAACAAAAGTGATTTTCAACATATAGCTTTAACACTTAAAAAGTGATAAATTTCAAACATAAATGTATAGTGAATGATATACTGAACCACCTATCACCCACACTCAATTATCAAAAATCAACATATTTGCTTCATCTATCTTTTTTTATCTCTTTTCAGCCTCTCTGTCCAAAACCTTATTTGGTTCCTGTAAATAAGGAACCAAAACCCCAGAGACTATCATTTCACCCCTATATACTGCCATATGCATCTCTAAAAATGCATTTTCTTATGTAAAAACAATGTTATCATATTTAATATTTCTTTGGTATTATCTAATAGTCATTTTATAGAGATTTCTTTGACCGACTAAAAAAATGTCTTAAAAATCTATTTGGGGGGCGCCTGGGTGGCTCAGTCGGTTAAGCGTCTGACTTCGGCTCAGGTCAGATCTCACGGTTGGTGGGTTCGAGCCCCACATCAGGCTCTGTGCTGACAGCTCGGAGCCTGGAGCCTGTTTCAGATTCTGTGTCTCCCCTTCTCTCTGCCCTTCCCCCACTCGTGCTCTGTCTCTGTCTCAAAAATAAATAAACTATTTAAAAAAATTTTAAAAATCTATCTGGTAGCTGGAATCCACATTTTTGTTTACTGCCACTGTCTCAAAGACAATTTTTGGTTGTAGGATTGTTGACTAAGAGGAGTACAAATAGCTCTGCACAAATCCATCCCTACCATTTTTTGAAAAGTATATTTATTTAAATTCAAGTTAGTTAACATACAGTGTAGTATTGGTTTCAAGAGTAGAACCCAGTGATTCAACACACACACACATATATATATATGCAGCACACACATACATATAATACCCAGTGCTCATCCCAACAAATGCCCTCCTTAATACTCCTCACCCATTTAGTCCATACCCCAACCCAACACCCCTCCAGCAACCCTCAGTTTGTTCTCTGTATACAAGAGTCTTATGGTTTGCCTCCCTCTCTTTTTATTTCATTTTTTCCTTCCCTTCTCCTATGTTCATCTGTTTTTGTTTTTTTTTTAATTTATTTCTAGGACAGAGAGAGAGAGAGACAGCGTGAGCAGGGGAGGGTCAGAGAGAGAGGGAGTCACAGACTGAAACAGGCACCAGGCTCCGAGCTGCCAGTCAGCACAGAGCCCGACATGGGGCTCGAACCCACGAACCGCGAGATCATGACCTAAGCGAAAGTCGGACACTTAACCGACTAAGCCACCCAGGTGCCCCTCATCTGTTTTGTTTCTTAAATTCCACATGAGTGAAATTATATGGTATTTGTCTCTCTCTGACTTATTTCACTTAGCGTAATACGTTCTAGTTCCATCCATGTTGTTGCAAATGGTGATTTCATTCTTTTGGATCGCCGAGTAGTATTCTATTGTATATCCATAGCACATCTTCTTTATCCATTCATCAGATGATAGACATTTGGGATCTTCCATAATTTGGCTATTGTTGATAGTGGTGCTACAAACATTGCATTTTTGTATCCTTTGGATAAACACCTAACAGTGCAGTTGCTGGGTTGTAGGGTAGCTCTATTTTTAATTTTTTTTTAATATTTTTATTTATTTCTAGGAGAGAGAGAGACAGAGTGAGCAGGGGAGGGTCAGAGAGAGAGGGAGACACAGACTCTGAAATAGGCTCCAGGTTCTGAGCTGGCAGTCAGCACAGAGCCCGATGCGGGGCTCGAACCCACGAACCGCAAGATCATGACCTAAGCGAAAGTCGGACGCTTAACCGACTAAGCCACCCAGGCGCCCCTATTTTTAGTTTTTTGAGGAACCTCCATACTGTTTTCCAGAGTGGCTGCACCAGTTAACATTTCCACTAACAGTACAAAAGTGTTCCCCTATCTCTGCATCCTTGACAACATCTGTTGTTGCCTGAGTTCTTAATTTTAGCCATTCTGACAAGGTGTGAGGTGGTATCTCACTGTGGTTTTGATTTGTATTTCTCTGATGATGAGTGATGTTCAGCATCTTTTCATGTGTCTCTTAACCATCTGTCCATCCCTACCATTTGAGAAAGAATTTAAAATACAAGCTCTGCTGCCAGGGCCCTTAGCTTTATGTTTATATATATAAATGGTCCAATTCACTAAACTCACAAATTATTCATTTGCTCTGAGAAGCCTCAGAGCCAGAGTACTTGGATTTGAATCCTAGCTCCATCACTTCCTAGACATATGACCTTAAGCAGGTTACTTAATCTGTCTGTGCTTCACTTTCCTTTCCTGTGAAATAAGAATGTTAGAGATTTATAATATACATTGGCATATTAAAGACCCTAAAGAAGACCTTTTATAAAGAAGCCTGTGTACTTTGTTTGGTCTATCATGTTTCCTAAACTTACTTTATTACAGAATTTTGTAGGTGAGGAAAACCTACTATAGATGATTAAGAACTGAACATAAAATAATTGACCCCTTAGTTTATTCTGTTATACATGTTGAACTCTAGAGCAGCACTGTCCAATAGAAATATAATACAAGCCACATATGTAATTTTTAATTTTCAGGTAGTCACATTAAAAGAATAGCAGAAAGGGAAATAATTAATTTTTCCTTTTTATTTTGAATAAATTATAGACTCACTGTTAGTAACAAAAATAGTACATAAAATCCCATGAACTCTTCACCCAGTGATGACAAGTTCTGTAGCTAGTATAGTGTCAAAGCCAAGAAAGTGATATTGGTATAATACTATTGACTATAAATCAGTTTTTACATGAGTTTTTATATCCACTGTTTTGTGTATGTGTATATATAGTTCTGCACAATTTGGTCTCATTTATAGATCTGTGTAACCACCAGTACAATCAAGATGGCTATTTTATCACCATCAAGGAATGTCCTTGTGTACCACTTTCTAGTCACTTCCACTCCTTTCTCCATCCCCTGCTAACCACTAATCTTTTCTCTACCTCATAGTTTTGTCATTTGTGAACGTTATATAAATGGAATCATACAGTATGTAACCTTTTGAGATTTTTTTTTCCCACCAGGCGTGATGCCCTTGAAATCCATCCAAGTTGTTCCTTGTATCAATAGTTCACTCCTTTTTACTGCTCAGTATTATACCTTGTGTGGATATATCAAAGTTTAACCATTCACCCATCAAAGGACATTTCATTTTCCATTTTTTTCAGTTACAAATAAAACTGCTGTAAAGATTTATAGACAGATTTTTGTGTGAATGTAAGTTTTCATTTCTCTGAGATCATTTCTCAAGCATGGATGGCTAGGTCTTATGGTAAATGCATGTGCTTAGGTTTATTAGAAGCTGTGAGACTATTTCAGAGTGGCTGTACCAATTTTATATTTCCACCAGCAGAGTATGAGATACCTGGTTTCTATACATCCTCACCTCCATTTGGTGTTATTACCATATTTTGCTCTAGCTGTTCTAATATGTATGTGGTTATAACTTATACTTTAAATTTATAGTGAAATTAATTTTAAGAATATATTTTAAAATCTAGTATATCCAAAATATTATCATTTTAATATGTAATCAAGATAAAATTACTGATGATCCATTACACGTTCTTGTTGTACTAAGCCGTCAAAGTCCTGTGTGTTTTAAACTTAAAGCACATCCCATTTCTGAGTAACTAAATTTTTAAAGCTTTTGTTACAATTCCAGTTAAGATATAGTCTAACACTAGTTTCAGGTGTCCAATACAGTGACTCAGTACTTCCATACAACACCCGGTGGTGCTCATCACACCAACTAACCACACTTTAACTGCTAATTGCTAGTGGCTACTATATTGGACAGTACAGTCCCAGAGCAGTAGAAGTAGGTAATTAACCTGTAGGTCAAGTTGCTGAAAAGTATATACTTTTCTTTACAGGAAATATAACTTTTTAAAAAATCTTTCACAGGAAAGGAATAACAAAACATGCTATTAATCAGCATCCCCTTCCAGAGCAGGTGGATGAAATTTCTTCTACCAATGACAGCCATGAAAAAGATACAAGTTCCCGAAGGTAATAACACAAACCGTGCTTGTTTGCTTATTACACTGGATAATGGTAAAAGTGTTTTTGGTTTGGTTTGGTTTGGTCTGGTTTTGGTTTTGGTTTTGGTTTTTGGCTTAGGCTTGATAGCCAATCTTGAACTAGTGAAACAAAACAAGGACTTTTATCATATATTCAGTACCATTCAGCTTTTATTCTGGAACGTCTAATGAAAACATCATACTTATAATCCTTGAAAAGTAGAATTATGACATAGTTAAAAGCCAGGACTCGGGAGGAGTCTAACAGATCTGATTTTTAATTCTGGTTCTGCCACTTATTAGCTGAGTAACACTAGGCAAGTTACTTACCAGAAAATAGTATCTCTTAAGGACAAATATCATATGTTTGTACCTATAGGAGGATTAGGAGGAACTTAACTGAGGAACAAGGGGGATAAGAAGGGGGGAAATGGTCGGGGAAAGGGAGAGAGGCAAACCATGAGAGACTCTTGAATGCTGACAAAAACTGAGGACTGATGGATGTGGGGGGGGAGGGGCATGGAGGAGGGCACTTGTGGGGATGAGCACTGGGTGTTATGTGGAAACCAATTTGACAATAAACTATTTGTAAAAAAAAAAAGAAAGAAGAAAAGAAAATAGTATCTCTTAAAGAATGATGTAAAGATAAATGAGATAAAGTATGTAAAACTTGGCACAATGACTAGCATATGGTAAGTGAGAATTAGCTGCAGTTAACATTTTATGAATCAGAGGGTACTGTAACTTCAAAGAGAGTTCTGAGAAGCAATGTGGTGTCATAGAAAAACTATAATTTGAAACCTAATTTCAAAACCTAGAACTGAATAGATTGTCTTTAAGGTAGGGTTGACTTCTATATCACCAGGTTGTTATGAGGAATAAATGGGATTATATCTATAAAAGTGCCTGGCAAACTGTAAAAGTTCAGATATTACTTTCATATTTCTGAAATGTTTAGTTTTCAAGGGTAGATGTTATAAGTAGAATGTTAAAATAGTTATTGTAAACTATGACTAGAATTATTTAGAAGCACTGTCATTAATTCTGCAGGAATTATGTAGGACTTTTCCATGAGGCTTAATTGTCAAGTTCTTCATTTATTTTTGCTCCTGTAAGATATATTTGTGTATATGCTCATCACCTAGTAAATTGCTGAATACTTAATGCTGCAGAAACTTGAAATATAACAATTTCTCTTTTTTCCCTCTTCCTTCCAAATTGTGCATTTAGTGAGTCTGACGTCACACAAGAATCACCTTTTACATCAACTGACACTGGGAATTCAAGATCTGCTTTTCCAAGTTATACAGGCACAGGGATCTCCACTGAAGGCAGCTCGGACTTCTCCTGGGGATATGGTGTGAGTTGTATGTTATTGGTCTGATGGTGTGCTTTGCAGACTATTCTGGGAGTTAGGATTTATCAGTTTTGTCAGTATATTTCATACCTTCACTTTCCTTTGTGGATTCTTTACATTTTAATATTTCTCATCAGTTTTTACTCTTTTTCAGTATTTGCTTTGCTTTTATGGATACAGTGGTTAATGCTTTTAGATACTTAGTGTTTGACTTAAACAGTTGCATATTAGTATGGATCTGGGCCATTGGATCCACTCCTTTTGCTGTGTGCAATCCACTAATGTGTCTCTCATCACTAATGTTACCTTGTTGTTTAAATTGCTCTTGGAAGTTGATTATTAAGCTATTATAGACTAGGCAAATGATTATGATATATTGTTAAATGAAAAATGCAGATTAAAAATAGTATGTATATTGTGGCATTTTTCCATGTATAATGAATTTTTTTTAGCACTATTTACTGACTAGTTCAGGATTTCTGAGCAAGGGCATCTTTGGCATTTTGGTTGTGGCTGTTGTACAGAAATGTCTTATGTGTAGTGAGATGTTTAGTATTCATAATCCCTTCATGTTAAATACCTGTAGCACCCCCTAGTCATTGTGATTATTAAAAATGCACACATATGGAGCACCTGGATGGCTCAGTTGGTTGAGCGTCTTGACTTTGGCTCAGGTCATGATCTCACGGTTCCTGAGTTTGAGCCCCATATCGGGCTCTTTGCTGTCAGCACAGACCCTGCTTTGGATCCTCTGTACCCCTTTCTCTTTGCCCTTACCCCACCTGTGCTTTCTCTCTCAAAAATAAACACTAAAAAAATGCACACACTTTTTCACCTCTTCCGTAGAAAGTGGTATCATTTCCTGTAGAATTGTTGATCTGCTAAGCTACCTCTGTTATAGATTGAGTTTTAAAATATGAAAGGGTCTCTTCTGTCATAAACTCACACAACTAGTTTTATTCAAACTATAGCTTTATAATAATCCTTTTAGATACTTAGTGTTTGACTTAAACAGTTGCAGGTTAGTATGGATCTGGGCCCTGGATCTACTCTTTTTGCTGTGTGCAGTCCACTAATGTGTTTCCCCATCACTAATGTTACCTTGTTTAAATTGTTTTTGGAAGTTGATTATTAAGCTATTATAGACTGGGAAAATGATGTGATATATTGTTAAATAAAAAAACCAGATTAAAAATAGTGTGTATAGTGTAGTTCTAATATGAATTTACATATGTTTTTGCTTATACATATGTTAGAAAAAAGATATCTACCCAAAATGTTATTCAGTCAATATTTAATGGGTGTTGAGATGAGACTGACCTATTTATTTATAATTCATAATACCCAGTAGGGAATTCTTACTGCATAGTAATTGTTCATAATTCTCTTAGCTAATCCTTTACATGTATGTTAGAATCTGTTTGTTAAATTGCAAAGGTCAGTTTGGGGAGGATTGCCATCTTAATGATATTGAGTTCTTCTATTCATGAATTTGATATATAAATCTTTTCATTTTTTAAAGCTTATTTATTTAAGTAATCTCTACATGCAACACAGGGCTTGACCCCAAAATTAAGAGTCTTATACTCTTCCAACTGAGCCAGCCAGGTGCCCCCTAAATCTTTTACTATTAATTTTTAAGATATATTTTAACATATTATAATTTTATCCATAAAGGTCCATTTGTTGACTATTTATTCCTAGGTACCTTATATGATATAATATAAAAATTACATTAAAAATTAAAAAAATGTTTTTAACATTTATTTATCTTTGAGTAAGAGATAGAGAGAGAGCGCGCACAAATGGGGGAGAGGCAGAAAGAGAGAGAGACACAGAATCTGAAGCAGGCTCCAGGCTCTGAGCTGTCAGCACAGAGCCCGATGCCAGGCTCAAACCCACAAACTGTGAGATCATGACCTGAGCCGAAGTTGGATGCTTAAACTGACTGAGCCACCCAGGCGCCCCTAAAAATTACACTTTTAATATATTTATTGATGGTATGTAGATGTACAGTGCCTATTTTTTAAGGAAACCAAGTTGTAGAATAATATTGGCTTCTGGCAAAAATTTATATTCTTTATCATGTTTTTAAAACTTCTAACATTTTATTTATATGTTTTAACAGATTTCTCACTTATTTAATACTAGGTTGAACTTTCACTGGATTTATTATTATTATTTTTTACTGTGATATTCACATAACAGAATTCACTTTTTTAAAGTGAAGAGTTAAGTAGTTTTTAGTATATTCACAAAGTTGTGCAACCCATCACTATGTCTGATTTCAAGACATTTTTATCACACCCAAAAGAAGTCCCATATGCATTAGCTGTCCCTCTCCAACCCTCCAGTCCCCCAGCCTCCTGAGAACTACCAATCTGGTTTCTGTCTGTATGGATTTGCCTATTCTGACATTTCATATAAATGAATCATACAATATGTGACCTTTGTTTCTGGCTTATTTCACCTATTTTCAGGATTTCTCCATGTTTTAGCATGTGCCAGTACTTCTTTTTTATTGATGAATATAATTCCAAAAATACCAAATCTTCATCTGTTTATCAGTTGATGGACATTTAGGTTATTTTGGGTTTTTTTGAGCTATTTGGAATAATGCTACTATGAATATTTTTGTGTAGGTTTTTCTGTAGATGTATGTTTTTGAATATTCTTAGGTATACACTAGGAGTAGAATTGCTGGGTCATATGAAAACTTTTAATTTTTTGAAGAATACATTTATTATTGACATTTATTGTTATGATTATGCTTTTTCAATGTTTCTAGTTAGTATATAAATAATGTTGATATTTTCCTTATATTACACAAACATTTCATTGCAGGTATCACATGTATGTCAGAGTAGGGAATTCCTATGAAGTCCCTTATTCTGTTTTTAAGGTTGTGTATTAATTAATGACCTCTAAGTTTTAAGATCAAAGTTGTAAATGCTAGTCTTTTCTTAAAAACTTGAAACAACCTCACATTTACAGGAAAGTTACAAGTACAGCAAAAAGAACTATTTTTCATGAACAATTTGAGAGTAAGTTACTGACATGATAGCCCTGTACCAAATATTTTTGTGTATTTTTCCTTCAAACAAGGACACAACTACGTGACCAGAGCATAACCATCAAATTCTGGAAACTAACACTGATATATTGCTACCATCTAATTTCTAGACTCCATTAAAATTTCACTGGTTATCCCAGTAATATCCTTTATAACAAAATTTAACATTGTTATGTCTCTTTGTCTCCATCTGGCATAGTTCCACAATTTGTGATATCACAGATATGAGCTTGTTTTCCTCATTGCCTCCTATTTGGTGGCACATGGTTCCATTTGTCCCATTATTGATGATGTTCACTTTGATCACTTAATTAAGGTGTTGTCTTACACCTTTTTTCCCTTTGTTTAAAAGTATTTTGTGGAAGGGGCGCCTGGGTGGCTCAGTCGGTTAAGCATCTGACTTTGGCTCAGGTGATGATCTTGCAGTTAGTGAGTGTGAGCCCTGCAGAGCCTGCCTCTGATCCTCTGTCTCCCACTCTGTCTGCCCTTCCCCTGCTTACACACGCTCTCTCTCAAAAATAAATAAATATTAAATAATAATAATATAATATTTTGTGGAAAGGTAACTTTGAAATTATGTAGCTACTGTCCTGTTCCTCATCAAACTTTCAGTTTATGAGTTTATTTACTTCAGTGTAGACTCATGGATTCCTATTTTATTCAGTGAGTTATAATACATCATTATCATTTATTTTGAAGTTCATATTATCCCAGCTTTAGCCAGTAGAACTCCCTTCATACTGGCTTCTATTCCATTTTGCCATGCTTCCATCCTTGTTAGAGCACTTCCTTACTTTCTGGCGTAAGATACTCCAGGCTTATTTTGTACTTTCTTTGGCCCAGTGCTGGAATTAGCCACTTCCCTAAGGACCCCTGGTTCCTTTTAGTGCAACATTTAGAAACAAAGATTTGGGTGTTAAGTGTGCCCATTGTTTTTCACTTGTCCCTGATATCCAGACCCTTTCAATGGACAGAACTAGGGAATATAAGTTTTCCTCCTATTCCATTCTTACATGATAAAGTTCATTCTAGTTTTTTTTTCTTTTTTCATATTTGTGGCTTCTTTATTTGACAATAAGAAACCTGGGTTCCATTATTCTTAATACATTTACTTCATAAATCCCCCTGAATGTAACCAGTTTCCTACTAATTCCACTGCCTCCTAACCTCTACAAAATAACCTTCTCACTTCACAGATGTTTCAACAACCTGTACTGGGTCACTACCTCCTGCACCCTTCACCCATTGGATGCTCTTTTCACCCTGCTCAGAGTCAGACACCCAGTGTAGTCCTGACTTTCATACAGGCACCTTCTTCACCCTGCTTGGACTGTCACCCTGTGTGAGGCTGCCTACTCCCAACACAGTAGCCTTCTTCTGTCCATTCTGGTACTAACATTACAAGCTAGCTACCCCCCACGCGGACATCCTCTTCATTTTACTTGTGTTCCAACACCCAGCAACAACCTGCTCACCCACCTGAAAACACCCACTGTGCCACTGTATTTTCAAAACAAATGCCAGTATATGTCCCATTTCACATGATGCTCTTATAAAATACTGACACTCCTCCATTGGGAGTTGGGGTATGTATATGTTCTTTCCTCTTGAACCTGAATAGATCATTTGCCTCAATCATTAGCATGCAGTAAATGTGATGCTGCATGATTTTCTAGGTTAGAAGGTAACACAGATTCTACCTGCCACTGTTTCTGTTTCTCTGGATACTTGACCTTGGAATGCAACCATTGTGTTGTGATGAACTTTGGACCACATGGAAAAACCCATGTGGAAATGAAATGAAGTCCCCAGATGAAAGCCAGCATCAACTGTCAGATATTTGAGTGAATGGGCATTAGATGAATTCAGGTCCAAGCCTTCAAGTTTTTTAAGATGTTTTCAAGAACTTTATCTCAGATGTTGTGGAGAAGAGATAAGCCATTCCTGCTGTGATTAAAAATTCCTACCCTATATAAACACGGAGAGATAATACATGATTGTTGCTGTTTTAAGTCATCCAGTTTGGGAGTAATTTGTTATACGGCCAAAGTAAATAGATACCCTTTTGTACTGCTCAGGGTCAGGAAAACTGCTTAGATGTTCTCTTCACCCCTCTTGGTCTCCTTTCACACAACAGACCATCTTCCTACACAGACACCCTCATTGCTCTGCTTGGGTTCCAATTTAATATACCAGGTTATCCTCCCAGGTTGATGCTTTCCTTATTCAGTTCTGGATTTGAAACTCCATGATGAGGATCTCTGAGGCATTGAATAACAAGCAGCATATATCTACAGTCCCTGAGAAAGTAAGCTCATGACGTGAGCCCTTGTTTACTTGGTTCCTCACTGGGGATAATTTTCTGACTATGGATTTGTGAGCCAGAGTCCAAACAAGGCATGGTGGTCCTATTGTGCTGAGGAACAGAGATCAGAGTTCATGGAAGATGAAGCAGCTGGAATATGCAGGTTAGGAGGATATAAAGAGCACCAGAAATTATAAATAAGTGGGTAAAGATAAAAGTCTATATTTTTTGGTGATTTCTTCCAGTAGAAGTGAAAGATGAGACAAATACAGTTCAAAGTATGGGTGGTTGTAAATGGAATTATTCTAAGGCTATTATATTTGTGAAGTGTCAGGTATCAAGAGAAAAATGAGAAGTATGAAGAAGGTTTGAAGTGGTAAAATATTGACTCTGACTAGACTTCACTATGTTATGAATGTATATTATTAGCTCTAGAGCAGGCATTAAAAAATTATGAGAAGAATAAGCTATGATGCCAATTGGGGAAATAAAATGGAAACTTAAGAAATATTTGATTTGTGAATCAAATAAGTCAGGAAAAAGAAAACAAAATGGGAACAAGAGAGGACCAAAAAACAGAAGGGACAAATGGAAAAGAAATAGCAAGATGGTAGATTTCAACCCAACTATGTCAACTATTAAAACAAATGTAAATGGATCAAACACTCCAATTAAAACGCAGAGATTGTCAGAATGGATAAAAAAGCAAAACTCAACTGTATACTATATGGAAGAAATGCACTGTAAATATAAAGGCACAGTAGGTTGAAATTTAAAGGACAGAGAAAGATAAACCATGAAGACAGTAGGCTGACATGGCTATAATAATATGAGACAAAATAAACTTGAAAACACTGAGTTTGCCCTAGGAAAGAGGACTATTTCCAAGAGATAAAAGAGGCAGTGTGTTAGCTCAGGCTGCCATAACAAGATACCACAAACTATATGGCTTAAACAACAGACATTTATTTTCTCACAGTTCTGAAGGTTGGAAGTCCAAAAGCAAGGTGCCATCTGAGTTGGTTTCTGATGAGAAACCAACTCAGATTCTCTTTCTAGAATACCGTGTCCTCATATGGTCTTTCTTCTGGACATGCACACAGGTGGAGAAATCTCTGGCATCTCTTCTTCTTATAAGAACATCAGTTCTGGAGTACCTGGTTGAGCATCCAGCTTTGGCTCAGGTCATGATCTCACAGTTTGTGAGTTTGAGCCCTGCATTGGGCTCTGTGCTAGCAGTTCAGAGCCTGGAGCCTGCTTCAGATTCTTCTCCCTCTTTCTCTGCCTCTCCCCTGCTCATGCTCTGTCTTTCTCTCTCAAAAATAAATAAGCATTGAAAAAAATTTTTAGCAGCATCTGGGTGGCTCAGTCGGTTGAACATCTGACTTCAGCTCAGGTCATGATCTCACTGTTTGTGAGTTTGAATCCCATGAGACTTTGTGCTGACAGCTCAGAGCCTGGAGCCTGCTTCTGATTCTGTGTCTCCCTCTTTCTTCCCCTCCCCCCCACATAAGTGCATGCTCGTGTGCTCTCTCTCAAAGATAAAATAATAAAAGCATTAAAAATTTTTTTAAACACCTATTTTAGAAAAGAATACAGCTTTGAAATGAATAATTTAAGTTTCTAGCTTAAGATGGCAGGAAAGAAGAATGAACCCAAACAAGAATGAAAGAAATAATGAAGAGCAAAAATCGGTGAAATAGAAAACAGGTAAATAAAAGAAAATGAACAAATTCAAGAGATGATCATTCGAAAAGATTAATAATTAATAAGCCCTCTGGTGATACTAGTCAAGAAAAAGCAAGGAAACACAGATTACAAGTATCATGAATGAAAGAGTAAACATCACCTCAAATACTACAGATGGTAAAAGAATAGGAACAGTTTTATGCCAATAAATTCTGCAACTTAGATAAAATGGACAAATTCTTCAAAAATGAATAGTTGTAAAATTCTTAAAGGAACTGAAACAACTCTCTTAAAGAAAGCTTTAGGCCTACTTGGTTTCATACATTTTTTTGTGAGAGAAATAACAGTCACACAAGCTTTTTCCAAAAAATAGGAGCATTTTTTTTTAATGCACTTTATGAAGCCAGCATAATATATTGATGCCAAACCTGAAAATAACATATCATAAAAGAAAAGTATCAGTTGGGACTTCTAGCATGGCAGAATGAGTAGCTTGACAAATCTTCCCCAAAGGCAACAATAAAAAATCATAAGCAACTATTTCGGAGCCCTGAAATTGACCAAAGGTACTTAAGAGAGAAGCAGTTATTCATGAAAATCATTAGAACCGTGAGTTAAGAATAGTGAGAATCTGTTCTATTACAAAGAGGCAAAGCTGTGACAACTAGCAGCTTCACCACAAGAGGGCTCAGTAGTTTGGAGTGGAACTTGGACAAACTCTATACTCAATGGCATCATCAATAACAGTAGAAAACTCAGTGGCATACAAACAAGGCAAATAGTGGCTCAGATAATCTGTGGATTTAGTACTGGCTAAGGCAAGAAAAAAATGAATTGGCAGACTATCCAGAAATTTATCAAGGGGACCTAGGAAATAAGATAAACATAGACCCTAATAAACTCTCCACATATCCATGCAGCATGCAAATGCAGAGGAAATAATGAAATGGCACAGGAAGCAAAACCCAAGGCAGACAAAATAAACAGACAATACTACTAGAAACAAAAAGAGACATTTCATAATGATAAGAAGACCAATTCAAGGCACCAGAGTGGCCCAGTGAATTAAGCATCTGACTTGATTTCAGCTCAGGTCATGATTTCATAGTTCATAAGATCAAGCCCCATGTAGGGCTCTGCGCAGACAGCATTGAGCCTGCTTGGGATTTTCTCTCCTCCCTCTCTCTGCCCTTCCCCTGCTTGTGCTCACTGTCTCAAAATAAATAAACATTTTTTTTTTTTTCTTAAAAAGGCCAGGGGCACATGGGTGGCTCAGTTGGTTGAGTGTCCAACCTCAGCTCAGGTCGTGATCTCACAGTTTGTGAGTTTGAGCCCCATGTTAGGCTGTGTGCTGACAGCTCAGAGCCTGGAACCTGCTTCGGATTCTTTGTCTACCTCTCTCTCTGCCCCTCTCCTCTCATGCTCTGTCTCTCTCAAAAATAAAAACAGACATTAAAAAAAAGGCGGCCAATTCATCAGGAAAACAAAGCAATTAAAAATGTATAAACATCTAACAATCAAGCCTTAAAGTACACGAAGTAAAATTTGACAGAAGCGAAGGAGAAACAGACAACACAACAATTATACCCAGAGACTTCAATACTCCACTCCCAGTACTTAATAGAACAACTAGACAGAGGGGCACCTTGGTGGCTCAGTGGTTAAGTGTCCGACTTTGGCTCAGGTCATGATCTTGCGGTTCATGGGTCAAGCCCCATGTCGGGCTCTGTGCTGACAGCTCAGAGCCTGGAGCCTACTTCAGATTCTGTGTGTTCCTCTCTTTCTGTCCCTCCCCAACTCATGCTCTGTCTCTCTCTCTCAAAAATAAACGAAAAAAAAATTTTTTAAAAGAACAACTAGACAAAATCAGCAAACATATTGAAGAGTTGAATGACATTATTAACCAACTTGACCTAACATTCCACCCAAAGACAGCAGAATATATACTCTTTTGAATCTAAAACAAGTCTCATACCTCTACAAGGACTGAAACTATACAAGGTATGCTCTCCAACTACGTTGGAATTAAGTTAGAAATCAACAACCTAGACATTTGGGCTATCCCCAAAGATTTGGAAATTAAACAGTTTTCTTTTTAATTAACTGATGGGTCGAAAAAGAAATCTACAAGGGAAATGAGAAAATATTTTGAATTGGATGAAAAGGGAAAAACAAAATATCAAAATTTGTAGAACGTAGCTGAAGTGGTGTTTAGAGGAAAATTAATAGCTTTAAATCCTGTCGGGGGAAAAATCAAGCTCAGACACAGAGAACAACAGATTGGTGGTTGCCAGAGGTGGGAGTTGGTGGGTAGGCAAAACGGGTAAAGGGAGTCAAAAATTTAAAATTTCCAGTTACGTACATGTAATGTACAGCATGATGACTGTAGTTAATAATACTGTGTTGCATATTGGAAGTTGCTAAGAGAGGAGATCTTAAAAGTTCAATAAAAAAATCTGTAACTATGTATGGTAACATATATTAACTAGACTTACTGCAATCATTTCACAATATATCATTTCACATATATACATTTCACAATATATCATTTCACAATAAATAGAAATAATCATTACACCTGAAACTATATAATGTATAATATAATTTTAAAAATAGAAAAAGTCTATAGAAAAAAAGATGGTCTCAAATCAATAACATAAGCTTCTATCTTTAGAGCCCAAAAAGAGTAAACTAAATCAAAAGCAAGCAGAAGGAAAGAATAATACAGATGAGAATAGAAATTAATGAAATAGGAAACAACAATAGAGAAAAATAAACTTAAAGGTTAGTTCTTTGAAAATATTGAACAAAATTAACAAATCTTTAGTCTGCCCAAGAAAAAAGACACAAATTAACAAGATTAGAAATGAATGAGGGGGATTTAATTATTGATCCTTCAGAAACTAAAAGGTTAAGGGAAATAAGTAACTTCATGCCAAGAAGTTAGACAATTTAGATATAACTGACAAATTTCTAGAAAGACAAAGTTGCCAAATGGATTTTTAAAAATCAATATAGATCTATAATAATTACAGAAATTAAATTAGAAGTAAAATATCTTCCTACAAAGAAAAAAACAGGCAAAAGTTGCTTCATTGGTAAATTCTACCAAATATTTAAAAGAATAAATAATAGCTATCATAAACTCTTTCAGAAAATAGAGGAATACTTCCTAACTCATTCCATGAAGCCAATATTACCCTGCTACCAAAGCCAGACAAACTTATCACAAGAAAAGAATTCTGTATACAAAAAATTCTATAGAATCTGCAAAACAAAGCCAGACAAACTTATCACAAGAAAAGAATTCTTTATACAAAAAATTCTATAGAATCTGCAAAACAAACAAACAAAAACTCTGACTATTAGAACTAACAGAGTTTAGGGCACCTGCGTGGCTTAATCGGTTGAGCATCTGACTCTTGATTTCGGCTCAGGTCATGATCTTNACAACAAATTGGGGCGCCTGGGTGGCTCAGTCGGTTAAGGGTCCAACTGCTCTATATCATATCCTTCTTAAAATTAGACACAAGAACTTTAACTTATTAGCAAACCAACTCTAGCACCATAAAGGGATTATTTCCCCTAAGTGGGATTTATTCCATGAATGCACAGCTTGCTAAACATTAGAAAATTAATTTAATATATCATAGTAATGGAATAAAGGACAGAAATGACATTATCTCAGTAGGCACAGAAATATCATTTGACAACATCCAACATCCATTCATGAGAGAAACTCCCAAAAAATGAGAAATTAAAAGGAACTTCATCAACTTGACAAAGGATATCTAAGAAAAAAACTTAACAGCTGACATTGTATATTATGGGAGAAGACTGAATATTTTCCTCTTAAGATTAGGAACGAGGTAAGGATATCCATACACCACTTTTAAACTTAATTTAATTTTTATTTTAATTCCAGTATAGTTAAAATACAGCGTTATATTAGTTTCAGGTGTAAAATATAGTGATTCAACAATTCTGTACATTATTCAGTGCTCATCATAAGTGTACTCTGTTTTAAAATTTTTTTTGATGTTTATTTTTGAGAGAGAAAGAGACAGACTGTGAGTGGGGGAGGGGCAGAGAGCAAGGGAGACACAGAATCTGAAGCAGGCTTCAGGCTTGGAGCTGTCAGCACAGAGCCTGACATGGGGCTCAAACTCACAGACTATGATCTCATAACCTGGAGATCAGTTGGATGCTGAGCTGACTGAACCACCCAGGAGCCCCATCATAAGTGTACTCTTAATCTCTCTCACCTATTTCACCCACCTTCGTGCCCACCTCCCCTCTGGTACCCATCAGTTTGTACTCTATATTTAAGAGTCTATTTATTGGTTTGTCTCTTTTTTTCTTTGTTTAATTTCCACATGAGTGAAATCATATGGTATTTGTCTTTCTCTGACTTATTTCACTTAGCATTATACTTTCTAGATCCATCCGTATTCTTGAAAATGGCAAGATTTCATTCTTTTTTATGGCTGAGTAATATTTCATTGTGTGTGTTGGAAATATAGATAGAAAGATAAAGATATATATTATATATCACATCTTTATCTATTGATCTATCAATGGACACATGGGTTGCTTCCATTTCTTGGCTATTGTAATTAATGCTTCAGTAAACATAAGGGTGCATATTATCTTCCTGAATTAGTGTTTTCATATTCTTTGGGTAAATACCCAGTTCCACTTGCCACATTTATTCAGCATTGTTCTGGAGGTTCTAGTCAGTGCAGTAAGACAATATAAGGAAACGAAAGGCATCCACATTGGAAAGGACTAAATAAAACTATCTCCATTCGCAGATGGCATTATGTAGAAAATCCTAGAATATAGGAGTATCCCCCCACCCAAGTCTCTAGAACAAAGAAATAAGTTCAGGGATGTCACAGTATATGAGATCAATTTACAAAACTCAATTATAAATGTGGTATATTTACATAGTAGAGTATTATCCAGCCATAGAAAGGAAGGAAGTACTAATACATACTACACTGTGGATGAAGCTTAAAAACACGTTCAGTGAAAGAAGCCAGACACAAAAGACTACATATTATATGATTCCACTTATATAAAAAGTCCAGAAGAGCAAATCCAGAGACAGAGAAAGTAGGTTCATTGTGGCCATGGACTGGGTGGAGAGAGAAATGGAGACTGATTGCTAATGGAGACGGGATTTGTTTTGGGGGTATTGAAATATTCTAGTATAAGGCTGCACAAATGTGAATATACTACAGACCACTGGAAGTATACCCCAAACTACTAACTTACACACTTTAAAAGGCTGAATTTAATGGTATATGAATTGTATCTAAATATAAAAATCTACTATATTTCTACACATTAATACATAGACAATCTGAAAATGAAGGTAAAAAATCAGTTCAATTCACAATAGAGCAGAAAGGATAAACTTAAGAAAAGAAACATTAAACTTGTACACTGAAAATTTCAAAGCATTGCCAAGAAAATAATACACACATACATACATAAAATTCATGTGCATGGATTGAAACATGGAATATTAAGACCGCATTCTTTCCAAATTGATGTATATGATGTATAATTCATTGTAATTGATGTATATACAATGCATTCTATCAAAATCCCTATGAGTTTTTGTAGAAACTGATTAAGCTGATAGTAAAATTGACATGGAATTGTAAAGGAGGCAGATTAGTCTAAACAATTTTGAAACAGAAGAAGAAAGAGGACTTGTACTGTCGTATTTCAAAACTTAATAAAATGGTACTATAACCAAATTAATGTGGTATTGACATAAGGATAGACATAATGATAAGGGACAGAACTGATAGTCCAGAAATAAACTCTTACATTTAGAATCCACTGATTTTAGACAAAGGTCCCACAGCAATTTAATAGGAAAAGAGTATTTTCCCCCTATAAATGTTGCTGAGACAATTGGATATCCATATGCAAAAAGATGAAGCTAGACTCAACTTGCATCATATAGAAAACTTACTCAAAATTAATTATAAATTTAAATGTAAGAGCAAAAACTGTCAACTTTTAGAGAAAAATGTAAGAAACCCTGCAAGACAACAATATGTAGATATGACATACCAAAAGCACAAACCTAAAAAAAAATGGATAAATTTGATTCCATTAAATTAAAATCTTTTGTGCTTCCAAATATACCAACAAGAGAATGAGAGGACAAGCCACAGATAAGGAGAAAATATTTGCACTACTACATATATCTGACAAAGGACTTGTATCCAAAACTTAAAATTCTATATTAAGAAGACAAACCAGTTTTTAAAAATGGGCAAAAGACTTGAACACTCTATGAAAGAAGATGTATGACCAAGTAGCATATAAAAAGATGTAAATACCATTAATCATCAGAGAAATTCCAATTTAAAACTGTCATGATACACCACTTCACACTTACTAAAACTGCTAAAACTAAAACTACCTAGTTTTAGCCAGGATGTGTAGCAAAATTTAATGCTCACACATTTTTGGTGGCATATATATGTATGTGTGTGTATGTTGTATGTATGTATACATACACACACTCTACAAAATAGTTTAATATTAAACATTATACTCCTTTTAAGATCCAGCATTTCTACTGCAATATATTTATCTGAAATAAAAATATATGTCCAGAAAAAGACATATGTAAATGTTCATATCCGATTTACTCATAATAATGCAAATGTTCCTCAAAAGGAGAATGGATAAATTGTAGCATATTCTTAGAATGAAATTCTTCTCAGCAATATAATGTAATGAACACTAACACAACATAGATGTACTTCAAAAAAATTCTACCAAGTGAAGGAAGCTAAACACAGAAATGTACATCCTGCATGATCCTATTTATACAAAGTTTTAGTGGCACTTGGGTGGCTCAGTTGGTTAAGCATCTGACTCTTGGTTTCAGCTCAGGTCATGATCTCACAGTTTGTGAGTTCAAGCCCTATGTTGGGCTCTGTGCTGCCAGTGCAGGGCCTGCTTGGAATTCTCTCTCTATCTCTGCCCCTCCCCAACTCACGCTGTCTCTGTTTCTCAAAATACATAAATAAACTTTAATTTAAAAAAAACCTAATATATAGTGATAGAAATCAGATAAGTGGTTTCCTGGCATGGGGAATGGGAGACTTCAACTGCAAAGCGAAATGAGGGTATGTTGTGGAGTGACAGAAATGTTATACATCTGGAAGGGAAGAGTGGTTAGTATGATGAATACATTCCTCAAATCTCATTGTGCTGTATATACTTGAAATGTTATTGTATATAAATTATTCCTCAATAATTTATTAAGCTTACTAAATACTCAAAGAATTAAAACTCATTAATATTATATATTATATATATACTTATATATAATATAATATATTATTATTAATATAGACAGCACTCATTAAAATTATTGGGTATTAAAACAAAGCAGGTACAGATTTTAAGAACAGACAGATATGAAGATCCAGTTTAAAATCTTGGAAAAGAACAGCACTTGAAATCTGTCAATAGATACAGATACACTAAACTGGACACAGAGTGAAACACAACTGTAGTGAACAGAATGATAGAACTAAGAAAATCACCTCAAATTAGAGAACCAAAATTAAGCTTTGAGAATTTGAAGAGTAGTTAGGAACATGAAAGCTGGATTAAGATGCTGCAGTATATGGAAGTTTTAGAAAGAGAATGGAAAGAAGTAATATTCAAAGTAATAATTGAATATTACCAATTTCTTTCAATAATATTTCAAAGTAATACTGATTTTTTTTTTAAGAATTGAAGAAAGATAACAGTCTTCATGTTGAAAAGTGTATCAACTGAGGGACAAAAACGAAAACAAAAAAACACTTCAGAGCAACTGCCAATAATCAAAGATAAAAAGAGAAATGTTGGGGCACCTGGGTGGCTCAGTTGGTTCAACATCTGATTTCAGCTCAGGTCATGATCTCACAGTTTGTGAGTTTGAGCCCTGCATTGGGCTCTGTGCTGATAACTCAGAGCCTGCTTCAGGTTCTCTGTCTCCCCCTCTCACTCCTTTCCCCTGCTTGTACTCCGTCTCTCTCTCAAAAATAAACATTAAAAAATTTTTAAATAGTGAAGGCAAAATAAAGACATTTTAAACATCTATAGAACACGAGTTTCCCAACCATATATACACAACTGAGGGAACTATTAAAGGATAGATTATACCAAGAAGAAAATGCCAGAAGAAAGGAATGGGATACATGAAGCAACAGAAAGCGAAGTAATTGGCCAAGCACACTGGTAAAATCTAAGTAGTTACTTAAACAAATGACAATATTTTATATATTAAAAATAACACTAATACTAAAATTCAAAATAAAAACATGAAAAATACTTAGAGGGAAGTTAAATCATATCAAAGTCCTTTTTTTAAAAATGTGTTTTACATAATTGGATTCATTGTCAAAGTGATTAAAAATGCCTCAATCNTTTTACATTATATTCTACTTTATTCTATTTCATCTTTTTGGGTATTATTTAATAACATTTTATATTGATTTCATGATCCACATGGTGCTAAAGCTTGAAAAAGCACTGGTAAGAATGTTTTCTGAGAAGTACTGTTTACTTTTTCTACTTTAAAGATAATCTGATAGTGTGAAATTAGATCAAAATAAGAAGTCAAACAAAAAAAGATACTGTACAGATTGGATACTTAGTATAAAGACTATTGATATCTTTTCAGTTAAGGATATCTTATTTGATGAATGTTTACTATTATTACTAGCATCATCCTTCTATCACCCAGAATAGAGGTATGGATTCATCTTCATTAACCGTCTCTCTCATGAAATCAGTCATCACATTCCATGGATTCTATCCTCACACATGTCTCATATCTTTGTTCTCCATTTTTCCCGTATTTTTAAAAATNAGTTATGTATACATGGCAAAATGATCAAAGTTCTTGTTTTGTTTCAGTGGAGGTCAGAAATGCTAAAACAAACAAACTAACTTTCTAATTTTGTTAGAAAAATAAAAGAGTATGAGGTGGAGTTAAGATGGAAGAGATGTAGAGGGACCGGGATTTCCCCCCATCCCTCAAACACAGCTGTATTGAGGTCAGATCACTTGGAACACCCAGAAAATCAATCTGTGGAGTCGCAGAAAGGTCTCTACAGTTGGAGGGAGACAGGCTGGCAGAATTGAGGTACACATATATGAATAGGGAGAGATAAAATGGCAAAGCATGGTGGGGAGGGAACACTTTCTGTGAAGAGACAAAAAGAGAGAGCTCTTCAAAGAGACAGTATTAAGTTAACATGAGAGAAAACCCTCTCCAGACCATGGACTGGAGAACAAGAAATGGAAAGAGTGCCAGTTTCTATTTTGCAAACAGCCTTAGGAGCTGAAGCTTGGAAGTTTCAAATGTGCATGACTTTCTATAGAGCAAGGCCATGGTGCGTGCTCCTGGGAGGATGGCCCGAGTGCTGTGACAGTCTCAGGGGTGCACTGGGAGAGAACAGTCCCCTTCCTAGAGTACTTTGGGAAGAGGGTTTATTGCTTCCCCAAAGATAAAAGACCCTGAGGTCCCAGCCAGAGTCTTTTTTGTCATCAGGGTGGAGTGGCACTACTCTAGAACAGGATCCACGGGATTTGGGATGCAGGGTCCTTTAAGACACTGAATCCTATGCTGAGCGCCTAGCACTGTATGTTAACTATACTGGAATTAAAATTTTTAAAAGAAGAAAAATGCTTGCAATGCAAAAGAAGAAAAAAAGACAGCCAGGTTTCTGGGAGATTGTGCTAGTCACTTTTTTCTCAACATTATCTGTCCCATTCTCATCTCTAATAAAGAACTTTGATGCTTCAGGAAAAAAACAACAACTGTCACTGAAACTAGGATAGTGCCACCTCACCTCTTGGGGGCTTGAAAACAGTAAAAAATTTTTAGAAATATTATTTGTGTTGAGTCTTGTGAAAATAAGAGATATCATCGAACCCAGAGTTGAGAAGCCCTAAAGAGTAATCTTTCACACACTACCATCCCTCCATAAGAAGCCACAGCTTGCATTCCCCAGCAGGAAGAAACTTACTTTATATACTCCAGCAGGAGGAATTTCTTTCTGCCCATCAACAGTCCAACTAGTGAGAAAGGACCACACTCATCCAATGAGAAGCTGTACCAGCCCCTTCTAGCTTCCTCCTTTTGCCTATAAAAACAAGCCTCTCCTCTGTCCTGGCCTTGCCTATGATTTGCCATAACTTTGCTTGTCTTCATTTGCAATTCTCTGCTATTCCTGAAAAAGCTTATTTTGCTTGTAAAACAGCTGACTTTTCTTGTGTGTATTTTTTTAAGGTCAACAGTCTTTAAAGTTAGTCTTCATATCTATCTAGCAAACCTTTTTAATTGGGTAGAAGCTGATTTTCATTATTGGAGTGAAAATACAGATTTCTTATCTTATACTTTAAAAAAAAGGTTTAGGGATGGGCATGGAGGAGGGCACTTTGGGGATGAGCACTGAGTGTTATGTGGAAACTAATTTGACAATAAACTATTTGTAAAAAAAAAAAATAAAAAAGTAAAAAAAAATAAAATATCATTGAAAACAGAAAAAAAAATAAAAAAAAGGTTTAACTTTTCTTCCACCAGAATAAAAAAGGGTGCATAAATATAGAGAGTAAACAGAGAAGCAAATAACATGATCAGATTTACATTTTATAGCCATCCCTATGGCTGCTACTAAAGGATTACAGAGGGCAGGGACATAACCTAAACTGTCAGTTGAAAAATACAGACTACAGGGGCACCTGGGTGGCTCAATAGGTTGATGGTCCAACTTCGGCTCAGGTCATGGTTTCATGGATCGTGAGTCAGAGTCCCGCATCTGGCCCTGGGCTCACAGCTCAGAGCCTGGAGCCTGCTTCAGATCCTATGTCTCCCTCTCTCTCTCTGACCCTTCCCTGCTTGTGCTCTGTCTCTCTTCACAAAAATAAATAATAAAAATTTTTAAAAAGTAAAAAGAAAGGAAGGAAGAAAGGAAGGAAAGAAAGAAGAAGGAAGGAAGGAAGGAAGAAAAAGAAAGAAAAAGAAAAATACAGACTACAAAATAATACATACACAGTTGGCCCTCCAACAACACAAGTTTGAACTGGGTGAGTCCACTTATATGTGAATTTTTTTCAAAACAGTACAGTACTGTAAATGTATTTACAGTATCTTATGATTTTGTTTTTTTAATGTTTATTTACTTTTGAGAGAGCAGGGAGAGGCAGAGAGAGAGAGAGAGAGAGAGAGAGTCCCAAACAGGCTCCACACTGTCAGTGCAGAGCCTGACATGGGGTTTGAACTCACAAATGGTGAAATCAAGACCCTGAACCAAAATCAATAGTCAGATATTTAACTGAATGAGCCACCCAGGAGCCCCTCTTTTTTTTTTTTTTTTTTAAGTTTTTTTTTTTTTTTTGGGAGAGAAAGAGGGCAAGTGTGGA
>NW_027532406.1:3071743-3081588 GCF_008692635.1 Crocuta crocuta | reverse complement strand
GGCCACCCAGGAGCCACTTTTTTTTTTTTTTTTAAGTTTATTTATTTATTTTGGGAGAGACAGAGTGCCAGTGGGGAAGGGGCAGAGAGGGAGAGAGAGAAAGAGAGAGAATCCCAAGCAGGCTCCAGACTGCCAGCACAGAGCCTGATGTGGGGCTTGAACTCACAAAACCACAAGATCAGACCTGAGCCAAAACCAAGAGTCAGATGCTTAACTGATTGGACCACCGAGGAGCACCATGATTTTCTTAATAACCTTTTCTTTAGCTTGCTTTATTGTAAGAATACAGTATGCAACACATATATAAAATATGGGTTATTGGTAAAGCTTCCAGTCAGTAGTAAGCTATTAGTAGTTAGGTTTTTAGAGAGCCAAATGTTATATATAGATTTTTTTACTGTGTAGAGGGGGAGGGGGCACATGGAGGGGGAGAGAGCACATGGAGGGGGAGGGTCAGCATCCCTAAGCCCCATGTTGTTCAAGGGTCATATGTATAGGATTGACTGTCTATCTTCAGCTCTAAAAAAATACTGGAACCAAGCAACTATACTAAAATTATTAGTAAGCATTATATTCGGTAGAATTGCTGGTAATTTTAATTTATTCTTCATGTTTTTCTTAACCTTTCAAAATGATTACAATAAACATAGTATTTTTATAATGAAGAAAATGTTACTTTAAAAAGTAAATATTTCTATAAATTTTCTTTACATAGGAATAGGAAGGAAATCTGAATATTATAAGATGAAAATTCACTAACTTTTCTCTAATGGAAATTCAACAGTATTTCAAATGGACCAAATACTGAAAACAAAATTTGATTGCTTTCAATCTTTAAGATTTTAAAAGCTCACCTAAATATTTTGGGGTATATTTTCTTCTAGGAACTTGATCAAAATGCCACTGAAAAAGTCCAGGCAATGTTCACAGCCATTGACGAGCTCTTGTATGAGCAGAAGTTGAGTGTGCACACTAAGAGTCTACAGGAAGAGTGCCAAGAATGGACACGTAGCTTTCCTCACCTCAGGTACTGAAGCCCCAGAATTGGCTTGTATTTATGGCTAATACTAAAATTTGAAAAGCAAATATCTAGGGGTGCCTGGATTGCTCAGTTGGCTGAATGTCCAACTCTTGATTCCAGCTCAGGTTATGATCCCAGGATTGTGGGATTGAGCTCCATGTTGGTCCACACTGAGCATAGAGTCTGCTTATGATTCTCTCCCTCTGCCCCTCTTCCCTGCTGTCCTCTCTCTCTAAAATAAGAAAATTAAAAAATAATTTTTAAAAAGCAGGTAACAAAAAAACTTGTATTCTGAAATCGTTATGGGCTTAGTTTTAATGAACGTAAATAAGGTCATACAGTATAAAGACTGCACTTAGAGAAAACTGAAGTTGATGGAAGTTTCTTAGACTTTTCATAACTACCACTATGTTGTCCTAATTGAGTAAAACAATTTCTTTACTGGTAGCTGAGATCTATGCATTGTGTGTGTCAAAGAGCTCTTCTTTGGAGCAAGAGGGTCAGAAAATGTATTTGTTTACACTGTTGTCTACAAGAAAAGTCTTATGTGTACTTAAAAGCAGACATAAGCTGTTAGGAAGCTTCCCTCAGAAATGACATTACTATACCTACTACTTAAAATGTATTCCAAAAATTTTTACAGCATCATGTTCTTAAGAATATAATTTATAGCTTTCACTAATTTGGCCTGGCTTTCATCCATTTTGGCAGATTTAATGAAGATTATTGTAGAGGGTGGAGGGAAAATTACAACTTTTTGCTCAGTTTCCTTGGATTTTTTTCAGCAGTGCGAGGCTATAGCTTTCTCTTCTCCATCTCCATTCTGTGGAAGAGAGCTATACCTGTAAAAAGATTCTGGATTCACATGTTCTCTTAAGAATCATTCTTAATCGGTATCAGACTAGGTATGTTCTGGACTTTTATATAGAACCGTCACATTTGTCCCAAGAATATCTACATTTGGTATGTATGGTAGGTGAATGTGCTTAATTGTCTCTTTATGTTGTTCATTTTGAAGGATTCTGGGTAGACAAATAATTACTCCAAGTGAAGGATATGGACTGTATCCTAGATCCCCTTCTGTTGTTTCAGTTTCACACGAGACAACACTTTCTCAAGATAGAGATTCCACTATGTAAGTATTTCTAATATGTAAAAGTTATATTCTGCCAGTTATACTAGGGGATTAAAAAATTTATGTTTTACTTGATGGTATTTAATAAAGCACAGAAAATGCTGTTAAGATTGACCACAGTTTGTATGTATATGAGAATTTTGTTTAATAATTTTTTGTTCAAAAAGTAAGTCATTCCCTAGGGTTTAAGGATGTTTCTCTATTTTTCTCTATCTCTATAAATCTCTGTCTTATATATTTATAGATACAAGCACATCCTTCTTGAAATAAAGTGTAGATAAACTGGTTTAAAGAAATTTAGGAGTCTAAGAAACACACTTTAAAATTTTTTTGAAAAAAATTTGAAAAAGTGATTTTTCTTAAACATGTAATATTAATTACAAATTAATTTCTTTACAGAAGTTAAACTGCTATTAGTTTATTAGCTTAAAATGGGTAATTAGTATATTCTTTAAAATAGCTAAATTCTTTTGAACACCTCAAACTCTTTAAACAACAGCAAAACAAACCTAAATAGGATTATTCCAATTTCTTACATCATACACAAAAATAAATTCAAAATGGATGAAAGACCTAAATGTGAGACCTGAAACCATAAAAATCCTAGAGGAGAACATGGGCAGTAACCTCCTTGAAATCAGCTGTAGCAACTTCTTTCTAGATATATCTCCTGAGGCAAGGAAAACAAAAGCAAAAATAAACTATTATATTTCATCAAAATAGAAAGTTTCTGCACAGTGAAGGAAACAAATCAACAAACTAAAAGGCAACCTATGGAATGGGAGAAGATATTTACAAAAGACATATCTGATAAAGGGTTAGTACCCAAAATATATAAAGAACTTATATAACTCAACACCTCCAAAATTAATAATCCAATTTAAAAATGGGCAGAAGAGGGTCACCTGGGTGGGTCAGTTGGTTAAGTGTCTGGCTTTTGATTTCGGCTCAGGGCATGATCTCACAGTTTGTGAGTTCAAGCCCTGTGTCAGGCTTGCACTGACAGTGTGGAGCTGCTTGGGGTTCTCTCTCCTCTCTCTGCCTCTACCTCACTCTCTCTCTCACAATAAATTTTTAAAAATATATAAATAAATAAAAATGGGCAGAAGACATGAATAAACATTTCTTCAAATAAGAGGTACAGATGGCCAACAGACCTGGAACGATGCTCAGCATCACTGATCTTCAGGGAAATACAAATGGAAACTGCAATGAGGTATCACCTCACACCTGTTAGAATGGCTAAAATCAACAACACAAGAAATAACAGATATTGGTGAGCATATGGAGGAAGGGGAACCCTCTTGCATTGTTAGTGGGAATGCAAACTGGTGAAGCCACTCTGGAAAACAATATCAAGTTTCTGCAAAAAGTTGAAAATAGAACTATCCTATGATCCAGCAATTATACTACTAGGTATTTAGCCAAAGAATACCAAAAATAATTCAAAGGGATACATGCACCCCGATGTTTATAGCCACATTATCTACAATAGCCAAATTATGGAAGCAACCTAAGTGTCTGTTGACTGACGAATGGATAAAGAAGATGTGGTGTATATATACAAAGGAATATTACTCAGCCATCAATAACATCTTGCTATTTGCAACAACATGGATGGATCTAGAGAGTATAATGCCAAGCGAACTAAGTCAGTCAGAAAAAAGACAAATACCAGATAATTTCACTCATATGTGGAATTTAAGAAACAAAACAAAAGAACAAAGGAGAAAAAGATACAAACCAAGAAATGAACTCTTTAGAAAACAAACTGATAGTTACCAGAGGAGGATAGGTTAAATAGGTGATGGGAACTAAGGAGTGCACATTTTGTACTGAATATAGGTGATATATGTATATTTGAATCACTATATTGTACACCTGAAACTGGTATCACACTATATGATGACTAAGTGGAATTTAAACTAAATTTTTTAAAAAATAAATAGGGTTATTTAAAAATCTATGTTTACCCTTAAATGTATTGTGAAAATACCATGGTTTTAATTCATTTTTTATTCCTATATTTTTTCCCAAGACGGTAGTTTTACTTATTTGATACCTGCTAAAGAGTTGTAGTAATGCTTACTTTTAATGCTTCTTTGGGCTTGTAGTCATTTCAAGAAACCACAAAGTAAAACGTTACTGTTTTAGGCCAGTTAGGGTTATAGGATCTGTGTTACAACCTAAATTAGTAAGAGAATGGGATTTGTTTGCTTCTCTCCAAGGATTTAAATTCAAACTTCTTGTCAGTAGGCTGAGTTTTTTTGTTTTGTTTTTGTTTTTGTTTTTTTGTTTTAAGTACGCCCTGTGTAAAGCCCAATACAGGGCTTGAACCCATGAAACTCATGACCCTAAGATCAAGACCTGAGCCGAGATCAACAGTCAGATGCTTAACTGAATGACCCACCCAGGTGCCTCAGCTGAGCCTTTTTTTTTTTTTTTTAAGTTTTTATTTATTTTGAGAGAGAGAGAGAGAGCATGACCAGGGGAGGGGCAGAAAGGGATAGAGAGAAAGAATCCCAAGTAGGCTCCGCATTGTCAGCGTGAGCCTGATGCAGGGCTTGAACCCATGAACCATGACATCATGACCTGAGCCAAAACCAGGAGAGTGATGCTTAACCAACTAAGTCACCCAGGTGCCCCAGCTGTTTCTTTTTAAACTTAAATCTCATATCTAACATCAATAACCCTTTTTAAGTTTACTTATTTAATATAACTTCCATATTTTTACAAACTAATTATAAATTGCATTACTAATTGTAATTGTACATTTACTAATCGTAATTACATTTTTCACACAGAAATGATATATTCTTTAATTCTCACCAAAATTACATAATCCATGCTGTTCAGATATTTACCTGATGTTAGTATAAACTTTATGTTCACTTTATTTTTTTAACGTTTATTTATTTTTGAGAGAGCATGCACAAGCAGAGAAGGGCAGAAAGAGAGAGGGGGACAGAGGATCTGAAGCAGGCTTCGTGCTGACAGCAGCATACCCAACAGGAGGCTTGAACTCATCAACCTCGAGATCATGATCCAAGCCAAAGTCAGACTCTCAACTGACTAAGGCACCCAGGCACCCCCTGTTCACCTTATCTTATAAGTGGTAGTTCCATTTGAAAACTTCATCTCCAAGGAAATAAGTAATCAAGCCTGAGCATTTAGCCCCTCCTTTTTTAGGATATTTGGCTAAATTGCAACATACTGCAAACCTCCTTTCTTTCTTCTTGCTACCACAACTGATGATTGGCCATTTTTATTTTTGGATTTGCTTTTCTGGACTGTTTGCTTACAGTTTTCAATTGTACTTTTATTTACTGTACAGATAAAACAAATGTCTATCTGTACTTCATACACTACATTTACTTGGATGAAACAAATTATCCAGCTTTATTAGCATACCACTGCTTATGGAAAGCAATAACAAACATAATCCATATTTTCATGTAATCACTACTTTGTCTATACTTGATATTTTATTTTTTAAAAAATTTTTTAATGTTTATTTATTTCTGAGAGAGAGAGAAAGAGAGAGAGAAACAGCATGAGCAGGGGAGGGTCAGAGAGAGAGGGAGATACAGAATCTGAAACAGGCTCCAGGCTCTGAGCTAGCTGTCAGCACAGCCCAGTGCAGGGCTCGAACCCACGAACCGTGAGATCATGACCTGAGCCGAAGTTGGATGCTTAACCGACTGAGCCACCCAGGCGCCCCCATACTTGATATTTTCTTGAGTACAATTATGAACTCAGAGCATTTGAAAATTTTTATATATTTTAATCATAATTATTAGTGCTCAAATTGTTACAACTTGGCCATGTCAAGCTAGTTCCTTTGTTTTTGTCTTGACCATATCCTTGCTTTCTGGTTACAGTAGGATGTCCTAGGCCCATCTTTAATTTTTTCTTCAAAACATAGAATTGGCTGAAATTTAAGGAGACCTACTTCGAGAGGCTAGTAGTATTTGAGAACAAAACTTGGGTAGTGAGGATCTATAACTTGGTGTTACTATTTTACCACTTTTTGCAATAATAGGTATGGAAAAATATGTCATGAATTCATTTTGATTTTTTTCAGTTTAACAAATCAATTGCCATAAAATAAAGTTTGTAAACTACTGAGACCTACAAAAATATTATTTCAAATTATATCCATCCTTGCCACTTGACATTACATCAGATTTTCCTTTTAAAATTAAGGATTGATCCTGTCTCCACTTAAAAATCTTCAATAGTTTCCCAATGAATTGAAGATAAAAGTGTAAAATTATATTATAAGCTTACACCTATATCTCTATCACTGTCTTCTGTTCTTCTTTCTCATTCACTAATTCCCTCCCATTGGTATTTGGTCCAGTTCCTACTCTTGAGTTCTTGGGCCAGAGAAAAGTGGTAAAATAAACAACATAAAACACAGCATTTTTTCCTTTGTATCTCTTAACACCTAGCACAGTGATTATAACATGGTTAGCATTCAATTTTTTTTTTACTAAATTAAAGCATATCATATTTATATAATGCCAAACTATATAAAAATGAATTAATATATATATAGATATGGTTGCAAAACAATGTTATCAGTCAAAACAAATATTGGTTTCTAGGTCAAAATGGAATTCTAAGATCATAAAATAATAGAAGATAGTGGCAGCACAAGTAGAAAACACAGACAAAAAAGGACCATGAAAATAATAAGTTTAAGGACATTTCCACTTGAAAAAAATTATGCACTTTACTATCTCAAGTCAGCATAAGGAGCTGTCTACCTTTAGTTTAAATACAAAACAACAAGAATTAACTAACTATAATACCTAATAAGATGTCAAAGTGTATGACTATATACAGAATTATAACCCTTAAAAACCACTAAGAGAAATGAGAGCAGAGAATAGAAAATCCTTGTGTGTATGCCTAAATGACTTTCAACAAGCGTGCCAAGACTACACAATGGGAAAAAGACACTCCAGCAAATGGTCCTGGGTAAAATAGATACCCATATGCAAAAAAAATGAATTTGGAACCTTACCTTGCACCATATATAGAAATTAACTCAAAGTAGATTAAAGACCTAAACTTAAGACCTAAGACTATACAACACCTAGAATAAAACATAGGGGAAAAGCTTCAGGACTCTGGATTTAGCAATGATTTATTGGATATGACACTAAAAGCATAGGCAACAAAAGCAAAAATAAACACATGGGACTACATCAAACTTAAACATGTCTGAAATCAAAAGACAATCAATGTGGTAAAAAGGCAATCTGTGGAATGGAGGAGAAAATTTGCAAATCATGTATCTGATAAAGGGTTAACATCCAAGATCTATAGGGAACTTCTGCAACTCAACAACAAAATGATTCAATTGAAAAATGAACAAAGGACTAGAATATACAATTCCCCAAAGAAGATATATATATGGCCACTATCAATAGAACAAAAAATAATAATTATTGCCAAAGATGCAGAGAAAATGGAATCTTTGTGCACTTTTAGTGGGAATGTAAAATGGTACAGCTACTGTGAGAAACAGGACTGAAATTCTTAAAAAAATTAAAAATAGAATTATCATATGATCCAGTAATCCCACTCCCAGCTATATGTATCCCCCACTCACCCCAAGAGTGAAAGCAGGACCTAAAAGAGATATTTGCACAAGCATGATCATTGCAACATTATTCACAATAGGGAAGATATCTGGAAGCAACACAAATGTCTATCAACAGATGAGTGGCAAAAGAAAATGTGGTATATACATGCAATAGTATATTATGTGGCTGTAAAAAGGAATGAAATCCTGTCACATACTACAACATGGATGAACCTCAAAGACATTATGCTAAGTGAAATAAGCAGGCACAAAAGGACAAATATAGTATACTCTCATTACATATCTAAAGTAGTCAAAATCATAGACAGTAGAAAGGTGGTGCCAAGGGAGGGAGGAATTAGTATTTAATGGATATTAGGGTTTCAATTTTGTGGGATAAATAAGTTCTAGAAATCTGTTACACAATAATATGAATATACTTAACATTACTAAACTGTACAGTTTAAAATGGTTATGATGGAAATTTTAATGTTCTATTTTTCACCATAATTTTAAAAAACTCATTAAGGTGGAATGGTATGGCTGCTGTTTGTTTTAAGCCTGCCTGCCTTGTATCACTCATTACAAATTATATCCTTTGTTTTCATCTTCTTTGATTTCTTTATACAACTGTCCTAAATGCAAGGGCCAGTTAAACTAATTACAAAGCAGGGTTAAAAAATTTTTTTTAAGACATAAAGAGCTTTCTGAAGTTTTCCAAAGTCATGGAGACATTTCAGTTCTACTGGCAAGGCCATCCACAGTCATACTTCCTTTCCAGTATTCTAAGTTTTCTCCCTTGTGACATCATGAGATCAATTTTCATATAAATTTCCTCTATTTCAGTCTTTTCTAGAGGTCCAGTTGATGATAAGTTTGGTTTGAAATGGAGTTGAGAGTGGCTAATTGCACTTTTCAGATCCTGGTCAAGAAGGAGAGCTCTTGGCCACCTGTTCCTCTCAGCCACCTTGGAGGGTCTTGCAATAATCACTTCCATGAAGGTTGCAGGATTCTGCCTCCTAAGGCCTACACGTGGGTAGGCTGGCTCCAAATTAAACTTTCTGTTTAAAAAACCTAGCAAAGTCATTTTATTCTCCATGCATAGGTTTGAAGAATAAAGTGCCAATGATTTTTTTCTTCTCACAATAAAAGATATCAAATTAAATATTACTACTAGCAGAGTAATACATTAGGCAATCCCCTGTTATTCTTCTACTAAGAAAGAATTACAAACATGTTTTGGGGTGCCTGGGTGGCTCAACTGGTTAAGCACCCAACTTTGGCTCAGGTCATGATCTCATAGTTTGTGGGTTCAAGCTCCACGTCAGGCTCTATGCTAACAGCTCAAAGCCTGGAGCCTGCTTTGGATTCTGTGTCTTCCTCTCTCTCTCTGCTGTCCCCTGCTCATTCTCTCTCTCTCCCTTAAAAATAAACGAACATTTTAAAAAATTAAAAAATAAAGAATTACAGTTTAAAAGTTAAAGGTTATTTTCCAGACATGGTAATATCTGAAGTCTGATGATTTAAAGGGCTTCTTTGTCAAAAAATAACATTTGCAGGGGTGACTGAGTGGCTCAGTTGGTTAAGCATCCGACTCCGGCTCAGGTCATGATCTCACAGTTCATGAGTTTGAGCCTCGCATCAGGCTCTGTGCTGACAACTCAGAGCCTGGAGCCTGCTTCAGAGTCTCTCTCTCTCTCTCTCTCTCTGTCCCCCCCCCACCCTCTTTCTCTCTCAAAAATAAATTAACATTAACAAATTATTAAGCAACATTTGCAAACACAGTTTTATGATGTAGAATACTGTTTTTTGCTTCAGCTTTAGAGCAAATGGGAACATTTTTCTTCCTCATTTATCTGAAATTTTGTTATTAACAGAAACATAAAATTATTTTATTTTCAAAGCAAAATATTCCAGAGGAGTGCCTGGCTAGGTCGATAGAGCATTCAACTCTTGATCTTGGGGTTGTAACTTTGAGCCCCATGCCGAGTGGAGAGTTTACTTTAAAAAATAATAAAATCTTCAGGGACTGACTGGCTCAGTTAGTAGAGCATACAACTAGGGGGGCCCCATGTTGGGTATAGATCCTGGGG
>NW_027532406.1:2991668-3071703 GCF_008692635.1 Crocuta crocuta | reverse complement strand
AGATCCATGGGGACCCCCATGTTGGGTACAGAGTTTACTTAAAAAGAACAAAATTTATAAAAATTCAATTAGTCACCACTGATTAAAAAACTGGCTACTAATACAAATGGAATGACACAACAGCATAATAACATACAGAATCGTGGGTATCCAGTGTTTGATATGGGTTTGGCAGCTTTTAATTTTGTCATATTATGTTAAAAAAACATAAAATAACAACTAACATCACTATTTTATAAAAGAAAAAGCATGAAGTGCGTGATCTCAAAATAAGGACAGTCCTTTTCAAGAAAAGGAGATTTGGCAGTCTTCCTGGGCACTGTCCTTATTTTCTTCCTTTTGGTGTAGATCAGTTAAAATGTTGTCATGGATTGGCATAAATCTTTGACTAGATTTCGAAATCACTGTTTAGAATTTCAGAACAGTGATTTAAAAGACCTTATGTCTCAAATTTGATACTTTCATAAACAGTAATACCAGCGGTCTAGATGTGCTGGTTTTCCAAACTGTTTCTAATCTCTTACTATCTCTCCATCCTCAAATACAGGGTGCATGCATCCTGCCATGGTCGAGACTCTCAGCTCACTTGCTCTTGTTTTATCTTTTGCACTAGCTTCCAAACCACATTATCTTCCTCATTACCACCACAGCAAAGATCTTGTCATTCACCTTCTTAAAAACTTTAAGGTTTTTATTGCTATCAATTAGCCCAAGTCTGGCTACCTATCTTTCCAACCGCTTCCTATGAACTCTACACTTTATTTAATGGCATGGCTTACTTAACAGTTTGTTTCTGTTTTAAAAGAAGGCTCAGGGGACAGTATCTAAAGATTGTATGGTAGTGGCATGGTGTTTTCAGGGCTTTAGACTCTTTTCATCTTTTTGTTATACCATATTAACCCAGGATGTTTTTCCATAAGTTGTCTTCATGATCCAAGATGGCTGATAGAGTTCCAAACATGACATTCACTTTCCAGGTGGCAGAAAGGAAAGGCAGAAGGGCAAAAGGGCACCCCTTACAGCCAAGTCATTTCCCTTTAAACAACCTTCCCAGAGTCCTGCTCATATCTCACAATCCCTATGAAAATAACACCAGCATTCTTCACAGAACTAGAAAAAAAATCCTAAAATTTGTGTGGAAACAGAAAAGACCCTGAATAGCCAAAACAATCTTGAGAAAGAAAACCAAAGCTGGAGGCTTCACAGTCCCAGACTTCAAGCTATATTACAGAGCTGTAATCATCCAGACAGTATGCTATTGGCATAAAAACAGACACTCAAATCAATGGAACAGAATAGAGAACCCAGAAATGGACCCACAAACGTACGGCCAACTAATCTTTGACAAAGCTGGAAAGAATATCCAATGGAATAAAGACAGTCTCTTCAGCAAGTGCTGCTGGGAAAACTGGACAGAGACATGCAGAAAAATGAACCCGGACCACTTTCTTACACTATACACAAAAATAAACTCAAAATGGATGAAAGACCTAAATGTAAGATAGGAAGCCATCAAAATCCTACAGGAGAAAGCAGGCAAAAACCTCTTTGACCTTGGCTGCAGCAACTTCTTACTCAACATGTCTCTGGAGGCAAGGGAAACAAAAGCAAAAATGAACTATTAGGACCTCATCAAAATAAAAGGCTTCTGCACAGCAAAGGAAATAATCAGCAAAACTAAAAGGCAACTGATGGAATGGGAGAATATATTTGCAGATGACATAACAAATAAAGGGTTAGTATCCAAAATCTATAAAGAACTTATCAAACTCAATAGCCAAAAAAAACAATCCAGTGAAGAAATGGGCAGAAGACATGAATAGACACTTCACCAGAGAAGACATCCAGATGGCCAACCGACACATGAAAAAATGCTCAACATCACTCATCATCAGGGAAATACAAATCAAAACCACAATGAGATACTACCTCACACCTGTGAGAATGGCTAACGTTAACAACTCAGGCAACAACAGATGTTGGCGAGGATGCAGAGAAAGGATCTCTTTTGCACGGCTGGTGGGAATGCAAACTGGTGTAGCCACTCTGGAAAACAGTATGGGAGATCCTCAAAAAACTGAAAATAGAACTACCTTATGACCCAGCAATTGCACTACTAGTTATTTATCAAGGGATACGGGTGTGCTGTTTCAAAGGGGCACATTCACCCTAATGTTTATAGGAGCGATATGGACACTAGCCAAAGTATGGAAAGAGCCCAAATGTCCATCGATGGATGAATGGTTAAAAAAGATGTGGTATATATATACAATGAGTATTACTCGGTAATCAAAAAGAATGGAATCTTACCATTTGCAGCTATGTGGATGGAACTAGAGGGTATTATGCAGAGCGAAATTAGTGAGTCAAAGACAAATATCACATGACTTCACTCATGTGAGGACTTTAAGATACAAAACAGATGAACATAAGGAAAGGGAAGCAAAAATAATATAAAAACAGGGAGGGGTACAAAACAGAAGAGACTCTTAAATATAGAGAACAAAAAGAGGGTTGCTGGAGGGATTGTGGGAGGGGGATGGGCTAAATGGGTAAGGGGCATTAAGGAATCTACTCCTGAAATCATTGTTGCACTATTTGCTAACTAACTTCAATACAAATTTTAAAAAATTTACAAAAATACATAAATAAAATATTTAAAAAATTCTGTTCATATCTCATTGGTTACATTTGGCTACAAGGCCGTGGGAAATGTATTGCTCTCCTGAATTAAATTGGCATGACTTACTAGTAAAGGGGAGAATAGATGCTGGGGGGCATTTGGCATTCTCTGCCACATATGTATACAGTTTTATGAAAACACTATACATATTTGTAATATTTTTATACTTACTGTCTCATTGTGGAAATCTTAATTTTCTCATACATTAATTTAATGACCTTACAATATTCTATTGCAAAAATATACTTTTATTTAAACAACCAGTCCCCAACTGTGTATTTTGAAACAGTTGGGCTAGTTTTCATTTTTGGCAATTATAAACAATTCTGTGATGATAATTTTTATGGCTAAATCATGTAGGTCATATCCTTGAAAGAAACCCCTACAAATAAAATCACTGAATCAATAGGTATGTTTGTTTTATGGCTTCTTTTTAAAAATTTTTTTTAACGTTTTATTTATTTCTGAGAGAGAGAGAGACAGCATGAGCAGGGGAGGGTCAGAGAGAGAGGGAGACACAGAATCTGAAACAGGCTCCAGGCTCTGAGCTGGCTGTCAGCACAGAGCCCGATGCAGGGCTCGAACCCACTAACCGCGAGATCATGACCTGAGCCAAAGTCAGACGCTTAACTGACTAAACCGCCCAGGGGCCCCTGTTTTAAGGCTTCTAATACATATTTCCAAAATGTCTTCAAGTCAGCTTTTCCCACTAGCCTTGCTGAAAAGTGCCACAGGTTTATTCTTTTTCTTTTTTTTCATTAAAAAATGCTTAAGGTACAAAAAAGTATAAAAAATATCACAAAATATACATTGGTTATATTTAATATTTGGTTAAAACAGAGCCATTAAAACAACTGTACTACAGCTCAGATTTGACTGGTTTTCTCCGAAGTAAAGATTCTGAATTGAATGAGTCATCATATATTCATTGAATACCCAGGAAGGAAGAGAAATTTAAATATAAATATGAGCAGATCCCTGCTCTTTAGGAGTATGCATTTTGAACTATGATGGAGTTACTGAAATAAGCATATAATCTCCTGAGGTACCTGAAAGTTGTAATTATTAACATTGCTAATTTTTCAAAAGTTTTTTTATTGAAGGAGACTTGATTATAAAATATTAGTATTAGGTGTACAACATAGTGGTTCATCAGTTATATAAATTGCAAGATGCTTACCACAATAGGTATGGTTACCATCTGGCACCAAAGTCATTACAATATTATTGACTGTTCCCTATGCCATACTTTTAATCCCCATTACTTATTTATTTTATAACTGTCAATCTGTACCTCTTAATACCCTTCACCTATTTTATCCACTTTCCAATCCCTATACCCTCTGGCAACCACCAGTTTGTCCTCTATATTTATGAATCTGTTTCTGTTTTGTTTTGTTTGTTCATTTGTTGTGGTTTTTAGATTCCATGTTTCAGGGAAATCATATGGTATTTGTCTTTTCCTGTCTGACTTATTTCACTTAGCATTATATGCTCTATGTCCATCCATGTTGTAGCAAATGGCAAGTTTCAATCTTCTTCATGGCTGAGTAATACTCCATTATATATACATACCACATCTTTATCCGTGAATCTATCTGTGGACACTTAGGTTGCTTTCATATCAGCTATTGTATAAACAATGCTGCAATAAACACAGGAGTGCATATATCTTTTCAAATTAGTGTTTTCATTTTCTACAGGTAAATATTCAGTGGTGGAATTACCGGGTCGTATGTATGTCTATTTTTAATTTTTTTGAGTAACGATAGTGGCTGCATTAGTTTACATTCCCACCAACAGTGCATGAAGGTTCCCTTTTCTCCATATCCTTGCCAACACTTGTTATTTCTTGTCTTTTTGATACTATCCATTCTCACTGGTTATTCTTAATTTTTTTTAAACTTATAGCCTTAGCTGTTACATCTGAAAAGATAGCAAATAGTATTTGATACTACATAGTACACCTAGGCAGAGTAGGTCGATGGCTAGTGTTTATCTTCCTGTTCTGAGAACAATAGGCATTAAGTCTATGAATAGTCTGGGGAGGTGTCAGCAGGGCAAGGGATTTTGAGCTGAAACTTGTATGACTGAATTGCTGTAAGAACTGTTTATTTATAACTAATATTTGCTTTTTCCTGTCCCAGATTTGGTATTAGGGGAAAGAAGTTACATTTTTCTTCATCTTCTTATGCTCATAAAGCACCTTCAATTGCCAAATCTCCTAGTGTGTATTCTATAGAAAGAGAAGAGGAAGACTGTGTAATCTTCTCTGAAGGAATAATAGAGGAATACCTAGCATTCGACCACACTGATAAGTGAGTATTAAGTCTTTTAAGCTTTTTACTCCCCTCCTATTTTGTGTATTAATAACTATTTTTTCTAATGTCTATTTATTTTTGAGAGTCAGAGAGACAGAGCTTGAGCAGGGGAGGGGCAGGGAGAGAGGGAGACAAAGAATCTGAAGCAGGCTCCAGGCTCTGAGCTGTCAGTACAGAGCCTGACACAGGTCTCAAACTCACAAACCATGAGATTATGACCTAAGCTGAAGTTGGATGCTTAACTGACTGAGCCACTCATGGGTTCCTCTGTTTTTTCTAAAGTATACTACTTAGGAGCACCTGGGTGACTCAGTCCATTGAGCATCTGACTCTTGATTCTGGCTCAGGTCATGATCCCAGGTTTGAGAGATCAAGCCCTGAATTGGGCTCTGTATTGAGTGTGGAACCTGCTTTAGATTCTCTTTCTGTTTCTCTCTCTGAGCTCCTCCTCTCCCCCATTCATGCTCACTCTTTCCCTAAAAATGGATTGAAAAAATAATAAAATCTACTACCCAGAACCCCCCCCAAACAAACAAAGAAAACACAACCAAAAGTATGTCACCAATATTACCTATAATTAGATTTATGTCACTTGGTTATTTATTTCCTATTACTTCTCAGGTATCCAGGGTCCATATGCTTAGTTGATATGAATTCCTATTGCTTTCACATACCAGACTTGCTTATGTATTTTCTTCCTATACATGTTATTTGCCTCTTCCTGAGATTAAACATTTTTAAATGAGTTCATTTCTTTCTTCACATAATTTGATTTTACCTTTTGTAATCATCACCAGTTAACTCATAGAAATCTGAAACTTCAAAAGAGCAGTTGAAGAGGTATGAACTTTGTTTACATAAATCCTGTTTGAAAAATGTACATACAGTTTACATAAAACCTTATACTTCACACAGACTTTACAATTAATGCTTATTTATAACCATTCTTATTGTATTCTGACAATAGTCCTGTGACACAGATATTATTTTCTGTCTTTATGATAGGTGAGAATCAGAGTGGTGTAATGATATGTCTGAGGTAAAGCTAAGACCTAAAACCTTATTCATCTTATTCTAAATCGAGTGCTCTATTCACTATCCTATGCTACCTTTCTGAAATATTAACCTCTTAAGCTATTCCTGCAAGCCTTTAAAAGTTCTAGAGCTCACACAAGTGGGGGAGGAGNCAGGAAACTAACAATAGAACTTCCCTATGACCCAGCAATAGCACTGCTAGGAATTTACCCAAGAAAATGGATTTAAATAAAGGAAATAAGATCCAATTTCATTCACGATTAGTAATGCAAATTAAGCGACAATATACTATTTTATCTGTCAGACTGGAAGAGAAAACAAAGTAAAGAAGTTTGAATAATTCCTTGAATGGAAAAAAGGTACATTTTTTCAATACTGAAGATTATCTCTCTTTAGAGGAAAGTGGGCAATGTCTTGCCAGTTGAAATGCATATACCCTTTCACTCTATTTCATTCTATTTATAGGAATTTATCCTACAGATATAATATCCATATACCCAAAGAACTGCATACAAGGATATTAAATGTCCTATTGATTATAAGAACAAAAGGCTGGGTGATCGGTACCCAGATAGTTAGATATACTATGGTATATCCAGTGGAATGCCCGATAGCTGTTTTTTAAGAGGCAGATTTATATGTATTAATAGTGATGGAGGGTCAGATACATTGTTAAATAAAAGACCACAGTGCAGTACAATGTAATGTAACTATTTCTCCGGGCCAATATATAATGTTTGCTTCTGGGAATGGTGACTGGGAGACAGAGATGTAAACTTATTTTTCACTACATAAATACATTTCCTTCTGTATAACGTGAAGTTTTTTCATCATACGAAAGTGTTATCTCCTATAAAAGGAATATACATTTAAATACAATTATACTAAATCAGCCTTCTCCCCAGCCTAATGCCAGGGCAGCTCTTCCTTGGGAAAGAAGTAGAGTCTTTAGCTGCCCTGCATAAACCTCTTAGCATCCTTCTTTCCTTCTTAGAGCTTATTTAATTCTTGAAACCTCTGCTACCCTAGGGATAATTTTCACTGTAGAGACCTTAAGATATTTCTTCATAGCCCAAGTTTTCCAGAATTTTCTTTGTGTTAATTCATAATACATCTATCATAGGTAAGCACATCTGTCAGCTAGATTTTTGCCCCCCAAATACAGGGGTTATTGGTATTCCCTCCCAGAGAAGAGACAGACTTGGCTGAGTTTCTGGACTGCAGATAGATTCATGGTCTCCCCACCTTTTCCTTTCTAGCCAAATGCCAAATGTTTGTTTGGATTAGTAAAAGTGCACTATTTCCCTAATGAATCATTGCCTCAAATAACTATGTGACAGAGTCACATGCCCATCATTAAATGTTAATAAATAGTAATCTAAATGTTATCCAGTCACAACAAAAAGATTATTTCCGTATGCTTGTCATAGCTTATTGCTCAACTGACAATGTTCACTGTTTAAAGCTGAAAAATACACAATGAGTTCTCAGTCTTCTTTTTCTTATCATTTTCTTTTTCCTTTTTTTTTTTTTTTTGTAGAGTAGTGGGGTAAGGTGGGAGCAAAAAGGAAAATTTAGTCTCCTCTGTTTGAGAACGCCCTTAGGTCACAAGACAGTTTAACACATAGGCTGCATACATATGCTTGCTGAGCTACATACATCTACATGCGGGGAAGGGACACAAATCACACTCCTGAAGAAGCACAAAAGACAGTGCTGAATACTCACTAAAGAATAACCAGGAAGTCTTATTTGCTTCTGTTACAGGGAAGAGGGGTTTCAAGGAAAGAAATTACAAGCATCTTCAGAGAAACAGAAATTAGGGTACCCTCCCATTGCTCCATTTTCCTGCATGAAAGAGGACGTCCTTGCTTATGTGTTTGACGACGTGTGGAGCAAGGTTCTGAGCTGTATGGAGCAGTTAACACGCAGTCATTGGGAGGGATTTGCTTCTGGTAAGGATCTTTGTGAAAACAATATAAAAAAAATAAGTATTTATGATTTCCGAACTCTAACTGACTAGTCTTTCAGATTATATGTTTCATTACTGCAAAAGATTCATACTTGTATTTTTCACAGACACATATTTAGACAATATTTGAGAATGAGTGGATGAGTAACAAGGCTGTTCTATGATGACTAGACTGTGTTTTACTTGAATATAATTACTTGTGGGAAAAAAAGTGTGCAAATACCTTTTTAAAACTGCCTTACTTAAGAATAACTGATATACAATAAACTATTCATATTTAAAGTGTAAATTGGTCAATTGACCTATGCATACATAGATGAAACCACAGTCACTATAATGAACATAGCAATCAACCCCAAACATTCGTGACCTTTGTAATTCCTCCCTTTTGCTCCTGCCTGACCTACCAAGTGACAACAAATGTGCTTTGTCACTATAGTTTAGTTTTTATTTTGTAGAGTTTCGTATAAATGGAATCATGGTATTTCCTTTTTGTCAGCTTCCTTCATTCAGCACGACCGCTTTGAGATTCATCCCTGTAAGTGTGTGTGTCAGCAATTTATTCCTAAGAAATGTTCTACTTTCCACAGTTTGTTTATCCATTTACCTGTTCATGGACATTTGGGTTCTTTTCAGTTTGGGACTATAATATGCAAAGGTATTATGCACATTACTGTACAAGAATTTTTTGCACCTACATTTCCTTTCTCTTAGGTAAATTTCTAGAAGTGGAATGGTTTGATTATGTGGTTAAATGTATATTTAGTTTTTTGAGAACTGTTTGTTTTTCTGTACTGCACAAAAAATTATAACTTATCAGTTTCAAACAACATACGTTTTTTATCTCACAGATTTGTGGGTCAGAAGACCAGGCTAGTCTTCTACTTAGGATCTCACAAAGCTGTGACCAAGGTGTTAGCCACAACTAGGCTCTCATGTAGAGGCTCACCTAGGAAAGGATCCACTTCCCCTTCTGTGTGTTCTTAGAAGTATTGAGTTTTTTGCAGCCTTAGGAATCACAGCAGCTTTCTTCTTCAAAGCCAGCAAGAAAGGCTGAGAGCTAGTCAGCTAGTGAAACAGAACTTATATAACATATTCATGGAAGTGACATCTCATCACTTTTACCATCTTATGTTGGTCTGAAGCAAGTCACACTCAAAGGGAGATGCCACAAAGGTGTGAACACCGAGGTAAGAGGGGCCACCTTAGAGTTTGCCCATTACAATTAGGAGCAAAACTTGTTCCTAATGATTCCTGTGCTCCCACATGCAAAATACATTCAATTCCCAAGGCTTCCAAGAGACTCCTCTTTTTATAGCATCAGCTCAGAAGTTTAAAATATTATCATCTAAATCAGGTCCTGGTATGAATAAAGTTCCTGGATGTAATACATTAAGTAAAGTTACTGGGGCCCAATTCCCTTCCATCTATAGATCTGTGAAACTAAAGGCTATATACACATGTATATAAACATCTAACTATATAATCCAACCTACCATTTCTTTCCTAGAGAAAATTTACTTTACCCCAACACACCTGTCATACAATAGTAGACCAGGGAAAGGATAACAGACATTCCAGATAAGGGGGGTGGGCAGAAATGAAAGGTAAGGGGCACCTTGATGGCTCAGTCATTTAAGTGTCTGACTCTTGATTTTGGCTCAGGGCATGATCTTGTGGGTTCATGATATCGAGCCCAGTGTCGGGCTCTGTGCTGACAGTGCAGAGCCTGCTTNCTCTCTCTTTTTTTCAAAAAAAAAAAAAAAAAAAAAAAAAAAAAAAGGAAGGTTAAAAAAAAAAAAAAGGTTCATAGTAATTCTGAAGTCCAGTTGGGAAAATATTGGGAGTTCTAGTCCTAGAAATAGCTCTTTGTTCCAACCTCTGGGCTCTTCGTTTTGCCCTCTGAGTCACCCTTCCTTTTTCATAAAAGGTAGCACATATGTGCAGCTAAGTAGTTTTATTAGACTGCTTCCAGTTAGTAGAGTTTTGAAGGTCTGACAGCCTTTCATTTAAACTTTTTTGCCATCTAGATATACAAATTTTTCAAAATTGTCAAGTCCTGGTTTCTTTATATTTAATGTTTTTTCAATATTTTTTCCATTAGTTTCTCTTTCTCATCTCCTGTTTTATTGTATAAGTAGCAGGAAAAAAATCAGGCCTCCCTTTCAACACTTTGATTAGAAATCTCCTTAGCTATACCACCAGAATCATCACTTAAACTTCTGCCTTCCACATGATCACAGGAGACCATTGCACTAAACTTTCTTCCACTAAATAACAAACACCTCCTTTCTTCCAGTTTTTAATAACATGTTCCTCATTTCCTTCTGAACCCTCCCCTATAGCATTCTCCAAATACAGATTTCTACTAAGTCTGTTCAAGGCAGTTTATGCTTTCTCTATCATACTTCTCAAAATTATTCTATCAATGAACAACCAAAAATGAAACTAAGAAAACAGTTCACTTATAATAAATAGAATAAAATACTTAGAAATAAACTTAACCAGAGAACTGTAAGACTTTTACACTGAAAACTACAAGACATTATAGTAAGAAAATAGAAAAAAACTAAAGAATTGGAAGTCTTCCTGTGTTTTATGGATTAGAAGACTTAATATTGTTAAGATGGCAATACTTCCCAAATAGATTTGAGTGAATGTCCAAAATAATATTAAAAAAGAACAAAGTATAAGGCTTCACACTTCCCGATTTTAAAACTTAGTGCAAAGGTACATTAGCCAAAACAATGTAGTACTGGCATAAGAATCGATATATAGATCAACATGATAGCATGAAGAGTCTAGAAATAAATCCTCACATCTACAGCCAATTGATTTTCAACAAGGGTGCCAAGACCATTCAATGGGATAAGAATAGTCTCTTGAACGAATGGTGCTAAAACTGGATAACCACGTGAGAAAGAATGAATTTGGACCCTTTTTTCACACTACATACAAAGTATCAACTGAAAATGAATAACAAGCATATATTTAAGAACTAAAACTAAAAAACTCTTAGAAGAAAACTTGAGTAAATCTTCATGAGCTTGGATTTGGCAATGGATTCTTAGATATGACACAAAGACCACAAGCAACAAAAAAATCAATAAACTGGATTTTATCCTAAAAATAAATGTATGTATCAAAGGATATTATCAAGAAAGTGAAAAGACAGCCTACAGAGTGGGAGAATATACACGCAAATCATACACCTGTTAAGAATCTAGCATCCATAATATGTAAAGTACAATTCAACAACAAAGGGACACACAACTCAATTTAAAAATGGGCAAACAACTTCAATAGATATTTCTCCAAAGAAGATACACACATGGCCATTAAGCATATTAAAAAATGTTCAACATCCTTATTCATTAGGGAAATACAAACCAAAACCAAAATCACAATGAAATGCTACTTCTACCCACTAGGATGGCTCTGTTAAAAAAAGAAAAAGACAATAACAAGGATTGGGGAGGATGTGAACCCTCATACATTGCTGGGGTAAGGTAGAATGGTGTGGCCACCACGTAAACTGTTTGGTAGTTCCTCAAAAGCTTAAACATAAGATTACCATATGACCAGCAATTCCACTCAAAGGTATATAACCAAGAGAACTGAAACCTTCCTACAAAAAAAGCATGTGTATGATCGTTCACAGCAGCATTTTCATAATGGTCAAAAAGTAGAATCGGTGCAAATGTTCATCAGCTATGAATGGAGAAACAAAATTTGGTATATACATGTATTATGGACTGAATTGTCCTCCTCAAAATTTATATGTTGAAGCCCTAACCCCCAGTGAGACTATTTGGAGGTGGGGCTTTTAGGAAGGTAATTAAGGCTAAATAAAGTCATAAGCATGGGGCTCTAATCCTATAGAGCTGGCATCCTTATAAGAAGAGGAAGAGACCAGAGCTCCCTTTCTGTGCATTCACAGAAAAGTGGTAATTCAAGGACACAGCTGCCTACGTGCCAGATAGCACCTTGATCTTGAACTTCTAACCTTCAGAACTGTAAGAAAATAAATTTCTGTTATTTAAGCCATCCAGTCTGTGGTATATTGTTATAGCAGGATAAGTAACTAATGTACTATGCAATGTAATATTATTCATTCATAAACCAAAATTAAGTAATCATGCATGTTACAACATGGATAAACTTTGAAAACGTTATGCTAAGGGTAAGAAGCCAAACACAAAGGGCCATATATTGTATGATTTTATTCAGAAGAAATGTCCAGAACAGGCATATCAATAGAGACAGAAAGTAGTTTAGTGGCTGCCAAGGGATAGAGGAAGAAGGAAATTGGGAGGTATGTGGTGTCTCTGCAGTGATAGACATTTTCTGACATTAGATAGTGGTGTACAACATTGTGAATACACTAAAAACCAATTACTTGTATACTGTAAAATGGTTAAAAATGAATTTTTTGTTATATGAATTTTATCTCATTAAAAACATTATAAAATATTTTAAACCTGTATGTAAATGTGAGTCTTTTGGGGATTAATTCTTCTATAGATATGAAAATTTAAAATTCAATTGATTCATTCTAAAAACAAAAACAAATAAATTTTCACCCATTTCTCTAACTCCCTATGCCCTTCCTCTAGCAACTACCAATCTCTTCTCTGTGTCTATGGCTTGGTTTTATTTATTTATTTTTAGATTCCATCTATAAGAAAGATCATATGCTATTTGTCTTTCTCTAACTTACTTCACTTAGCATAATGCCCTCCAGGTCCATTCATGTTGTCACTTATAGAAAGATTACATTCTTTTTTAGGGCTGAAGAATATTTCATTGTATATATACACTACAGTTGTTTTAGTTTTTTTAATCCATTCATCTATTGATGGACACTTCAGTCATTTCCATATCTTTACTATTGTAAATAATTCTGCAATGAACATTGAGGTACATATATCTTTTCAAGTTGGTATTTTCATTTTTTTTTTTTTGATAAATACCCAGCAGTGGAATAGCTGGATCATATGGTAGCTCTATCTTTAATTTTTTTGAGGAAAATCCATACTGGTTCCTATAGTGGCTGCACCAATTTACGTTTCCACAAGTAGTGCACAAGGGTTCTCTTTTTGCACCTCCTTGCCAGCCCTTGTTATTTCTAGACTTTGTGATCATAGCTATTCTATTCTGACTAGTGTGAGGTGAAACCGCATTTTAATTTTGATCTGCACTTCCTTGATAAGTAATGTAGAGCATCTTTTCATGTACCTTTTGGCCATCTCTGGTTCTTCTTTGAAAAAATGTCTATTCAGATCTTCTGCCCATTTTTAAAGTGGATTTTTTTTTGGCTATGTATATATTTTCATAAATTTTAGAAGTTAGCCCCATATCAGACAGATGATTTGCAAGTATTTTCTCCCATTCAATAGGCTGCTTTTCCATTTAGTCAATTTTTCCTTTTGCTGTGCAGAAGCTTTTTAATTTGATGTTGATTTTGCTTTTGGCATTAGATTTAAAAAATCATGGCCAAGGCCTATGTCAAGAAGTTTACCTCATGTTTTTTCTAGAAGTTTTGTGGTTTCAGGTCTTATGTTCAAGCCTTTGATCTATTTTAAATAGACTTTTGTATATGGTATAAGATACTGGTCCAACTTTCCAAAAAAAAATTATTGAAATGACTGTCCTTTACTTCTTTTATATTCTTATCTCCTGTATGTGGGTTTATTTCTGAATTTTCTGTTCTGTTGTATAGATCTATGTGTCTGTTTTTATGCCAGTACCAAACTGTTTTAATTGCTATAGCTACATAATATAACTTGAAATCAGGGAGCAAGATTCTTCCAGCTTTGTTTTCTCAAGATTGCTTTGGTTATTTGGGGTCTTTATGCTTCCACACAAATTTTAGGATTGTTTCTTCTATTTCTGTGAAAAAAGCCGTTCGAATTTTGATAGGAGTCACATTGAATCTGTGCATTTGAGGGGGGGGTATTTTGGATGTTTTAACAACATTAATTTTTCTAATCTGTGAGCACAGAATATCTTTCCATTTATTTGTGTCTTCTTCCATTTCTTTCATTAATGTTTTATAGTTCTTAGTATACAGGTCTTTTACCTCCTTAGTTAAATTTATTTGTAGGTATTTTACTCTTTTTGATGCAAGTGGGATTGTTTTCTTAATTTCTTTTCTTATATTCTATTATTAGTGTACAGAAATGCAGTAGATTCTTGTGTATTGATTTTGTATCCTACAAGTTTACTGAATTCATTCATTCTAACAGTTTTTGATGTTATAGGGCTTTCTATATAATATAATGTCATCTGCAAATAGTGAGAGTTTTATTTCTTCCTTCCCAGTTTGAATGCCTTTTGTTTCTTTTTCTTGCCTAACTGCTCTGGCTAGGACTTCCAATATTATGTTGAATAAAAGTGGTGAGAGTGCACATCCTTGTCTTATTTCTGATCTTAGAAGAAACTTTCAGCTTTTCACTGTTGAACATAATGTTAGCTATGGGCTTGTCATATATGTCCTTTATTATGTTAGAGTACATTCCCTCTGTACTCACTTTGCTGAGAGCTTTGAATTTTGTCAAATGATTTTTCTGCATGTATGGATATTATCATATGATACTCATTTTTATTAATGTAGTGTATCACATTGACTGATTTACAGATGCTGAACCATCCTTGCATCCCTGGGTTAATCTCACTTATTCATGATATATTATCCTTCAAGTGTATTGTGGAATTTGGTGTGATAATATTTTGTTGAGGATTTCTGCATTTATGTTCATCAGGAATATTGGTCTGTACTCTTCTTGTGGCATCCTTGGTTTTGGTACTAGGGTAATGCTAGCCTTGTTAAAAAAAATGGTTTAGAATTCTTTCCTCTTCTGTTGTTTGGGAGAGTATGAGAAAGGTTGGTGTTAATTCTTTGAATGTTTGTTAGAATTCACTGATGAAGCGATATGGTCCTGAAATTTTGTTTGTTGCCAAGTTTTTTCTTGCAAATTCAACTATGTGTTTACACTTTCCATTTCATCATGATTCAGTCTTGGTAGGTTGTATGTTTTTAGAAATTTATCCATATCTTTTAGGTTGTCAAATTTGTTGGTATAGAAATGTTCATAGTCTTTTATGATCCTTTATTACTTTGGAATCAGTTATTACATTTCCTTTTTCATTTCTGAGTTCACTTTAATCCTCTTTTTTATGGGTTGTATGGATATTTTAACAATATTTGTTATTTTGTTGAGGATTTTTGCATCTGTGTTCAACAGAAATATTGGCCTATAGTTCTCTTTTTTATGGTGTCTTTGGTTTTAGTGAGTAATGCTGGCCTCATAAAATGAATTTGGAAGTTTTCCTTCCATTTCCATTTTTGGAATGGTTTGAGAAGATTAGGTATTAACTATTCTTTTTTTTTTATTTTTTAATGTTTTTTTAAAAATTTATTTCTAGGAGAGAGAGACAGACAGACAGACAGCGTGAGCAGGGGAGGGGCGGAGAGAGAGGGAATCACAGACTCTGAAACAGGCTCCAGGCTCTGAGCTGGCAGTCAGCACAGAGCCCGATGCGGGGCTCGAACCCACGAACCGCGAGATCATGACCTAAGCGAAAGTCGGACGCTTAACTAACTAAGCCACCCAGGCGCCCCATGGTATTAACTATTCTTTAAATGTTTGGTAGAATTTGTCTGTGAAGCCATCTGGTCCTAAACTTTTGTATGTTTGGGAATTTTTTTCTTATTACTGATTCAATCTGTTTGCTGCTTAACATTCTATTTAAGTTTTCTATTTCTTTCTGTTTCAGTTTTTGGCAGTCAGTTTCTTAAGAATTACCTATTTCTTTTAGGTTGTCCATTTGTTGGCATACTTATAATGTTCTAATTGTTTGTATTTCTATGGTGTTGGTTGTTATTTCTCCTCTCTCATTTGTGATTTTATTTATTTGGGTCCTTTCTCTTGTCTTTTGGATAAGTCTGGCTATAGTTTATCAAATTTATTAATTTTTGCAAAGAACCAGCTCCTGGTTTCATTGATCAGTTCTACTGTTTTTTTTTTTAATTCATGTTATTTAAAATATATGTAGTATTGGTTTCAGTAGTAGAATTTAATGATTCATCACTTACATATAACACCCAGTACTTATCCCAACAAGTGCCCTCTTTAATGCCTATCACCCATTTTGACCATCTTCCCTCCAGCAACCCTCAGTTTGTTCTCTGTATTTAGAGTCTCTTATGGTTTGCCTCCCTCTCTTTTTATATTGTTTTTCCTCCCCTTTCTCTGTGTCCATCTGTTTTGTTTCTTAATTTCACATGAGTGAAATCATGACATTTGTCTTTCTCTAACTTATTTCACTTAGCGTAATACGCTGTAGTTCCATCCACTTTGTTGCAAATGGCAAGTTTTCACTCTTCTATTAAGTTTTTTTCTTTATATTTATTTTTGAGAGAGAGAGAGAGAATGAGCAAGAGAGGGGCAGAGAGAGAGGGGGACAGAGGATCTGGAGTAGCTCTGTGCAGACAACAGAGAGGCTGATGCGGGGCTCCAACTCACAAACTGTGACCTGAGCTGAGGTCATAGGCCTAACTGACTGAGCCACCTAGGTGCCCTGGCTTCATTCTTTTTGACCACCAAGTAATATTCCATTGTATGCATAGTAAAGCCTTGGATCGTGAGTAACTTGTTCTGCAAGTGTTCCACAAGACAAACATTCCTAATACATTTTAACTTGATAAACAAGCGATGTTTTGCAACATGAATAGTATGTAATGCCAAATGTCACATGATCAGAAATGAGCCAATGATTCTTCTCTCTCTCTCTCTTTTTCTTTCTCACTTCAGAGGATTGCGGGTGAAGTTATCTTTATAAAGTTCCACTAGTTCATTTTTGTTTTTGTTTCCCTTGGCTCTGGAAGCATGTCTAGTAAGAAGTTGTTGTGGCCAGGGTCAAAGAGATTGCTGCCTATTTTCTCCTGTAGGATTCTGATGGCTTCCTGTCTTACATTTTTGACTTTCATCCATTTTGAATTTATTTTTGTGTATGGTGTAAGAAAGTGATACAGTTTCATTCTTCTGCATGTCGCTGTCCAGTTCTCCCAGCACCATTTCCTGAAGAGACTGTCTTATCCCCTCCCTCCGCGCTGTCACATTGGATATTCTTTCCTGCTTTGTTGAAGATTAGTTGGCCATACATTAGTGGACCCATTTCTGGATTCTCTGTTCTGTTCCATTGATCTGTTTCTGGTTTTTGCCAGTACCATACTGTCTTGATTACAGATTTGTAATATAGCTTGAAGTCTGAAATTGTGATGCCTCCAGCTTTGGTTTTCTTTTTCAACATTGCTTTGGCTATTCATGGTCTTTTGTGGTTCCATACAAATTTTACAATTGTTTGTTCTAGCTCGTGAAGAATGTTGGATTATTTTGATAGGGATTGCCCTGAATGTGTAGACTGCTTTCGGTAGTATCAACATTTTAATAATAGTTGTTCTTCCAATCCATGAGCATGAAATGCTTTTCCATTTCTTTGTATCTTCTTCAATTTCTTTTACAAGTTTTCTATAGTTTTCAGTGGACAGATCTTTTGCCTCTTTGGTTATTTTTATTCCGAGATATCTTATAGTTTTTGGTGCAATTGTAAATAACATCAATTCCTTGATTTCTCTTTCTGCTGCTTCATTATTGGTGTATAGAAATGCAACCAATTTCTGTACCTTGATGTTATATCCTGCGACCTTGCTGAATTCATGTATCAGTTCTAGCAGGTTTTTGGTGTAGTCTTTCAGGTTTTCCACTTAGAGTATCATGTCATCTTTGAAGAGTGAAAGTTTGACTTCTTCCTTGCCAATTTGTATGCCTTTTGTTTCTTTTTGTTGTCTGATTACTGAAGCTAGGACTTCCAGTATTATATTAAACAACTGTGATGAGAGTGGACATCCCTGTTGTGTTCCTGACCTTAGGGGGAAACCTATGTTTTTCTCCAATGAGGATGATATTGGCTGTGGGTCTTTCATATATGCTCTTTATGATATCGAGGTATATTCCTTATATCCCTACTTTCTTGAGGGTTTTTATCAAGAAAGGATTGTGTATTTTGTAAAATTCTTTTTCTGCATCTATTGAGAGGCTTATACAGGCCTTTTTTCTTAAACATTTTTTATGATTATTTATTTTTGAGAGAGGAGGGGCATGAGAGCACAACTGGGGGAGGGGCAGAGAGAGAGGGAGACACAGAATTTGAAGCAGGCTCCAGGCTCCAAGCTGTCAGCAAAGGGCCTGAAGTGGGGTTTGAACCCACAAATTGCAGATCATGACATGAACGCACAAACTCAAAACATGACCTGAGCTGAACTTGGGTGCTTAACCAACTGAGCCACCCTGGTGCCCTGAGGATCATACAGTTCTTATCCTTTTTATTTTTTTTTAATTAATGTGGTTTATCATGTTGATTGATTCACAAATATTGAACCAGCCCTGCAGCCCAGGGATAAATCCCACTTGATCATAGTGAATAAATTTTTAATGTACTGTTGAATTTGCTAGAATCTTGTTGAGAATGTCTGCATCTATGTTCATCAGGGATATTGGCCTGTAGTTCTCCTTTTTAGTGGAGTTTTTGTCTGGTTTGGAAATCAAGGTAGTGCTGGCTTCACAGAATGAGTTTGGAAGCTTCCCTTTCTGTTTTTTGGAACAGTTTGAGAAGAATAGGTATTAACTCTTCTTTAAATAGCTGGTAGAATTCCCTTGGGAAGCCATCTGGCCCAGGACTCTTGTTTATTGAAAGATTTTTGATTACTGATTCAATTTCCTTATGTGCTCTTTCTTTTCAGTTTTGGTAGTTAGTGTGTATGTTTCTAGGAGTGTCCATTTCTTCCAGATAGCCCAGTTTGTTGGCATATAACTTGTCATAGTATTATAATTGTTTGTATTTCTGTGGTGTTGGTTGTGATCTCTCCTTTGTCATTTAGCATTTTATCCATGTGGGTCCTTTCTCTTTTCTTTTTGATAAGTCTGGCTAGGGGCTTTCAATGTTGTAAATTCTTTCAAAGAACGAGCTCTTATTTCTTTGATTTACTGTTTTGTTGTTGTTGTCGTTTTTATATTCGTTATTTCTGCTCTAATCTTTATTATTTCCCTTATTCTGCTGGCTTTAGGCTTTATTTGCTGTTCCTTTTCTAGCTCCCTTAGGTGTAAGGTTAGATTGAGTATTTGGGACCTTTCTTGCTTCTTGAGACAGGCCTGAATTGCAATATACTTTCCTCTTAGGACTGTCTTTGCTGCATCCCAAAGAGTGTGGACTCATGTTTCATTTTCATTTGCTTCCATATGTTTTTTTAAAATTTCTTCTTTCATTTCCTAGTTAACCCATTCATTATTTAGCAGGATGTTCTTTAACCTCAATGTATTTGAGAGCTTTCCAAATTTTTTGTGGTTGACTTCAAGTTTCATAGCGTTGTGATCTGAAAATATGTATGATATGATCACAATCTTTTTGTACTTGTTGAGGGCTGATTTGCGACCAAGTTTGTGATCTGTTCTGGAGAATGTTCCATATCCTCTCAAGAAGAATGTGTATTCTGCTGTTTTAAGGTGAGATGTTCTGAATTAGGTCCATCTAGTTCAGTATGTCAGTCAAAGCCATTGTTTCCTTGTTAATTTTCTTCTTAGATGATCTTTCCGTTGCTGTAAGTGGGGTATTAAAGGCCTCTACATTACTGTATTATTATCAATGAGTTTTTTCATGTTTGTGATTTATTTCATTTATTTCATGGGTGCTTTCATGTTGGGGGCATATTTACAATTGTTAGATATTCTTGATGGATAGATACCTTAATTATGATATAATGCCCTTCTTCATCTCGTTAGAGTATTTGTTTTAAAATCTAGTAATTCTGATATAAGTATGGCTTATACTGGCTTTCTTTTGACTTCAATTAGCATGACAGATAGTTCCCCATCCCTTCACTTTCAATCTGCAGGTATCTTTACAATGAGTCTCTTGTAGACAACATATAGATAGATTTTGTTTTTTTAATCCATTCTAACACACTGTCTTTTATTATTTATTATTTGAGAATTTAGTCCATTTATATTCAGAGTGATTACTGAAAGATATGAATTTAGTGCCATTGTGTTAACTGTAGAGTTGGTGTTATTAATGATGTTCTCTGACCCACTGTAGTCTTTCATTTGGTTCTTTTTTTTCTTTTCTCCCACTTAGAGAGTCCCCCTTAAAATTTCTTGCAAGGCTAGTTTAGTGGCCATGAACTCCTTTAGTTTTCGTTTATCTGGGAAACTCTTTATCTCTCCAACTGTGAATGACAACCTTGCTGGTTGTAAAAAAAAAAAAAAATCTTTGGCTACATATTTTTCGCATTCAGCACATTGAGTATTTCCTGCCACTCCCTTCTGACCTGCCAGGTTTCAGTGGATAGGTCTGCTACTAACCTTATGTATCTACCTTTGTAGATTAATGACCTTTTTCCCCTAGCTTCTTTCAGAATTCTCTCTTTATATTGGGCAACTTTCACTATGATATGTTGTGGTGTTGACTGGTTTTTGTTGATTTTGAGGGGAGCTCTCTGTGCCTCTTGGACATGAATGCCTGTTTCCTTCCCCAAGATAGGTAAATTATCCGCTATAATTTGTTCAAATAAACCTTCTCCACTCTTCTTCTAGGATTCCTATGATATAGATATTGTTTTTGTTTTATTTTATCACCACGTTCTCTAAATCTCCTCTCATTACCTAAGATTTTCCTTTTCGTCTTATTTTCAACTTTATTAGTTTCCATAATTTTATCTTCTATATCATCTATTCTCTCTTCTTCCTTTGATTCTCCTGATTCTATCCAGTTGTTTTTGTATCTCAGTTATAGCATTTTTTATTTCAGTCTGACTAGTTTTTAGGACTTTAATCTCTGCAGCAAGTATTCTCTGGTGTCCCCTATGCTTTTTTCAAGCCGAGCTATTAGTATGACTGTTATTTTAAATCACTATTCAGATATATTGCTTAAATATGTTTAAGCAATTCCATAGCTGTGATTTCTTCCTGAATTTTCTTTTGGGGAGAATTCCTCCATCTTGTCATTTTGGCTAAGATTCTGTCTTTTGTGTGTTTTAAAAGCTTGCTACATTTCCTGCACCTGAGAGAAATGCTACATTAAAAAGGGATTATACACTGTCCAAGGCCTGGCACTTCCAGAAGCATTTCTGGTATATGCGATGTGCACTCTGCTGTTGTGTTTTGGCTGCTTTTTCCCACTGGTCAGTTGTCTGCAGAGCTCCTTGCTTGCAGTGTGGAGTGTCTGGACCTTTAACTAGGTGTGGCTTAATTGTTGAAATAAGCCTAAGGAAAAGGAAAAAAGAAAAACCCTGATCCCCAAAAAAGAGAAAAGGAAAGGGAACCAAAAAATCCTCCCCCCTCCAAAACAAAACAAAACAAAACAAAAAGTGAATCAAAAACCATAAGGCTAATTCCAAGGAAAAAGAAAGAAAAGCAAAAAAGAAGCCTGAGGGTGGGGGGTGGGGATTGAAAAAACAAATAAGAAACTAAGAGCCTATTCCAAAAGAAAAGTAAGCCTGGTCCTATTTCTACCAGAACTGCTGTAGTCGTTTTGAAGCACTTGTTATTCAGTACAATAGTGCACATGGGGTGCTGGCTGTCCTGGTCTTCTAGAGGAGAGTCCTGCTGCATTGGCACAGAGTCAGTCATGCCCCAGTAAATAAGCAGTTGCCAGGCACAGGGGAGAGGGGTTTGGTGTAAGTGGCTCTTGGCTCCACTGGGGGCCGCTGTGTTACTCTCTGAAGTACCACTGTTTGGGTGTTGGAGGGGAAATGGCACCACTGCAATCTCTCCTTCATGAACAGGGCATCTCACAACCCCTGCTGTTTAGGCAGCTCTCACAGAAGAGTGAGGGCAGTCAGCTTACCCTGTGCCACAACTTTCCTGCATTTTTTGGGGGGTGGGGGGCACATGGCTGTGATTCAAAGCTCACAGTCTTTTTATTTTTTTAATAGTTTATTGTCAAGTTGGTTTCCATATAACACCCAGTGCTCGCCCCAACAAGTGCCCTCCTCCATTCCCATCACTCCTTTTTCCCTCTCCCCCTACCCCATCGGCCCTTAGTTTGTTCTCAGTATTCGAGAGTCTCTCATGTTTGCCTCCTTCCCTCTATGCAACTATTTTTCCCCTTCCCTTCCCCCATGGTCCTCTGTTAGGTTTCTCCTGTTCTGCTTATGAGTGAAAATATATGGTATTTGTCCTTCTCTGCCTGACTTATTTCACTTAGCATAACACCCTCGAGTTCCATCCACATTGCTACACATGGCCAGATTCCATTCTTTCTCATTGCCATGTAGTATTCCATTATGCCTCTAAACCACATCTTCTTGATCCATCTATCACTTGAANTATCTGATATGCCATTTGCAACTATCTTTCCCATTCCATCGGTTGCCTGGAATAAATAAAACAATAAAAACAATCATTTTATTGATTGTTTCCTTTGCCATGCAGAAGCTTTTTTATCTTGATGAGGTCCCAATAGTTCATTTTTGCTCTTGATTCCCTTGCCTTTGGGGTTGTGTCAAGTAAGAAATTCCTGCAGTTGAGGTCAAGGAGGTTGTTTCCTGCTTTCTCCTCTAGGGTTTTTGATGGTTTCCTGTCTCACATTCAAGTCCTTTATCTATTTTGAGTTTATTTTTGTGTATGGTGTAAAAAAGTGGTCTAGTTTCATTCTCTTGCATGTTGCTGTCCAGTTCTCCCAGCACCATCTGGATACTCTTTTCTGCTTTGCCAAAGATTAATTGGCCATACATTTGTGGGTCCAATTCTGAGTTCTCCATTCTGTTCCATTGGTCTATGTGGCTCTTTTTGTGCCAATACCATACTGTCTTGATGATTACAGCTTTGTAGTACAGGCTAAAGTCTGGGATTGTGATGCCTCCCCTTTCAGTTTTCTTCTTCAATATTAGCTATTCGGGGTCTTTTGTGGTTCCATTCAAATTTTAGGATTCTTTTTTCTAGCCTTGAGAAGAATGCTGGTGCAATTTTGATTGAATGTGTAGATTGCTTTGGGTAGTATTGACATTTTAACAATATTTATTCTTCTGATCCATGAACATGGAATGATTTCCCTTTTTTGTGTGTGTTTTAATTTTCTTCATAAATTTTCTATTGTTTTCGTCATACAGATCTCCTATATCTTTGGTTAGGTTTATTCCTAGGTATTTTATGGTTTTTTGTGCAGTTGTGAATGGGATCAGCTTCTTGATTTCTCTTTCTGGTGCTTCATTATTGGTGTATATACATGCAGCCGATTTCTGTACGTTGATTTTGTACCCTGCGACTTTGTTGAATTCATGGATCAGTTCTAGTGGGCTTCTGGTGGAGTCTGTTGGGTTTTCTATGTAGAGTATCACGTCGTCTGTGAAAAGTGAAAGTTTGACTTCTTCTTTGCCAATTCTGATGCCTTTATTTCCTTTTGTTGCCTGATGGCTGATGCTAGGACTTCCAGCACTATGTTAAACAATAGTGGTGAGAGTGGACATCCTGTCATGTTCCTGATTTCAGGGCGAAAGCTCTCAGTTTTTCCCCGTTGAGGATGATGTTAGCTGAGGGCTTCTCATGGATGGCTTTTATGATGTTTACGCAAGTTCCTTCTATCCCGACTTTCTCAAGGGTCTTTATTAAGAAGGGATGCTGTATTTTGTTAAATGCTTTTTCTGCATCTGTCGACAGGATGAATATGGTTTTTATCTTTTCTTTTGTTAATGTGATGTATCACATTGATTGATTTGTGAATGTTGAACCAGCCCTGTAACCCAGGAATGAATCCCACTTGATCATGCTGGATAATTCTTTTTATATGCTGTTGAATTCGGTTTGCTAGTATCTTGTTGAGGATTTTTGCATCCGTATTCCTCATGGATATTGGCCTGTAGTTCTCTTTTTTTGCTGGGTCTCTGTCTGGTTTGGGAATCAGAGTGATGCTGGCTTCGTAGAATGAGTCCGGAAGTTTTCCTTCCATTTCTATTTTTTTGAATAACTTGAGAAGAATGGGTATTAACTCTGATTTAAATGTCTGGTAGAATTCCCCAGGAAAGCCATCTGGCCCAGGGCTCTTATTTGTTGGGAGATTTTTGATAACTGATTCAATTTCTTCACTAGTTAGGGGTCTGTTCAGATATTCTGTCTCTTCCCATTTGAATTTTGGTAGTGTGTATGTGTTTATAAATTTGTCCATTTCTTCTAGGTTGTCCAGTTTGTTGGCATATAATTTTTCATAGTATTCCCTGATAATTGCTTGTATTTCTGCAAAGTTCAAAGTCTTAAAGGACCTAGCACTGTGTGGACCCACCTCTTCCTCCTCCAGATTAGGGCCTTTCTACACTGTATCTGATGTCATTTCTCCCTGAAAAACAGTCCCACACCTGCACAGTGTGTGGAATCTATGGTATAGCACCACTAAAAGCACCAAAGTTTTTATTTCCTCTGAGTGTGCCTGTCCCCTGCTGACGAAAGGCCTTTTGCTGGCACCTGCAGGGTCTTTTGCCCTTGGAGAGGCAATATACCCTCTTCAAAAAGTACTCCAGGAAGGGGAATATTCTCTCCCAATGTGGCCTGGAGATCTCTACATCATTCTATGCACTCTAGAGTCAGCTTCCTGTTCACCAGAAGCATACACCACAGCTCTCCTCCAGAGAAAGTTGCACATTTCCAAAACTTGAGTTTGAGCTCCAAACGCTTCTTGGAAAAAACAAACAAAACCTGGGATACTCAGTACTTCCTGCTCCCCAGTCCGTGGTCCAGAGAGGTCTTCCTCTTGTGCAAAACCACTGCTGCACTCTCTGAACCCCTCTTTCTTTCTCTCCCTATTGTCTCTCCACAAAAAGGGTTCCCTCCCTTCCATGGCACTGCCATTTTTCTCTCCCTGAATTCACTTTCATGCACCTCACACCTGTCACACTGTCTCCCTCTAACTATAGAGATCCTTCTGCCAGTTCACAGATTGACTTCCTGTGTGTTCCAAGTGATCTGACCTCAATACAGCTGTGTTTGAAGGACTAGGAAACGTCCAAGGTCCCCCTACTTCTCTGCCATCTTAACTTCTCCCCTCTATTGTTTTATTTTTTATTTTTTATGTGACTTATATCTGCTCTCATCTTTACTATCTCCTTCCTTCTGCTGGCTTTACACTTTATTATTTTTCTATCTCCTTTAGGTGTAAAGTTAGGTTGTTTATTTGAGATTTTTCTTGCTTCTTAAGGTAGGTCTGTATTGCTGTATACTTCCCCCTTAGGACAGCTTTTGCTGAGTCCCAAAGGTTTTGGACTATTATATTTTCATTTGTCTCCATGTCTTTTTTATTTCTTATTTTATTTCCTAGTTGACCCACTCATTGTTTAGCAGTATGTTATTTAACTTCCACATATTTGTGGGTCTTTTCAGATTTTTTTTCCTTTGGGTGGTTGACTTCTAGTTTCATAATGTTGTCAGAAAAGGTGTATTGTAGAATTTCAATCTTATTGTATTTACTGAGGCTTATTTGTGCTTAAATATGTGATCTATTCTAGAGAATGTTCCATGTGCATTTGAAAAGAATGTGTATTCTGCTGTTTTAGGATGGAATGTTCTGAATATATCTATTAGGCACATCCAGTCCAGTGTGTCATTCAAAGCCATTGTTTCCTTGTTCATTTTCTATTTAGATGATATGTCCACTGATGTAAGTGGGGTGCTAAATTCTATTATTATATTATTATCAGTTCTTTTATGTTTGTTACCGTTTTATGTATTGGTATGTTTCTATGTTAGATGCATAAATATTTACAATTGTTAGATCTTCTTGGATTGTCCCCTTTATTATTAATACAGTGCCATTCTTTGTTTCTTGTCACCAAGTTTTTGTTTTAAAGTCTAGTTTGATACAAGTATTGCTATTCTGCCTTTCTTTTGACATCCATTTGTGTGATAAATGCTTCTCCATCCCCCCACTTTCAATCTGCAGGTGTCTTTCTGGTCTAAAATGAGTCTCTTATAGGCATAATATAGATGGGTCTTGTTTTTTTAATCTATTCTGACACACTATGTCTTTTGATTGGAGCCTTTAGTCTGATTACAAAGTTAATTATTTTTTTACATATTTATTGCCATTTAATTACTTGTGTTTATTTCTAGAAATTTTCTGATCTTTTCTTGTCTTTTGTGCATTTTTTAAAATTTATTTTTTAAATTTACATCCAAATCAGTGTAACAATGATTTCAGGAGTAGATTCCTTAGTGCCCTTTACCCATTTAGCCCATCCCCCCTCCCACAAACCCTCCAGCAACCCTGTTTGTTCTCTATATTTAAGAGTTTCTTCTGTTTTGTGCCCCTCCCTGTTTTTATATTATTTTTGCTTCCCTTTCTTTATGTTCATCTGTTTTGTATCTTAAAGTCCTCACATGAGTGAAGTCATATTGACTAATTTTGCTCAGCATAATACCCTCTAGTTCCATCCACATAGCTGCAGACGGTAAGATTCTATTCTTTTTGATTGCCGAGTAATACTCCATTGTATATATATACCACTTCTTATCCATTCATCCATTGATGGACATTTGGGCTCTTTCCATACTTTGGCCATTGTCAATATTCACTCCTGTAAACATTAGGGTAAATGTGCCCCCTTTGAATCAGCATACCTGTATCCTTTGGATAAATACCTGTAGTGCAACTGCTGGGTCATAGGGTAGTTCTATTTTTAATTTTTTGAGGATCTCCCATACTGTTTTCCAGAGTGGCTGCACCAGTTTGCATTCCCACCAGCCGTGCAAAAGAGATCCTTTCTCTGCATCCTCGCCAACATCTGTTGTTGCCTGAGTTGTTAACGTTAGCCATTCTCACAGGTGTGAGGTAGTATCTCATTGTGGTTTTGATTTGTATTTCCCTGATGATGAGTGATGTTGAGCATTTTTTCATGTGTCGGTTGGCCATCTGGATGTCTTCTCTGGTGAAGTGTCTATTCATGTCTTCTGCCCATTTCTTCACTGGATTGGTTTTTTGGCTATTGAGTTTGATAAGTTCTTTATAGATTTTGGATACTAGCCCTTTATCTGATATGTCATTTGCAAATATATTCTCCCATTCCATCAGTTGCCTTTTAGTTTTGCTGATTGTTACCTTTGCTGTGCAGAAGCTTTTTATTTTGATGAGGTCCTAATAGTTCATTTCTGCTTTTGTTTCCCTTGCCTCCAGAGACATGTTGAGTAAGAAGTTGCTGCAGCCAAGGTCAAAGAGGTTTTTGCCTGCTTTCTCCTGTAGGATTTTGATGGCTTCCTGTCTTACATTTAGGTCTTTCATCCATTTTGAGTTTATTTTTGTGTATGGTGTAAGAAAGTGGTCCGGGTTCATTTTTCTGCATGTCTCTGTCCAGTTTTCCCAGCACCACTTGCTGAAGAAACTGCCTTTATTCCATTGGATATTCTTTCCAGTTTTGTCAAAGATTAGTTGGCCATACGTTTGTGGGTCCATTTCTGGGTTCTCTATTCTGTTCCATTGATCTGAGTGTCTGTTTTTCTGCCATCTTTTTTATGTTTTGGCAGTTTCTTTAGTGATATATCTGGGTTTCCTTATACTTTTGGCATGTTAGTGGATTTTGATATCTTGTTACTATCATGTTTGTATATAACCTCTTCTGCCTATGGCAGTCTATATTAAGTTGATGGTCATTTAAGTTTGAGCCCATTCATTTTTTCCTTTCCTCCCCACAGTTTAAGTATATATTATATTTTATATCCTTTTTTTGTAAGTTTCTTGACTGATTTTTTATAGAAATGCTCATTTTTACTAATTTTGTTTTTTCTGCCTTTATACTGTCACTTTTAGTCAATCTTTCCACTCAGAGAGTCCCCTTTAGTATTTCTTGCCGCGCTGTTGTAGTGGTCAAAAACTGTTAGTTTTTGTCTGGGAAACTATTTCTCTCCTATATTTTTTTGTTTGTTTATTTTTGAGAGAGAGCATGAACAGGGGAGGGGCAGAGAGAGAGGGAGACAGAGGATTCAAAGCAGGCTCTGCACTGACAGCATCAAGCTCAATGCTGGGGTTGTACTCAAGCACCAGGAGATCATAACCTACAGTCAGACTCTCAACCAGTTGAGCCACCCAAGCTTCCCACTCTTCTATTCTGAATCAGCCTTGCTGGATAGAGTATTCTTGGTTGTTGATTTTTCCCATTCAGCACTCTGAATATTTCATGCCACTCCCTATTGGCTTGTCAAGTTTCTGTTGACAAATCTCTTGCAAGCCTTATGGGTTTTCTTTGTAAGTTAATTACTTCTTTTGTCTTGCTGCTTTTAAATTTCTCTCTTCATCACTTTATTTTGCAAATTTAATTACAATATGTCTTGGTATGGCCTGCCTTTTTTGACTTTGATTGGAATTCTCCATGCCTCCTGGATCTGGATATGATTCCTTCCTCAGATTAGGGAAGTTTTCATCTATTATTTCTTCAAATAAATTTTCTGCCCCCTTTTCTCTCTCCTCTTCTGAGACTCCTAGAATACAAATATAATGTTTGATACAGTCATGAGTTCCTTAAGTCTATTCTTTTTTTAAAATAGTTTATTGTCAATTTGGTTCCCATATCCTTAAGTCTATTCTTGATTTGCATAATTCTTCTTTCTCTTTTGTTCACCCTTATTGCTTTCTATCATTTTGTCCTGTATGTCATAAATTTGTTCTTCTGCTGCTTTCAACCTGCTGTTCTTTGCATCATGCATATTCCTAATCTTGTTTATCGCACTCTTCATCCCTGGCTCTTTTTTAACTCTTTTATCTCTGTGGTAAGGGTCTCACTGATCTCCTCCATTCCTTTCTCAAGTGTAGTGGGTGCCCTCGTGATTGTTGCTTTAAATTCTCCATCAAGCATGCTACTTATATCTGTTTCACTTAGATCTCTGGCCATGACCTTATCTTGTTTTTTCATTTTGGATAAATTCCTCTGTCTTCTCATTTTGACTAAGTCTCTGCCCACTTCTGTGTTCTAGAAAAGCCAGTTATATCTCTTGTTCCTGAGAGTAATGGCCTTATGAAGAAGAGGTCATCTAGTGCCCAGGGCCTGACGCTTCAGGCCATGCGTGTGCTGCATATGCTATGCTGTTGTGTTCTGTCTGCACTGTCCTTCATGTCAGTCATCTGCAGAGGCTTGCCTTGCCTGCAGTGGGCAAGTGTATGGTCCCAAGCCTCAATGTGGTGAATTAAAACTAGGTATGTTCTGGGGCGCCTGGGTGGCTTAGTCGGTTAAGCATCCGACTTTCGCTTAGGTCATGATCTCGCGGTTCGTGGGTTCGAGCCCCGCGTCGGGCTCTGTGCTGGCTGCCAGCTCAGAGCCTGGAGCCTGTTTCAGTCTGTGACTCCCTCTCTCTCTGACCCTCCCCTGCTCACGCTGTCTCTCTCTCTCTCTCTCCTAGAAATAAATAAAACATTAAAAAAAAAATTAAAAAAAAAAAAACTAGGTATGTTCTGATGTGCTTGTGAAATGAGACCTGTCACCACCTCCACTGGACCTGAGGCCCTGTAAAACTGTTTGGGAGATGTGGTATAAGCAGGGTTTGTGCTGGTCTTCTGGGGAAGGTCCTGCCACACTGGGACAAAGTTAGATGACTGAGAAGGACAGTTCCATTGGAGTGCAGGGTGTGGGGCTCAGTATAAGCAAGTTAGACAGCTGGTGTGTGCACTGTGCTTCTTCCCACAGGAGACTGTTTATGCTGAGGGATGGGGAAGGAACAAAGGGGCCAGCTCCTTTGTTCTTGGAGTGGTGTCTCTGTGAAGGCTCTCAGGAACACATTCCAAGATGAACAGATAATCTCCCTACTGTGTGCGCCAGGCTTTCTTCAGATTGCCGTTTCCACCCTCTATGCTCCCAGGTTCTTTGCCCACCTTCTCTGAAAGAACAGTGCAGTGCCCTCGGCTCTATCCTAGCCAAGCCTGCTGACCTTTAAAACTCCAGGCTTTAAGCCCCACTGGTTGCAAGAACTCATGAAATTCAGCCCATTTTCTAAGCCAGTGGCTATGGGGAAACGTTCTCCTTGTGTATTTCCCTGTATGCTCCCCTCTCTCTCACCCTTCTCTGCATTCATTGCTCCCACTCCTCCACATCAGCTGAGATCCATTTCCCCCCAAATCACATCTCTGCACTTCCTACCTTCTTCAGTGTGGCCTCTTCTGTCTCCAGTTGTAGAGTTGTTCTGTCAGTCCTCAGGTTATTTCTTAGATATTTGATAGTTATCTAGTTGTATTCATGGGGCAAAAAGAGCCTAGGTATTTTCCATCATCTTCCTGACAATTTCTTGACTAATTTTAGGACATGTGCCAGAGAAGCAGGGATATGTGGCAGCTTTCTCTAAGAAGAGAAGTACTTGCAGATACCATTATCCTTTCCTAACCCAGCAAAGATAGCCAGACACTTGTGGGAGCCAGTTCTGACACCTCCATCTATCATGTTGGGATTACTTGCTCTGCTCTAGCATTCCCCTGTGGTACCACCCCAGCCAACCCTACCAACTCAGCAGCTGCTTCCAAAAGTGGCTGGCACCCTGCCACACCTGGCAGTCAGCCTTGGCCATGAGCAGCTCATCTACAAAGTGATGCCTGCCCCGGGAAGTGGGGAAAGTAAACTGACACACAAGAATGTCGACAGTGACTGCTGCTATGTCTCTCAGTAGCCACACCAGGGGCAAGACCTGCCAAATACTGCACCTGCAGCAGTCACAGTGGGTCACTGCAACAGCTAGGCTGAGGGCTAGTCCCGCTCACCATTAAGCCTACAGTAGTTTCAGCCAGGCCTCTCAGTGAGGTGCTCAAGAGGAAAATACTTCCCACAAGAGCTCCCACAGTAGTCTTGGGTCAAGCACAATAGGAGGGTGCAGGTAGCCCACACAGGGGCCCTGCAGCACCTGGTTCCAGTGACCAGGGTGAATGCACTATAAGGCACCACCACAGGACACCTTCTACATAAGACAACCACTTTCAAAATCAGGCCTAATGTGTAGAAGCAAACACTGAGTCAGAAAAATTCAGGAGACCAAGGAATAGGTTGAAATGAAAGAACAAGACAAAACAATAGAAAAAGAGCTAAATGAAATGGGAATAAGCAATCTACCTACTAAGGAGTTTAAAGATACTCACTGGACTTGAGAGAACAGTGGGGGATAGAAAGGTATAGAAAATATTTTTTTAAAAAAACCAGTCAGATTGAAAAATACAGTAACTGAAGTGAAAAATACACCAGAGGAAATCAACAACAGTTTAGAGGATGCAGGAGAATGGTTCAGTGATCTAGAAGACAGGCTAATGGAAAGCAACCAAACTGAACACCAAAAAGAAAAAGCATTTTAAAAAGAGAATAGATTAAGAGACCTCCCTGATAACACTAAGTGTAATGACATTCACATTGCAGGGGTCACAGAAGGAAAGAGAGAGAGAAAAGACAATATTTGAAGAATACTTCAAACTTATTTGAAAAACTAATAGCCAAAACATCCCTAATCTTGGGAAGGAAACAGACATCCAGGCCCAGGAATCATAGAGAAATTCAAATATGATGAACTTAAGTAAGTCCACACCAAGACACATAATAATTAAAATGGCAAAAAATTAAAGACAAATATGGGGTGCCTGGGTGGCTCAGTCGGTTAAGCATCCGACTTCAGCTCAGGTCACGATCTCACAGTTTGTGGGTTCAATCCCTGCATCGGGCTCTGTGCTGACAGCTCAGAGCCTGGAGTCTGTTTCAGATTCTGTATCTCCCTCTCTCTCTAACCCTCCCCTGCTCACGCTGTCTCTTTCTCTCTCAGAAATAAACAAAAAAAAACATTAAAAAAATCAAAGACAACAAATCTTAAAAGCAGCAAGAGAAAAGATAACAGTTACATACAGGGGTATGATATTTGAGTAGAAACTCTGCAAACCAGAAGGGTGTGGCATACTATATTTAAAGTGCTGAAATGAATAACCTACAATTTAGAATATACTACCTGGCAGGGTTATCATTCAGAAATGAAAGAGTAAAGAGTTTCCCAGACAAACAAAAGTTCGAGTTCATCACTACTAAACCAAACGTACAAAGAATGTTAAAGGGGTTTCTTTAAATGGAAACGAAAAAGCCATAACTACAAGTAAGAAAATTTTGAAAAGAAAAGTATTTTACTGTTAAAAGCAAACAGATAGTAATGGTAGTAACCAATCATTTATAAAGCTACTGCAAGTACTAACATGTATTATACCTACAAAAATTGGTCAAGATACACCAAATTAAAAGATGTAAAACATGATATCATATACATAAAACATGAAGGAATAAAAATCTCGTGCTTTCAAAATATATTCAAACTTAAGCAACCATCAACTTAAAATAGACTGCTATATATACAAAGGATGTTATAAATGAGCCTCATGGTAACCACACTGACAACCTATGACAGATACACACACAAAAGATAAAGGAATCCAAAAATAACAATAATGGAAGACATCACACCACAAGGGAAGAGAGCAAAAAAAGAAGAAAGGAACACGGAAGAATGTAAAAGTAACAAGAAAACAATTAACAAAATGGCCATAAGTAAATACCTATCAATAATTACTTTAAGTAAATGGACTAAATGCTCCAATCAAAAGAAGTCTGATGACTGGGGTGCCTGGTGGCTCAGTTGATTGAGCATCTGACTTTTTTTTTTTTTTTTTTCTAGGAGAGAGAGAGACAGCGTGAGCAGAGGAGGGTCAGAGAGAGAGGGAAACATAGACTCTGAAACAGGCTCCAGGCTCTGAGCTGGCAGTCAGCACAGAGCCCGACACGGGGCTTGAACCCACTAACTGCGAGATCATGACCTAAGCGAAAGTCGGACGCTTAACCGACTAAGCCACCCAGGTGCCCCGAGCATCTGACTTCTGACAGCTCAGGTCATGATTTCATGGTTCATGGGTCTGAGCCTGGCATCAGGCTCACTGTTGTCAGCACAGAGCCTGCTTTGGATCCTCTGTCCTCCTCTCTCTCTGCCCCTCCCCTGCTCATGCTCTCTCTCAAAAATAAAAAGAAATTTGGTGACTGGATAAAAAAACAAGATCCATATGTATGCTGCCTAAAAGAAACTCACTTTAGATTTAAGGACACACTGAGACTAAAAGTGAAGGGATAGAAAAAGATTTCATGCAAATGGAAACCACAAGAAAGCTGGATTAGCTACACTTACATCAGACAAAACAGACTTTAAAACAAAGAGTATAATAAGAGACAAAGAGAAGCATTACATAATAATGAAGGGATCAATCCAAGAGAATATAATAATTGTAAATATCTATGCATCCAGCATAGGAGCACCTAAATATATGAAGCAAATATTAACACACATAAAGGGAGAAATGGACAGTATAATACAATAATACTAGGGGACTTTAACACACCATATACATTTATGGGTATATCATTTAGATAGCAGATCAATAAAGAAACAGTGGCTTTGGGTGATACATCACACAAGATAGAGTTACAGATATATACAGAACATTTCATCCAAAAACAGAATACACATGGAACATGTTTACATGGAACATTCTCTGGGATATATCACATGTTAGGCCACAAAATAAGTCTCAATAAATTTAATATTTAAATAATATCAAGTATCTTTTCCAACCACAATGGTATGAAATGAGTAATCCACTACAAGAAAAAAACAGGAAGAAATACAAACACATGGAGGCTAAACAACATATTACTAAACAGCCAATGAAAAAAATTGAAAAGGAAATTAAAAAATAGCTGGATACAATGAAAATAAAAACATGATGGTTCAAAATCTTTGGGACACAGCAAAGGTGCTTCTAAGAGGGAAGGTTATAGCAATACAGGGCTATCTCAAAAAACAAGAAAAGTCTCAAACTTTCAAAATTTACACATAAAGGAACTAGAAAAATAGAACAAAGCAAAACAAAGCCTAGAATTAGCAGAAGGAAAAAAATAATCCTGCTTTTAGTGGAAACAAATGAATTAGAGACTAAAAAAACATTACCAAAAAAAATCACTGAAACTAAGGGCTGTTTCTTAGAAAATTAAAATTGATAAACTTTTAGTATCAAACTCACCATTAAAAAGGGGGCTCAAATAAAATTAGAAATGAAAGAGAAGAATAAAAAGAAATGCAAGGATAGTAAGACACTATATCAAAAATCATATGCCAAATTAGATAATCTAGAAGAAATAGATAAATTAATGGAAACATATAATTCTCTAAGACTAAGGAAGAACTAGAAATTCTGAACAGATCAATTACTAGTAACAATATTTTGAATTTGTAATAAAAGAATTTCCAAGAAAAGTCTGGGACATAATGCTTCACAGGTGAATTCTAGCAAACACTTAAAGACAAGTTAAGATCTATCCCTCTCTCTCGGGGCGCCTGGGTGGCTTAGTCGGTTAAGCGTCCGACTTTCGCTTAGGTCATGATCTCGTGGTTCTTGGGTTCGAGCCCCGCGTCGGGCTCTGTGCTGACTGCCAGCTCAGAGCCTGGAGCCTGTTTCAGAGTCTGTATCTCCCTCTCTCTCTGACCCTCCCCTGCTCACGCTGTCTCTCTCTCTCCTAGAAATTAAAAAAAAAAAAAAAGATCTATTCTTCTCAACCTATTCTAAAACAAAACAAAACAAAAAAACAAAAAACAAAAAACAAAAAAACCAGAAGAGGAAGGAATGCTTCCAAGTTCATTCTATAAGACCAGAATTATCCTGATTCAAAAGAAGACAAACACAAAAACAATATATCTGAAGAACATAGATACTAAAATCTTCAACAAAATATTAGCATTAGCTGACATTCATTTAACTGAATTTAAAAATACATTAAAACAGGGGCACCCAAGTGGCGCATATGGTTGAGTGTCCAACTTTTAATTTCAACTCAAGTCATGATCTCACAGTTCATGAGACTGAGTCCCTGACTCTGCACTGACAGTGAAGATCTTTGGGATTCTCCTACCCTCTCTCTCTCTGCCACTCCCCAGCTTATGTGCTCTCTCTCTCTCTTAAAATAAATAAACATTTAAAAATACAGTAAAAGAACCATTTACCAAGATCAAGTGGGATTTATTCCAATGATGCAAGGATGGTTCAACATCCACAAATCAAGGTGATACAACGCATTGACAAGATGGAGGATAAAAATATATGATCATCTCAATAGATGTAGAAAAAGTATTTGATGGGTGCGCGTAGGTGGCTCTTCGGTTAAGTGTCCAACTTCAGCTCAGGTCATGATCTCACGGTTTGTGGGTTTGAGCCCCTCGTTAGACTGACTCTGTGCTGACAGCTCAGAGCCTGGAGGCTTATTCAGATTCCGTGTCTCCTTCTCTCTCTCTCTGCCTCCCCCTCACTTATGCTCTGTCTCTGTCTCAAAAATAAACTATTAAAAAAAGAAATTTTAAAAAAGAAAAAGCATTTGACAAAATCCAACATCCATTAATGATAAAAAAACTCTCAACAAAGTGGGTACAGAAGAAACATACCTCAACAAAATAAATACCACATATGTCAAACCCATAGCTAACATTATATTCAGTAGTAAGAATATGAAAGCTTTGGGGCGCCTGGGTGGCTAAGTCAGTTAAGCGTCTGGCTTTCGCTTGGGTCATGATCTCATGGTTCGTGGGTTCGAGCCCTNTGCTCTCTCTCTCTCTTAAAATAAATAAACATTTAAAAATACAGTAAAAGAACCATTTACCAAGATCAAGTGGGATTTATTCCAATGATGCAAGGATGGTTCAACATCCACAAATCAAGGTGATACAACGCATTGACAAGATGGAGGATAAAAATATATGATCATCTCAATAGCTGTAGAAAAAGTATTTGATGGGTGCGCGTAGGTGGCTCTTCGGTTAAGTGTCCAACTTCAGCTCAGGTCATGATCTCACGGTTTGTGGGTTTGAGCCCCTCGTTAGACTGACTCTGTGCTGACAGCTCAGAGCCTGGAGGCTTATTCAGATTCCGTGTCTCCTTCTCTCTCTCTCTGCCTCCCCCTCACTTATGCTCTGTCTCTGTCTCAAAAATAAACTATTAAAAAAAGAAATTTTAAAAAAGAAAAAGCATTTGACAAAATCCAACATCCATTAATGATAAAAAACTCTCAACAAAGTGGGTACAGAAGAAACATACCTCAACAAAATAAATACCACATATGCCAAACCCATAGCTAACATTATATTGTAGTAAGAATATGAAAGCTTTGGGGCGCCTGGGTGGCTAAGCCAGTTAAGNAAAAAAAAAAAAGAATATGAAAGCTTTCCCTCTAAGATCAGAAACAAGACAAGGATGTCCATTTCACAACTTATATTCAATGCAGTACTTGAAGTCCTATCCACAGCAATTAGACAAGAGAGAAAAAAAGCATCCAAATTGGAAAGAGGGAAAACTATCACTATTTGCAGATGACATATTACAAATAAAAAATAATAATAACAATCCTAAAGAGTCCAGCAAAAAGCTGTTAGAATAAATAAATTCAGTAAAGTTGCAAGATACAAAATCAACATACAGAAATCTATTACATTTCTATACACTAATAACAAAAGAGCAGAATGAAAAACAAAACAAAAAATAGCAGAAAGAGAATTTAAGAAAACAATCCCATTTACATAAAAATACATAGGAATACATTTATTGAGGGAGGTGAAAGACCTGTATTTTGAAAACTACAAGACATTAATAAAAGAAATTGAAGACTATACACATAAATGGAAAGATATAGCATGATCATGAACTACAATAATTAAATTTGTTAAAGTATCCATACTATGAAAATTAATCTTCAGATTCAATGCAATCCCTGCCAAAATACCAACAGCATTGTTCACAGAACTAGAATGAAAAATTCTGAAGTTTGTATGGAATCACAGAAAGCCCTGAATAGCCCAAGCAATCTTGAAAAAGAACAAAGTCGGAGGTATCACAATCTCAGAATTCTATTTATACTATAAAGCTACAGTAATCAAAACAGTATGGTATTGTGACAAAAACAGACACATAGATCAATGGAACAGAATTAAGAGTCCAGAAATAAACCCATGTTTATGTGGTCAATTAATCTATGACAAAAGAGACAAGAGTATACAATGTTGGAAAGACAGTCTCTTCAATAAACGGTGTTGGAAAATCTGGATAACTATATGTTAAAGAGTGAAATGAGACCACTTATAGTATACAAAAAAATAAACTCCATGGATTAAAGATGTAAGGAGTTGAAAACATAAAACTACTAAAAGAAAACAGAAGCAGTAAACTCATAGACATCAGCTTTAGCAATATGTTTGGATATATCTCCACAGGCAAGGGAAACAAAACCAAAACTAAACAAATGAGACTATATCAAACTAAGAAGCTTTTGTGCAGCAAAGGAAACTATAAAAAACAAAACAAAACCAAAAAGGTAACTTACTGAATGGGAGAAGATATTTCCAAATGATATCCAGTAAGAGATTAATATCCAAAATATACACATAACTCCCACAACTTAACACCAAACAATGATTTAAAAATGGGTAGAGGACATGAATAAACATTTTTCCAAAGAAGACCTACAGATGGCTAACAGACAGATGAAAAGATCTCAATATCACTAATCATCAGGGAAATGCTGATCAAAACCACAATGAGGTATCACCTCACACCAGTCAGTATGGCTAGTATCGAAAGACAAGAGCTGGAGCATCTGGCTGGCTCAGTCAGTAGAGAATGAGACTCTCGACCTCAGGGTTGAGTTTGAGCTCCACATCAGACAGAAATTTAAAAAACAACAACAACAAAATAGCAAGAGTTGGCAAGGATGTAGATGTGCTAGACTATGACCAGCGCCCAGACCAAGAATAAAACGTTACCAACACTTCACAAGACCCTCTCATGGTTTCTCTCAGTCACTTTACTAAACTCCTACATCCCTAAGAGTAACCTTATTCTAACTTATTAGGATTAATTTTGTCTTTTTTTTTTTATAACTTTATAAGAGTGCATTCCTACAGTCTATACCATTCTGCATCTTTTAAACTCAGCATTGCTAAATTCAACTGTTCTGCTTGTAATATTTTCATTGGTTAAAAAAATTTTTTAACCTTTATATTTGAGAGAGAGAGCAAGAGAGAGCGCAAGAGAGTTGGGGAGGAATAGAGAGGGAGACAGATTTCGAAGCAGGCTTCAGGCTCTGAGCTGTTAGCACACGGCCCGACAGGAGACTTGGATCTGTGAACTATGAGGCCATGATCTGAGCTGAAGATGTACACTCAATCAACTGAGCCACCCAAGTGCCCCAATATTTTCATTGTTATATTCTATTTTATGACTGTATCACATTTTACTGTTGATGGACATTTGAGTAGTTTGCAGTTTATGTTTACCAGCATATAGTGTTGGTAGGAATGTTCTTGTATGTGTCTTTTATGTATGTACTAGATTACTAAAAGTAGCACTAATGGTCATATGTTATTCCAACTTTAGTGGCTACTGTCAAAAAATTTTCCAAAGTGGTTGCATCTATTTACACTCTTCAGTATTGTATGAAAGTTCCAGTTGCTCCATGTTTGCTCTATTTGATACTATGTGGGTTCTTTTTTAAGCCACTCTGTTGTATGCCTGTCAAGTTCTCTTTTAAAGCTAGTATCAGAGTTTAGAACCAACACCCTTTAAAAACTAACTGGTTTAGGGGCACCTGATGGTTCAGCTGGTTAAACACCTGACTCTTGATTTTTGGCTCAGGTCATAATCTCAGAGTGGTGAGATGGAGACCCATGTTGGGCTCCGTGCTAGGTGTGGAGCTCTGCTTGTGATTCTCCCTCTCTCTGCACTTTCTCCATTCTCTAAAAACAAAACAAATAACTAACTGGTTTATGAGTTTAAGTTTTTGATATTATGAGATAAATTATAAAGTCATGTCCAAACTGCAATACTTTTTTTTTTCAATTTTAAGTAGGCTTCATGCCCAACATGGGGCTTGATCTCACGATCTGAGATCAAGAGTCACATGCTATACTCACTGAACCAGCCAGGTGCCCCAGTCAAACACTGGTGATAAATACATAAACTCTTTCAATTTCTCAGTATCAACCACGGAGATATCAGAGAAAACTTTCATTTCACCTTTCACAATTTACCAAGGTTGGGCTGTTGCAATTACTCAGCTCTGCCCTTGAATGCAGCCATAAACCTATGTAAATATATGGATGTGGCGATGTATATTTTTACAGACTCAATATATATGTGATTCAGTTTCTTTATCTGTATTAATATGATACTAATTCTCATAGGGTTCTGTAAGGAATAAATGAGTTACATTAAAGTATATAAAACAGTTCCTGGAATTTGTAAGAGTGTAATAAATGTTAGATATTATCATTACTTTTCAAAAATAACATCTTGAAGTATGGAAATAACTCTTGCATTTTTGGCTTTGGTGTGGACCAGATGGATAGTTGCTGTCAGAGCCAACCTGCAGATACTAGTACAAACCTACCCCTACTACTAAAGCAACTTTTTCTACCTCTACATGAGGAACAAAGCCAAACTGCATAGGACCATGTGACAACTTCTGGTATTTTAAGGTTTGTCAACTGTAACCTCAAAGTATACAAAACTCTGAGGAGATATAAACATTTATTTTTATAACTTGTTATTTTTAACAGTCCTTTAAACTTTTTTTAAGTTTATTTTGAGAGGGGGGAAGGGCAGAGAGACAAAGGGGTGGGGGAGAGAGAGAATCCCAAGCAGGCTCCACACTGTCAGTGCAGAGCCCAACACAAGACTTGAACTCACAAACCCTGAGATCATAACCTGAGCTAAAATCAAGAGTCAGATGCTTAACTGACTGAGCCACCCAGGTGTCCCTAGTCATTTAACTTTTAATCAAGCCACTTTTAAAATCCAAATTATGAAAGAATATTTTTTAAAATATTTATTTATTTAGGGGGAGCAAGGGGAGAGGGAGAGGGAGGGGGAGAGAGAGGAATCCCAAGCAGGCTCTGCATGGTCAGCAGAGCCCGATGTGGGGCTTCATCCCATGAAACACAAGATCATAGTCTGAGGAGAAATCAAAAGTAAGATGCTTAACTGACTGAGTGACCCGGGCACCCCTTTTTCATGAAAGAATATTTTAAAACAAAAACAATTAATTAAAATGAATAATTATTATTGCTATTAACCTTGATTTGCTAATGTGGAAACAAGCTTCACTGGACATTTTTGTCAAGAAAAGACATACTTTTCTCTGAATGAAACCAGAACAGAAAACCAAGTGATGATAATGGAAGTGATTTAGAAACAATGAAGACCCAGAGTATATATCAATTCTACTCAGAAACATGATTCCTCATCTTGAGTTGAGCTTTGGAGCCATAACTGATGGTGAGAAGTGCTAAAATCCCAAAATCCAGTGTTTTGCAATTATGATCAATGATGCTATAAACAATCTTGAACATTTCTTAGTTACACATGTGCAAGATTTCCTTTAGGGTATATACCAAGGAATACAGTTGCTGGGTCATAGAAAATATGTATCTTCAACTTACTAGTAACACCAAATTATCCAAAGTGATTGATTGTCCCATACCAGTTCTGTATGTCCATTAACAAGTACACAAGTTCCTGTGTTGACAGTTTCATCAGTATTTATTGATCAGCATTTTTTGACATGTAAAAGGACACTTCATTGTGGCTTTATCCATTTTTAAAATTAAGCTATAATTTACATACAGTAAAATTATTTTTAGTGTATAGTTCATATTTTTCATCTTTTCCTCTGCACTGAATTCAGAATTATTTCCTCACATTTTCCTTCTAGTTCACTAATTCTGTGTTCAGTAGTATCTAATCTATTACTCTGCTGTTTTAATTTTAGCAATTCTATTCTCTTCTGTAGTGTTTTTTTCTTTTCCAAATCTGCTTGGTTATAACACTAGCTAGATTTAAGGGCTTTAGAGCCAATGTAACTGGAGGCCATTATATTGGACAGTGCATATGTAGAGTATTGTATTTCCATCAACTTCAAGTGTTCCATTGGACAGCTTTGCTCTAGAGCTGTTTTTCCTTCTATCGAGTACCAGCAGGCCTCACCAGCCTTGGAAACCACTTTAAACTAACTTAATTTGAGGGTTTTTTGTGTGTTTTGTTTTGTTTGAACCATGCAGGTGGTATTAAGTTGGGCTGCAAAAATGAATGAAGTTTATCTTGAGATTATGAATTCTCAGGGTAAATTATTTTTCAGTTTTGCTGTGGGTCTGAAGATATCCATGGATAATAGATTCTATTCCTTTGTTCAGATGATGAGAGTAATGTTGCAAACACCAGACCAGTTTCAGAAAGCCCCTGTGTGCTGAGTGAACCACAACCGTTGGTCTTACCTCGAGTGCCACAGTCAAAGGTGCCGTCCATCACCTCAAATACAGTAAGCACCATACAGGAATGTGCTGGAGAACCTAGGACTGTTCTTGCCAGAAGCTTGCTCAGAGTTATTTGCCTTAATTTTATTATTTATGACTTGACTGTTTTCAGTAATGTGTTTATCCCAGTAATCCAGTGACTCTGCACTGATAAGTTTAATTTCAGTTTAAAAAATTAATAGCAAATTAGGGTTAATATTTAGTCAGCTCTTTTTAAAAGTCATCCATAAGTTATGCAATGTAGAATCAGCTATTGCTGCCTGATTGCAGGCCTAAGTCTGTTTGGGAGAATAAAGGATATGATGAAAAAGGTAACATCTTATTCTTTGAATTTCTCCATTTTGACTCCTTTTCCTCTTCCCTCAGCCTACCTGTGTTTTATTTTTGGGATTTGAATCTATTGATTTTTTTTTTTTTTTTTTGCATTTTGGATGTTTAGTACTCATTAATAACTGAGGCATAAAAAGCAAACCAAAGTAAGGAAAAAGTAGTCCCAATTAAATCTGTGGACAGGCAAAAATAAATAAATAAATAAATCTGTGGACAGGCATACGGACAGCCATTTCTTGCAGAAGCCTGATGAGCCTGGTCTCATCCGACTTCATCTAGTCCCAGTTCCTACATGGTCGTTTCTCAGTGTTACTTGTGGCCAAAAAAAAGGTGAGGGGGATGGATTCTAATCCTTGAGCCACGCTCCCCATCCCTGGGTTTTACTACCAGGTCTAGTGTTTGCTTTGTTGGTATACTGGTCTGATATTGTCCTGTTGGATTTACAAATGTGTTACATAAAAATAAAGTCAGTAAGGCCCATCCATATCGTGTCACACTGGTGGCTTAACCAGGTGAACTAATGTTCTTGGTGGTAATAAAACACTTCTAACATGCTAAATTAAGTGGTCTGACTATGGGTTAGGTAGCCTAAGTTATGAATAGTTAACTTAAATGTTTCTGGCTGTTAGTGACCAAAGGAAAGAGAAGCATTAATCCAAAGATTCCTTAGAGAAAGTAGGAAGAAAATGCATGCTATGGCAGAAGAAGATGGCCAGGAAGGGCACTGAACTGATGATCTGACAGAGAAAATCAAAAGCACTTCAAGGTGGCAATGTTAGTCCAAGGAAGATTAAATCCTGCTAACACTAGAATAAGATTAACTCTTTCTAATAAAAGTTTTCAGAATTTAGGTTATGATGATAGCTGACTGCTCCAGAGGTAGTGAAAGAGTAAGGATGTTTATGCAGAGTATAAGACTGTTTGATGGTGAAAGAGATTATGTCAGAGTTTACTCTTTTTCTATTTTTATTTCATATTTTGTTTTCCTTTCTAATGTAATATAAATAACGATAGTAATAAAGTCCTCTATCCCCTATCAGAGTAGCTGTTAACGTCTTTCATCTCAGTTGATCAGGCTTCCCTTACCTGGTGACATTTAAAAATGAAGAGAGAAGGACTCTGACTTGTCATTTTAACAGTGGACTTGGAGCCCCAGCTAGGCTACTCGTGAAAGATGTTAAAAAAGTTGAGGCATAGGAGAAAAAGTACAGATCTCCTAATTTGAAAATACTATCTTTTGGCAAAGTTGGGAAACCAAGTATTTTCACCAACCAATACAAGTAACATTTTCTTTTGACATGTAGATGAATCTCTGTCAAGCAGCAAGTGGTCATCAGCCAAATGTGAATGGTCTCTTGGTTCATGGGATGCCTCTACAGCCAAGAAACCTCTCCCTAATGGACAAGCTACTGTAAGATGTATAAAGTTTTAATAGATTCTAGAGTTTACATAGAGCACTGAGAAATAAAAGAAAAGCTAAATCAGTTGATCAGTATGCATGCTGAGTATCTACCAAGCAACTAGAGAAATTTGGGAAGTAAAAACATCTAAGGAAATGGTTTCCACCCTAAAGGAGCCAATAACGTAACTGGAAAGAGAAGACACAAACGGGTAAAAAGAGACCCACATAGGGCATCTTTGTGACTGAATGTCAAGTGTGTGGTACCCAGAGTGAATGCATGGTGGTCCCAAAGAGTGGAGGCATTTTGGTGCGTTAACTGTAGGTTTGAACTTTTCCTTCAAAGATGGGAGTTTGAATAAATAGAGAAGAGCAACAATGCTATTGCAGGTAGGAGGAATGGTGTGGGAAAAGATTTGGAAACAAGAAAGAACTATTTAGAAGAGAAAGCAGACCAGTTTTGCTATAAGAAAAGGAGTAGGTCACAATTTATTGGTTCTGACCCAAGATCATTGATTATTTTTCAGAATTAAAACAGATATCATGGTGTGATTAGTGGGAAAGAGTACTATGAAATTAATGAAGGCTGGGACCAGACTGGGGGATTTTGAATGCCATGTTTTTGAGATCCATTTATGTTGTTGCACATGATCTTCTCTTTTGTTGCTAAGTAATATTCTACTGTAAGAATACACCACAATTTGTTTATCCATTCTCCTGTTAGTGAACACCTGAGGTGTTTCCAGGTTGGGGCTGTTATGCTTAAAGGCATTATAAACATTCTTGCACTGGTCTTTTTTGCGGACGTATGGCCTCATTTTTCTAGGGTCAGCATGTATAAAGTGCCATAGGATAGATAAGTTTAACTTTATAAGAACCTGCCATACAGTTTGCCAAAGTTAATTACACCATCTGACCCTCCTGCCAGCAATATATGAATTTCACCTAGGAGCACATATATTTAAATCAGTATTTGAAAGATAGATTTTACAGCAGAACATAGATTGGATTGAAGCAGGAGGAACTGAAGAGTCTAATTAATATAGGCGTTCAAGGGGCACCAGGATGGCTCAGTTCGAAGAGCATGTGACTCTTTATCTTGGGACTGAGTTCGAGGCCCATGCTGGGGTGTAAAGATTACTTAAAAAGTGTGAGTGTGTGTGTGTGTGTGTGTGTGTGTGTGTGTGTGTGTGTGTGTGTAGGAGTTCAAGCTGCCAAAAGTCTGTACTCAAGTTGTAGCAAAAGATAAGAAAGGAATGGAGTATTATAGAGCTACTGTAAAAACAAAAAAAGCAAAAAACAATCAGATTCTATAAAAGCAGAGGAATCAAAGTCAACTCAGAGATTTCAAACTCAAGGGAAACTTGTGGAGTAAAGATAAATTTGGTTTGGGGTGTGTTGAGTTTACAATGCCAGGTCATCTCACTGGAAACATGGAAGAGGTCAGCTTTGGAAAGTGATCTAGAAGTCACCTGGCTAAAGGTGATGACTGAATCCAGAATTATAAATGAGCAGTCCAGAAGACAAAATAAAGATAAGCATAGAGCACCTAAGGCCTAAAGGAATTTGATATGTAAAGGTAAAAGTAAGTGAATGGTTAGGGAGGAAGACCAGCAAAATCTCTTGTGAGTAATGCTCAAGGTTTAGTCCATTCCTTAATGGCTATTTCCCCTTCACAGTTCTCCAAACACTGAGGTATATATTGCCCTACAGACACCAAAGGGCCTGAAAGTTTAAGGAATTTGCTGAAAGCCAAAAGAGCATGTGGCAGAGTGTAATTCTTTCACATTCTCTCCATTTCCTTGCTCTTTTAGGTGTGTTATAGCACAAATATCTCATCTGTATTTTAAAAAACAAAATAAAAAGCCCCAAATCTGTAGGGTAGAGTTTAAGCTACTGAACTTAAACTTTTTGGGCATGATATTTTACTTTTCAGAGTACGTACAGAAAAGTGTTGTTATTTCAGCTGCTTATGCAAATAGGGATCTACTATAGTCCTGGTGCCCTGGGCAGCAGGAGGCTCTGGACCTTTTGCGTCCTTCTAGCTTTCCAAGAAACCTGAACCCCTACCCCTGCAAGCTCCAATGAGCTCAGCATTTTAATCTTTGAGTGGGAGCCATACTGGTGCCACATTGCTCCCAAGCAGCAATATTTGCTTTTCACCTAAGTCTTTCCTTCAGCACAAAGAATGTCTCAAATATGGTAGGGATCTATGAGGTAAACTTTTGGGAAGCACTCTAGTGTAGGTACTCTTCAGGTTAGCCTTCACTGTAACTAAAGAAGTCACTGTCTTGGCAGATGAAAAATGGATTTGCTTTCTGAAGTCTCCATTCTATTAAATTATTTGTATAAGTAAAATGATGTCCTATTAAGAACACATTAATGGGGTGCCTGGGTGGCTCAGTCAAACATCCAACTCTTGGTTTCAGCTCAGGTCGTGATCTCACGGTTCGTGAGTTCGAGCCCCACATCAGGCTCCGCCCTGACACTGTGGAGCCTGCTTGGGATTCTCTCTCTCCCCCTCTGTCTACTCCTCCACTGCTTGCTCTCTCTCAAAATAAATACATAAACTTTTAAAAATAAAGAACACATTCTCATGCCTGAACTAGACGTAATTTGTATACACTAGGTTACTTCCTTTGCCTTTTTCTCCCTTGAATGCATTTTACAGTCTAAGCCTTTGAGTCCTGTTTCCCTATACAGAGCAATCTTGATTTCATTCTGGGTTTCTGATTTGGCCACTAGAGACCTTGATGACAAGCTACTTATGAGACCTGGATCCAGTACCATCCTTTCAACCCGAAATTGGCCATATCGAGCCCTGGAGTTTAGTACGTCAGCTCTGTCATACACAGTGCAATCCGCCAGGAGACGCAATCCCCCACCACGTACCCTTCACCCCATCAGCACAAGCCATTCACGCACTGGAACCCCAAGGCCTGTGGAAGAAATCCTCAGAGGATCCCGAGTGTAGGTTTCAAAGCAGAATTTTTGGAAACTGTGATAAAACTAATGAAGAATTTTATGAAGAGAATGAATTTAAATGTAGGATTGAAATATATGCTCAGAAATTAATTAAATAGTCCCATGATGGTTTAAATTCAATACAGAAAAAAATGTGGTTAAAGTTGAATACAATACAGATATTGGAGTTTTCTGTTAAGCTAGCAAAAGTTTTATATTTCTACATATAAAATGGCTAGAATACTTCAGCGACACTCATCTAAGGAATAAAATATATGTATCTTATTAAACATTTTCCTTAGTGGGAAATTCATCCCCAAATCATAGTGAACTCTCCTTTAATATTTTTCTGTGCCCCTGGGATCTGCTTATTCTATTGACAATGTAACATTTTAACCTCAGATAAGTACTTGCCTACATACCAGGAAAAATATCCCTTAGCACTTCTTAGGAAATAACACTAAACATATTCTCTTCCCTCTTCCAACCCTTACTTCACTTTGAGCCTCATCACGCAAAAAACACTTAGAAGCCATTTTTTAAAAATAAAATTCTCTTATTAGTCATTGATTCACAAAACATCTTGGGATATTTGATTCTAACACTGTGATCAAGGGCATGAGATAATATGGCTGTAACTGTGTTTTGAATTCAGCTTCTAAATTAAGCACGTCACTATGCTTCTCTACCAACATGTTATTTCTTGACTGATTTTTCAATTTGTTTTCATCGGTCCCCCATAGATTCACTAAGAGAGATGTCTACACCAACCACAAATCTTTCATGACACCAGGGTTCTTCTCACCTATTCGCTATTTTATTATATTGATGTTGATACTGATACAGCTATAAAACTTATTTGAGGATGAGGGTGGATAAGGGAGGACTACTGTTATTAGTGAAAAGGACAATCAAAAGGCCCAGAACTGTGGAGAATTCCATCAGATATGAAATTTCAAATCCATATCAGGTTAACAGCTCAACAGTGTTAACACCAGACAGGGAAAATTTCACAAAGAGCTAAACTTATGCTGTGTGCCCAGGATAAAGTTTCAACAAAAATCAGAAAATACTATGAGAAAACCCCCCCAACTCTGATTTTCCAAAATCCTTTCACTGAGATTTCTTTATGTAAAAACATAGACAACTTAAAGCATTCTGTGCATGACATTAAACTCATCTCCTTTATTTATTTGGTTCTAAGTAGTTTCCTAGTATTGTTATAACTTTATGCTTTACTATCTTGGTGTTTGCTGGTGGGATCTGCAGCCCAGGAGCGGCGGACTCGCTCTCCTCTCCCTCACCAATGCCCCTGAGTCGAAATAATCTCCTGCCACCTATCGGCACAGCTGAAGTGGAACACTTGAGCACTGCGGCGTCGCAAAGGCAAACGGTATGTCTTTCTCCTATTGCCTTTTCCATGTGCTTCTAAGACCTCATGGACAGTAACAGTGCAGGATCATGTTCTGGAAACTGAATCCTAACTTATGACAATGGAATTAGAGCTGCTTGGCCTGTAGTTTTCATACCTACCTGGGTTGATGTAGGACATGCACAACTCTAGCTACAAATTGTTTTAACTATTTCTTATAATTTTTGTCTCCTCTGCAGAAAACCCACGGTGACTCCAATCGAGCGCGAAGTGCAGTAGTGGATGAGCCTAACCATCAGCAGCCCCAGGAGAGACTCCTTTTACCTGACTTTTTCTCCAGGCCCAACACTACTCAGTCATTTTTGGTAGAGCAACATACTTCTATGGTCTTGACAGTTGGGGAAAGGAAAAAAAAATTAGTTTGGCAGACTTAAGATTTCACATAGTAGCTTAATCAATTCCAAGAATAAAAGCTGAGGTTCTTAGTAATAAAAATAGCATTAGAAGTACATCTTGTTGAAATTCTAACTGGTCTCTGACACTTATTCAACTCATAAAAAGAATAAGTTGAAATGCCTTACACATGAATCACAAATTCTAAACAATTTAAATTGTTAAATATTAAATTATTAAATATTTCTGAGAATAAAAAAAATGTCATACTCCAGTGCATATCAGATCAACATAACCCATTCTCTAACACTGCTCTTACAGAGTTACACCAAAACTGGTATCAGATTATGATGTGGACTGATGGATAGGTAAATCACCTAAAAAAAAGTCAACTCTAACTGGTGCTTGAGATGCTCACATAGCCTTACCACATAATGTGCATTTACTAGCCCTTTTAAGCAACTAATAGAAAAAATTTAGTTGGTAGTGGAGGTCATGCACTGACCTTGCCCAATTGTAGGCCAGGAGCTCAGCCCCATCTGATCTGCTTTGTGGCAAGAGGGCTTGAAGAGCCTCAAGAAGTGAATGGGGCCACACTCAGTGCTCAGGAGCCAGCGGCCTCACATCCAATACCAGTTTTCATTCAGGATGGTGGTATTTGAAGCCCACTTATTCCAACTTATAAGCCTTGAACTGTATCAGCCTAAAGCAATATACTATCCTCACTGAAAGAGTGGTGAGAACAATGTTACTGGGATGTTGTAGTAGTTTCCTAGGATCAGCATAACAAATTACCAGACCGGGTGGCTTAAAACAACAGAATTTTATTCTTTCAGTTCCAGAGCCTAGAAGTCCAAAATCAAGGCGTCAGCAGACCTATGCTTCCTTCCACTACAGGCTCTATGGATGTGGGTCTTCTCACCTCTTCTTGGCTTCTGGTAGCCTCCAGTGGTCCCTGGTGGTCCTTGCTGTGCAGCTGCATCACTCCAGCTTCTGCCTATGCCTTCACACAGCCTTCCTCCCTGTATCTTTTGTGTCCAGACTTCCCTCTTATGAAGATACCAGTCATTGAATTTATGGCTGACTCTAATCCAACCTGACCTCACCTTATCTTGATTACATTTGCAGAGATTCTATCTCCAAATAGTCACAGCCACATGTTCCAGGTGGACATAAATTGTGGTGGCAGAGGCAGGAGGGGACACTTTAACTCAACAGACCTTAGGAGACTTATTTAGGGGGAGATTCACCAAAACATGACCTAAAGGGAAATGTGACCATTTCTGATTCTTACTCAATGTGAACCCTAGAAAGTTTGAGAACCTCTATTAAATCTGTCCTCTCATAATCTGATTCAGGGCACTTGTTAAAGCAGTGTTTCACGATTATATTCTACAGCTACGTTCTCTATAAAACATTTATATATAATTTTCAGTTTCTTCTTTTTCTGATGTTTATAACAATAAAAGTAAGAATTTCTTACCTTAGTTGTCTCTCCCAGTTTGCTGTCACCCAAAGGGAACACCTAGTAGCTCAATGTAACTAAGAGCACTATATCCGAGTTCCTGGCTTGGCACTTCCAGACTAGCACTCTGCTCCTAGGGGTCAACAAACTATTTTTATGGGCCATTTGGCTCACCACAAAAATTGTTTTTATAAATAAAGTTATTAGAGGAGAATTACCATACTCATTCATTTATGTACTGTCTATGACTGCTTTCTCACTCTAACAGCAGTGGTAGGCAGTTTCCAGCAGTATGTACCAAAAAGCCTAAAATATCTACTTTCTGGCCCTCTAAAGAAAGGAAGTTTGTTGACCCCAATAAAAAAGAAAAGGGGGCTTCACCAAAAAAAAAAAATTTTCTGAAATGTCTTGATTCCACTGCTCCAACAGGGAACTGCGAGGGATGTTTTTTATTTCAGAAGCATCAGCAGGATGGCATTGATAGCTTTTTTGTTATTTACATTTCAGTATTTTAGTTATATCTTAAAATCTTTAAATTACTAGAGGTGATTTTGAAATGCTTGAATTTCATATCGTGAGTCACATTTCAACCATGGAGAGAAAATCATGGGTGTTTAATGTTGTTGAAAAGACTCTGTTCTGTTGTTTTAAACTTTAGTCAGCAGGCAATCTAAATTGGATAAAATTTCCTTGACAGCCAATTGTAAGTACTTAGAAATATTAAACCATATGGATTACTTATAAGTGCTAAAATTTTCTTAACGGCATATTAATAAAATTTTAGAACTTGAAAAAATTTTTAAAAAAGAACTTAAAAATTTTTCCAAGTTAACAAATGGCTTTGTAGGTCTCTGGTTTGGGATTCTTAAGAGTGCACTCAGCCAACCTATCCCTCAGATGGCAGACAATGCCATTTACATTGTTGTCTGATTTCAGGGTATTCCCTTGTAAATCTACTAACATACATCCTTTGGGAGAAGTCCCATTGTAAGAAGCGTCTCATCTTTTTTGTTTTGCAGCCAGATACACAATATCATCATTTGTGTGTTGCTGAGTATCCTCATCAGGCCCGACCCGGCAGGGGATCTGCAGTGACAGGTGGGACCATGGCTCTATTTTTACCACTGTGTGGCTATGTTAAGACCCTGCTTTGTCTGTTTCCTATGTTTATTTCCCCTTCCTCCAAATGTTATTATATTTTGTTCTCCTACATCTTTGTAAATCACCTCAATCAAATTCCTTTTGGAAATGGCATATAATAAAGATAGAGGAGACCTCTATTGCCCAGGGCCAAGTTCCAGATTTGTTTTTTCATATGTAAATAAACTTCTCACCACTCTGGCAAAATAGACAGTACTTTCTTTTCTTCAATCTAAAAAACTTAAGTGAAATAAGCCATTTTTATAACATTCAAACACTGCATGGGTTTTATGATGTAGGCAAAATCCATACTGCTGTAGAATAAACTGCTATGGTCAGTTAACCTGCTAGGCCAAAGTAAGAAAAGAAATTTTAAAATATCAAGACATGCGGAGTCTGAGTCTATTCTATTAACTTTTCTGATTTCTAAGTCATATTCTATAGATTGTATTTTCATAGGGAAGGAGAAAACTTAAGGATATCTTAAAAGTTATCTTCCTATAATGGTCTTCTCACCACTATCAGGGTCATTCTCATTACGCTGTAGGTGAAGTATAGGAGTATTAAGCAGTTGAAATGTTTCCTGTTAGTAAGATTAAAAAGTAATCTGCATCAAATTATCTGTCATCCACGTAAATTCTCTTGTTCAGTTCCTGTTTGCATTGTTTGGCAGTCTCTGAATGCCTTCAGTGGATCCTTTTCTTGGATTAGTCCTCATAGAGAAGCAGTGCTGCCTCTGAGCTAGTTACTCCATTTAGCCATGCTGATGGCCAGTTATAACATTTAGATAAGTGACACAGACATATCAGTCTGTTTTAATTAGTGGGTTCTTCTCTAGAACTAGGTTTCATATCTTAATACAGACTTGTACGTTTTACATGATAAAATAATGCAAATGTGGTTCTAACTGCCTTGGTATATATATGCTCTACTACTTAGTACCAGTCTCCAAATTTAAGTCCAACTGATAAGTGGAGCAAAAAAGCCCTTAAGTATGAATTTGAGATTACCAAATCTAAAATGTCTACTAATGTCACTCTATGATGTCATCTTTGTCTGACAGGTCCTCAATTACATGGATCTACAAAATCTCAAAACAGGGGTGGACCAGTCTCCAGAACCAGGCAGGGACCATAGGGCAAATAAGAAGAAACTGCTTTAAACTACACGGAACAAGTGAGAAAATTTCACGAATCAGTGTTCAGTCATCTTGTGATGCAAAGGTGTATACAAGAGAGACAACTTAAAACCATCTTCATGAAGTGTTAATCTGGTATAACTGACTGAGAAAAAAAAAGAATATCTGCCAAAGATTACATGGGTACTGTTTCTCCAGCTACCATCTTCTTTCAGCATAAGTTAACCTACTCCACTGGACAGTAGAATTTGTACCCAAAGATGAAAGAAATGAATAATTATCCCCAAATCACTGCTCATGTTGTCTGTTAACAATGATCAGTTCAATTATAGGATTCTATGAGAGTTTATGAAGACTATACATACACAAAAAGCAGCAAATGATTGTTTGATAACATGATGCTATCACTGGCTTCAGAAAACTTCTGCTTGTATGAATTTCTGGAGAGTTGTACGCATTTTTAAGGCATTTTTAGGAGACAGTTCTGTCAAAAACCTGAGCTACTCATCAAACAGATGTCATTCCTAAAGCTTTCTCTTTAGATGTCCAATCTTCTAGGCAAAGAGGTATGGAAGGGGTGAACATGTTGAACATTGGTTTAAAGTAACTTATGTAATAAGCCAAAATGTATATATATTTTCAGATAAGACAGCTCAACCTCACAATGTCTGCTTGGTATCAGATTATACTTCTTTTCTAATCTATTGACTTTAGTAGTCTCTCTCTCTCTCTCTCTCTCTCACACACACACACACACACACACACACACACTTTAACTATTAAATTCACCTTATCAGATTTTCTCCGTAAGTTCTAAGTCAACTTGAAAATTTACAGAATCTGCTGGTAAGCCAGCAGTGCCTTAAAATTTCAGAAACTCTGGTAACTGGTCCAGTATAAACATATTCTAAGAGCACAACTAGAGAACTTCAGCATTCTTCTAATTTCACCACGGACCTTTTTTTCGAGGACATCCATAAATGCAGCAGTGGTTCTAACTATGGCTTAAATTCATTTTATTTAAATTTCACTGAACTTTAATTTTGATGACCCTATCAGTTTTAGATCTTACTGTTAATCTTTAGAGTGGGTAAATTCAAGTGATCATAAATAGACGTAATTTTTTTTATTGTATCAAAGTGTACTAATGCTATCATATGAAGACGGATGCTTCGAACAACCTACATTAAATGATATTTTCAATACAATTCAAGAGTATTTTTTAACCTGTTTGTAATTCCAAACTGACAACGTGTCATGTGCTTACCTAAGTTATCATACATAAAGCTCAGTAATAGAAAGGTTGTTTTATGCATATGGTATTGAATACGTAAGTCCACAAATCAAAGATTTTAAGTTGAACAGTTGCTAAAAAAAATTTCCAAATATTCCAATGTGTATATACCAATTTGACTAAATGTAAGTAAAAACCTGTACTATTCTCACAAATCAATACCATGAGTGCACGGTAACAAACCACAAGATCAAGATGGCTTGCCTTTCAAATTTAGAGAGTCAGAAGAAACCTCTAAAGAAGTCACTTAGCCCAACTCCCTCACCCTTTTATAGATGAGGAAACAAGTTCAGACAAATTCTGTGACCTAAGAACACTCAACAGTTACAGGCAGGACAACAACTCCTCTTTATGATACTTAAATCAGGCTACCTACTATCAAAGCTGACTAGGATTACTTTTCTTCTCTCTTCTCTAAATACCTTCCATAGTTTCTCTAGATGTTAGATTTTTTTTAATGATCACTGAGATCATTTTAAAGGCCCCACAACTTAACAGTCTTTTTTAACTTGTTTATTTCATCATGTATTAAGTCTTACAAAGATGCCTGAGGTAATGTGAACATCTGTTTCTCCTTTACTTCAAGTAGAGTACAAAAGCCGGCTGAGTAAAACAAAAACAAAAAGGAAAGGGGATCTATTCAAGAATATTAAGCCCGAGAGTAAACTTGCAAATATTCGAAAGACAGACATCCAGCAAGTGTTTTAAAGGCTTTCTAGCCAGGTAGACCTATTGTTTTAATAAACACACACATCACTTCGAATACTCTGCAGCTGTGTACACACTCCTGCGTGCCAAAATGACAACTGCTAAAGGCAATATGGGACAGACCCACATTCCAGGTAAGAATTCTTTGTACAGAAGATCCACAGAAGCAAGTGCTGCCGAGTACACTACTCCCATTCCCTCAAAAATCACCACCAAATTCCTTCATACAGGACCTCAAAGAATGTCGGGATTTCTACGGTTCCTAAAATCAGGTTGAGAGATTCTGCTTGGTTTACAGCATTGATCTAATAATTTAGGCTGGAAGGACAACTTTGCAAGGGCAGGGTTGACTTTTGTCTTGAAATCTTGACTGTACCTTGCCTGTAAGGGCACCAATTAACACCTAAAGGCTTTTGAAGAAAAAAATCCATTATTTCTTTTCTTTCTTGAGAGGCGTTTTTTTCCCTCCTCGTTTAGAAGGTTTGCAGTACTTTGCTTCCATCTGAGCCAGAAAACTGTCCATTTCCTTTTGCCGATCCTTTTGTCTGCTCTGTTTAAGAGGTTAAAACACAAGCTTTCAAAACACAAGTCTATCCAGAGACAAAAGTATTCAGTGGTTGCCAAGGGCTGGTGGAAGGGAGAATGGGTGAATGACTGCTCATGAGCAAGGGGTTTGTTTTTAAGGTGATGAAAATGTTCTGTAATTAGCGCTAACAATTATACAACTTGATGAATATACTAAAAGCCACTGAGTTGTGCACTTTAAAAAGATGAAAACATGGTATGCGAGTTATGTCTTGAAAGAAAACACAACACCCACATCATATACACACTATAAAGAAAATATAAGCAGAAAGAATCAGAATATGAAAGTGGTGACAACCTTTAAAGACAACCTGCCAAGTTTACCTGAATGACTGCTTTCAAGTTATCTACTCCTTCATCAAGGCCCAACTCCTTCCTGCTCTTTTCTGCTTCTTTAGCCTCTTCCTGAGCCTAAAACAGAAACTCACATGAGACTCCATGGCAACTCAGCATATACTAAAAAATACCCTCTTTCCCAAAAGCAAATCTATTATAAGAAACTTTCCATTTGAGGATTATATAGATAAAAAGGACAGAATTACACAAATATGTCATTCATTAAAAGACAACACAGCTGACAGCATGCAGTTGATCCTCTGATTCTAATAAGCATTTCTGAGTTTCCCCCGTTTCTACTAGCTAGGGGTAGCAAGTAGTTTGGTATCATAAACTACATGGTGGTAAAAATGAAAACAAAATGCTAGAACTAGGAAACGTCATTTAACCAAGGATGCCCTCAAAAATGTTGTCAAGACAAAGGCATCTCAGATTCCTCTCCTCTGGAAACCCACTTTTTACTACATGTGACTGGTGGCAGCCTTGAGAGTAACCCTGGCTTAAAATTCCCAAGTAGTCAAAATAAATACTAACAAACTCAGTTTTAACCTTTCTTTACCTGACTTCAAAGCCACCTTCTTCCGCCAAATTTTCCTAGAGCACTGATTCCAAAATACCACAAGAATACCTTGGGGAATGTTAATGAGTTTGTTCTTCATTTCAGGGCAACAACTAACACTATAATAGGTCCCAAGCCCCAGTAAACTTTCTAAATAGTAATGAACACTATTAATACTGGAAATGATGATACATTAGGGTTTTGTTATTGCAATAAAAAGACAGAGTTTCCATGGTCTACTTTCAGTCCTTGTATTCTATTTCTTAATACTTTCTTTAATACTGTGTACCCACCATCCAAGTTGGTGAAGTCTCTCTCAAAACTATGCCATCCCCCTGCCCCCAACTCTAGGGAAGTTTCTCAAGCTAATATCCTATTATTGGATACAGCTGTGCTCAGTTTCACCAGAGAAAATGATTACCAACTTAAATGGTCAGCTTGAGCCTAAACACATGTAGCCTATAAGCCCAAATGATTATTATTTTTTTTTTAAGTAGGCTCCATGCCCAATGTGGGGCTTGAATTCAAGACACACACACACACACACACACACACACACACACACCAGCTTACCCCTAGTATGTACGTGGGGCTTGAATTCAAGATACACACACACACCCCCACCAGCTTACCCCTAGTATGTACTTGTATCAAGGCTGCAAGCCTACCTCCACCTCCAAATCTTACACTGCCTACTTTCCACTGAGCTCCCATTAGGAAATCCAGGTTGAGACAATGGCTACTACCCCAGAAGACCAGAGACACAGATGCTTGCTATCTTGAATCCACTCCCTCCCAGAACCTCATCTGTCCTAAAGCTCCTTTCCCCTGACATCATCCCTCCCCCTACCAATACCAAGTATAATAAGGCAGAGAGGCCACAATCCTGGATTCTCCACAAAAGTGCTCCTCTCACAGTGTGTTTGGGAATACAGTTGCATCAAAATAAACTGAGTCATTTGTTTAGAAATGTATATTCCGGGTCCAACTCAAGAATTAGTTTGGGCAAAGACAAAAGAAAATCTGTATTAACAAGACACAGTCTCTCCCCCCGCCGCCCCCCACACAGAGTTTCTGTCACCCTCTTACCATCCCTTAACCGAGTGAGAACCACCATCTATAACCTATGTATTTGGACTCCATTATTTTATCTCTTGAGGAATAAAGAATATTTGTGTTATTTTAAGATTATATTAGTTATTTAAACCATCCACACAGTAAAAATCCTGTTAAGCACAACATACTAGGAAAAAAAAGTTTCTCTTGATGAGCTGGTATGCTCATTTCATTAGACAACAACTATATAGTAAGTTAACTCTCGTTCTCATTTAAGTAATCTTACTATATTTGTTATTGTAAATACTCTCAGTCTTTTTGGAAGCAATAAAGAAATAAATAATAAATTGCATTCAAAATCCTACCCTCCTTTTTCTTGCATTCATCTTTTGCTTCGATTCTTTGACAAAGGCATTATAGGATGGGATCTCTCCAGCATCAATGGCTTGCTGGATAATGTTCCTTATCCTGGGTTCCTCTGTGTACTGCACACACAGCACAGACTCCATGATCTGATCCATGTCACCCTTGAAATCCAAATAGGCCTGTTTAATATCTGCCAGCTCTTCTTCAGAACCTTTGTATGTCTTTTCAAAAGCTTGAATGTCTTCTAGAGATATCTGAACAAATAAGAGACATATGTTTTAGCTTTAACTGACAATTTTATTTTAAATAAATAAAAAGTATACTAGTAAAACCAGATTTAGGTGTTGAAATATTTGTCTCCAAGTACAACAGTTGCTTGAGTTGAAATTGTTGCAAGGAACCACATTTTCTATGCCAAAGCTTTTCCAGAGTTCTCCCTACTCCAACCTTCACAACTACTAAGTTACAGACCAGGAAATTTTAAGTGACGTTTCTCAGGAAAACTCAGGACTTACATGTGGATATGTAAAATGAAGCCTTATCTTGTAAAATATTAAACCACCTCTTTCACTATAATCGCTCTACATCAACAGGAAATTAAAGACCCATTTCAGTAGAACCGCGCATGTTTTACGATTAAATAGATTTATTCTTCAAAGACATATGTATCTACTGAGGAATGCTTGCTTGTATGTATTTATCTGTATTTTTGAAATGAAACAAATTCCTCATTCCTACACAACACAAAATGCAGTGCCTTAAAGGCATTCAATAAACGTTTGTCGAATGAATGAAGGGAACGGTCACAAAGAAATCTCCAGAATCCTCTACCTTTTTAAAAAGTAACCTCCAATACGTCTCCCAGTCCCGATCTTGGTTGAGCACATCCGACTCTTCGTCCACTGTTCCCTGCTCATTGTACAGTGCTCTCTGCTCTTTGTCGCTCAGAACAGAATAGACTTTCCCGAGGATCTGCGGGGAGAGAGAATCCAAAAGTCATCCCTGCAACCCTCACTGAAACCGCGCTTCGGGAACTAAAGATTAGAAAAAGCCAGACCCAGCTGGGCACGCTCCGCTGGGGCGGGGCCAGGCGGCCAAAGGACCAAGAGAAACCCAGGCGGCCAGTGGGAGCGCGGACTCGCGTACCTGGAAACGGCGGGTGGCGTCTTCTTTGTCGTCCTCGCCGACCCGGTCCGGGTGGACCTGCAGGGACACCTTGTGGTAGCCGCGCCGGACCTCGCTGTCCGAGGCCTCGCGCCGCACACCCAACACTCGATAAAGGTCGGCAGTACCAAACACTTCCTCGCACAGCTCCAGCAGCCCCATGGCCGGCCGGGGCAGGGAGCGAACTGCAAACTCCGCAAAAACTGCCGGTGCCGGTAACACTGCCTAGCCCTCCGAACTGCCTCCTTTTCCCCNAGGGCGTGGCCAGCCCAGATTGCTCAGCTGTGGGGACCTCCCTCAGCCTGGTGCGGCGATAGCGCCCAGTGCCAGGACGCCCTCCTCCCCTTACTCAGGGACGCTGGCGCCTATCTTCTCCCCGGTGTCCCAACGCTTAAGCTTATCTAATATATGGCACGTCCATATTACTCGAACTTATATGCTGCTGTTTTGTTTGCCTTTTTTTTTTAAGTAAATAACTGTATTAGCATCGGCATTTGGTAATTTGACATGGTTCAACATGTTCTTTTCAGTGATTCAGACAGGAGTACTCAGAACGTGCAAACCCAATAATTTTGCAACCTACACGTTGGGACTGCTGGGTAAGGACTTTCCCTTGATTCCTGCAAGAAAAACAACCCTAACCAAAAGCACAAAATACCGGTCTTTTAACTTTTACATTACAGAATCATTCCCATTCACCTTCCACTTTGGTGAAGGTAACGTGACCCAAACCCTCACCTTAGTAAAAATAAAGATGCTGAAGAAAAGGCGTTTTTAATTAATTTTTTTAATGGTTTCTGAAGTGCAGAGCTGGGTTTTAGCACGTTGGATTTGAGGTAATAGCAAGATAAGCTGATGCAATCAACTAGTAGATGGTGAGAAACTATGTCAGGAGACCCAGAGCAAGGCTAGAGCTTGAGAAAACTTTGGAAATCAGGGACAGGATGAGCTCAAAGAGAAAGTGTGTGTATATAGATCTTAGACAACGGAAAACCAGGGCACAAAGTGAATACCTGAATTGGCAGAAACTCAGTAGCTTAAAATATTTTAGCTTAACCCATTTTCCAGCAGTTTGCCTTACTGGTCAATACTTTTCGGAATCATTCTCCTCCGCTCTACAATTATAGTTTATCCAAAGATCTTGAACAATCCAGAGATTACTATCTGTAACTTCCAGAGTTCCCATGGTTTTCATAGCATTTCTCTTTCCCAGATCCAAGAGAAATCCAGGTAGTCAGTTCTTCTCCAGCCTGCCCTGACTTCAAAGTCCCCTCAAAGCAAGGGAAGCCAAACAGTAACAACCCTGGGAGAGACTTGATGATACCATAATGATGGCTGGTAATTGTTCTCAGAATACAAAACCCAGAGAATAAAGTAAGTTGGTACATAATAGCACTTTATTATCTCCTCTATAAATCTCCCCACCATAGTGTCATGCCAGAATTTGAAATCTGTACTATCCAGGGTGTGCACTAAAATTCTCCAATCCATGTCTATGGTTGTCCTGCAAACTGGTGGAACAGATAATGACATTTTGGGTTTTGGGCACAGCCCGGTCATTTACATTACCAAATTCATGACACCGAAACCTCATTCTATCACACTGGTTTTTTAAGTGGACTTTTGAAAAATCCCTCATCTCACACCCACTTTGCCCCAGACACTAAAATATGCTGGAAAGAGCTCTCCAGGTATGCATAGTAGAGTCTGAATCTTAGCTTTGCCCAAATGAAAACAGGTGGCTTTGGTCAAGTTTCCACCTCTGAACCTCAGCCTCCCATCAAGAAGATGGAGACAATCCTACCCACTTTCATGATACCTAATAATCCTCACAAATAACTCTACTTGTAAAGAGCTGAGAATGTACATAGGTACTTTTCAATATTACCTTTCTTTCATTTTCTCATTCTTAAAATAGACTCTTATAGCTTAAAAGCTCATTAAAAAAATCTACCTTTGTAAATTTGAGATTATGTGTCAAACAAGACAATATAAATCTATAATTACAAAAAAAAAAAATAAGTAACTGTGTTCTTGAGCCAGTGGGATGACCATAAATGATTAAGGAAGGAATTACTCTGATGGACCATGGGCAGGCTGGCTGGGGGCTTTCAAACAAGGGTCTTGGAAGGGAGCAGACTGTAAAGTTACCCAAGAGATCCAGGGCCCAACCCAGAAGTTCAACACACGTCACAGTCACTGTCTTTCTCCAGATGAAGACTAAAAAAGCAAGTGAGTACCCAGACCCAGCTCTATGTCAGAAAGAACAAATCTCTCCCTGTGCCCTGCTCAGGCCAGGCCAGAAGAGCATGGGTGACTTAGAAAACTCCATTTATTGACTTCTAAATCTAATAAAACTAAGTGTTCTGCGCAAGTATTTTAAGAGGACTTTGACCTTTTCCCCAATGTTATGCTCAAGCTCAGCTGAAGTCAGCTCGTTTTTGTTTCTGTAGTTTCTGTATCTGTTTTCTGAGATGCTAAGAGAACTTCGCGTGCCCGTTTTCTTCGCAGCCTCTCAGCATTTGTGATCATCATGGGATGCAGAGGAAAGAAGCCAGAGAGACCTAGAAGCAACAGGATTTTCACTCATTATAACATAGAACAAGGAGTCTCCAGATTCAAAATGACAATTAGAACACAACTTCAGCTCTCACTCCAGTCCTGATCAGCCTGAGGTAATGAAAATCATTCTTAACTATTATCACCCTGAAACTGACTTCAGTTTAAAATCCCCTCAATGAAGTAAGGCTAGAGCTGAGTTACCCAGAAGTTTCTCCACAGGCTTAGAGAGGTGAGCCCCACAGCCAATCCAATGCCGGATCCGGTCCAGGTTGAGAGCAACAATTTTCTCTCCATGGCTGTTGGGCAGTGGATCATAGGAGCCCAATTGCTCCACGAAACGGCCATCCCTGGGGCACTTGTTGTGAGCAGCCACAATGCGGTAGAAAGGCCGGTTGGTACAGCCACTCAGGGAAAGGCGGATGACTAAGTGGCCTCCATGGTAGGCCTTGCAGAGGACAGTAGCTGCAGAGAAATAAATGGTTAAGACACAAGAACTGAGTACACAAAATAAACAAAATTAGTTAGATAACAAGCTCCTTCCTCAACTGTAGTATCTCTACATCCAACCGTTATTGTCAATCTGGTTTAAATACTATATTCTTTGTGAAACTCGTTTCATGCGCTTCAACGAGAAGTGACTACCTCCTCATCCCTTAACCAACTCAACACCAGCCTACCAGTTAATAGCTCTGCAACCACGAGCCTCAGCTACCTCACCTATAAACTGAATACCATTTTTCGCATAGGTTTTTCAGCATGGCTTAAGGAAGAGAAAAGGAGAAACTGAGGAGAGGGCCAAACGTAAGGCAGAGTGGCTGCCTCAGGTTGGAGTTGCTTCCAACTCGCACCAGCAAGAGGCGCTTCATCCGGTCCCTCACGCCACCTCCCGCCCCCTACGCCCACCAGCCTCGCCCGGAAGCTCACTCACTGAACTGGACCATGGTGCAGCCGGCGTGCGCCGGGACCTGGGGAGCCAGCTGCCGCTCCTCGCAGCGTCCCGCTGTCTGCACAGATCAGCGCTACGGCCTCGGGAGGGGCGGACGACGAACACGGAGCAGTCCCCGCTGCCGAACCGGGGCGCGACCTCTCCGCGACCCAAGCCTCAGCGCTCCGGTGGCGGAAGCGGAGTTCACTCGCCCCGCCTCTTCCGCTTTCTGCCCTACACTTCCCATAAGGCAATGCTGCGAACCCTAACATCCCTTAAACTCCTGCAAAAAGGCGCGCTGCGATTTGCGTGTAGCGGGGGTGGTAGTGCAGGCAGAGCTGCGTGAGCGCTCTCGGTCTTCATTGGACCGTGGGTTCCTGCTGGAGTGAAGAATATTGGGAGAATTCGGGGGAGCGGACAAGAGACTTGGTAAACTGCTCTCAAATCCATCTTTCCAGGGAACGTTTTTTGGGCGTCTGTTTAGAACGCTTAGCTGCAAGTGCGCTGTTTCTGCCCCTAGGAAGCTCAGTTACGTGGGGGAGACGCTGAGACTACACCAGAGTTGCTAAAGATGGTCAGTATACAGTTCTGGAGGAGCAGAGAAGGCGAGCCTGATACTTCCTTGGTGCCTCAGGAAGTAGCGTTAGAGCCGAGACTATAGAAGAACAGTAAATGATGTGAAGTTTATTTTATCCTTCTGTGTTTATTAATATGCCTTTCACCTTCCCTCCTATTCCTCCATCTTCCTCCTCTGCACCTTCTTTTAAAAAATTAAGGATAAGGAGTCTTTATTTCTGGTTTTGCTATGCAATGATCTAGAATAAAAGAAGTGAAGTATTGGTCCTTTATCGTCTCTATTCCTAGAATAATGGCCTTAGTTGTGAGTTTTCCATCTATTATAGAGTAATGGACTCTTCTTGGAGCCCTTGTGATTTAGTTCCATGAAGATACCCGTAATTAGAGGTAGTGAGTACCCCCACCATCAGCAAAAACCTCTGTGTTCAGCTCTGTTTACCAGTGAATCAACCCAGAGGGTCTGGTTAATGTGTTTGTCCTAATACAAACCTGGCCAGAGACCTTAGCAGTTGACTTCCTAAAGGAGTGATCTGATAAGTTTTTACCAGAAACCTTAATAATGAACCCACTATGCCTTAATTATAGAAATAATTACATTCTTACATATACCTCAGTATACCTTAATTAACTCCAGAACCACACTGATGATTTTTTAATCTCTTCCATTTTTTATTGTCATCTACTTTACTGTCACTTGTAAAACATCCAGTAAGGGCCATCCAGTAAGATAGCCCATGGAAATAAATGAATGAGTTTCTGTTCATGGTGTTGTCCATTCCCAGGCCTCATGTGATGAAATAATCCAGGGTTTAATTTCTCTGAGAAGGAAAGAAGGAAGAAGTCTCATACAGAATATTCTTCAGCTGGAAGGCTGTCAGAAAGATGGATTTCCAAAGCCAACTGTCTCCTGTACCATGTGGATCTCTGCAAGCAGAGTCTCATCTTTCAATTTCAGCTGCATAAGAAGAAGGAAGGGGAGGATACATGTCATGCCTGATATACCTTTGGGGAGACCCCTCATTTACAGGACCACAGTTAAAGAATATAGTTCCTAGGCATGAAATTGGCTCTTCCTATATTCCCTATTACATGGTAACTCCATTAAAAGACCTCAGAACATTGTGCTGGTTACATGGACACATTTACTTTATGAAAATTCAATTAGTATAAACATTTGCAACTTGTGTATTTTTTTTTATAAAGTAACTTTAATAAAGTTTACTTTTAAAAGAGTTCACATGATCACCCAATCTGTCTTGACTATAATATTGCAATTTGGCAAGTGACAGGAATCAAAGATACTAGATTTAATTTTAGAGTCTAGATGTGCAGTAGAGATGTCTAGTTGCTACTAAATACCCACTCTCTTACTAACAAAATCTTCATTTCTTTTCAGGGCAGGAATGCAGCTAGTTAAAAATCTCCATTTCCTTCTTCCCTTAGAGCTAGGGGTAGTCTTAAGACCAATTGTGGCTAAAGTCATTGCTGCTTTTTTTACCCCCCAAAATACTCTTCTCTAGAAATGACTTTCTTTACCATCAAATTCTATGTATCTGTGAAACATCTTTATTTTTTTTTTATCTGAGTGTAGTTGACACACAATGTTACACTAGTTTCAGATGTAGAACAAAGTGATTCTACAAGTCTATACATTACACTGTGCTCATAAGTATAGCAACCATCTGTCACCACACAACACTATTACAATATCATTGACCATATTCCCTATGCTATATCTTTTATCCCCATAAAGTCATTGCTTTATAAGGGAGGTGAAATAGCTAACATGTCCTCTTCATTCTTTGCTTCCTTTTGTTCTTTATTGTGCCTGAAATATGTATGTGGTGGCTGTCTTGCAACAAAGAGGATGGGAAGTGCGTGCTATGACTGGAACAGAGCGATATAGTTTGGGTCTTTGATGACATTGTGGAGCTGTGATAACCAACCCTGGACTTTTCATGAGATGAGAAAAATAAAACAAATTTGTTTAGGCCACTATCTTTCAAGTCACATTATCTGTGGTTCATAATTAATAGAATACAATGAGGGTTGGCAGATGTTGCTCATGAGCCAAATCCAGCTTGCTGCCTGTTTTTGTAAGTAAAACTTTTATCTGAAACACAACCATGTTCATTTGTTTATGTATTGTCTGTCTATGGCTCCTTTTGCACTGCAGGAAAAGAGTGTAGTAGATGTGATAGAGACAGTTTGGCCCACAAAGCCTAAAGTATTATTTTGCCCTTCACAGAAAGCATGCTGATCTGTGGACTAGACCAACACCTTCAGTCTACACATGAGGAAAATGAGGCCCAGAGAAGTTAACACAGGAAAAACTAGGACCGTAATTCAGATCTCCTGACTTCCAAGCCATCTGTCTTTCCTTTAAACCAAATTCTATAGAGGTGGGAAAAAGGTCCCCCATAGTAATGTATGGGTTATTCCACACCCAGCAGCAAATGGCAAAGATGGTAAGAAAAGCCTCTAGAAAAATATTCACATCATGAAATGTTGTAAAGTCCTGAATTAAGGCAGCATCTTCCTCCCAGTTTCCCAACCTCAGTACAGTACAGACAAACAGCAGAGGCACCTGCATCATACCTTCATTGTGTACTTGTAGGCCTGCTCAGCTTCCAGTTCCCGTCCAGCCTGAAAAAAAAGAGCAGCAGCAGGTGATGATGACCTATCATAAACATTATGGTGAGAATGTACCTCGTCACAGGCATTTCTATCAAAACAGAGGATTACATACCCTCTGAATTCAAAGGGAAAACAGGAAAATGAAAGGTGATAGCAAAAAGCAGGTATTCTTATATATATAATGTCTATATGTATGATATATATATACACACACACACACATATATATATACATACATATGACTATCCCTTCTTCATTTTAAAAAGCTTAAAGATAATTTGGCCTCTCATTTTTCCCCCCTGAAATATCATGAGTCATTTGTTCCTCTCAGGATTGAAGCCATTCTGTTAACAATAGCTAAAACTTATATAATGGTTACTTTGTTATTTACACTGTTTTAATTGTCTATATTGTTTTAACTGCTTTACATGCTTTCATTCCTAGCCCTCAAAGTAATTCTAGGAGAAAACTGCTTTTATTCATGATTCCATGCTCGCAGATAGAAATACCTAGGCATAGAGAGGATAAATAACTTTTCAGGGTTATGAAGCTAGTAAGTGGAGGAGCCAGGTTTTAAAACAATGCAGTCTGGCTCCAGAGACCAAGTTTTTAACTATTGCACTTTTCCTGTCTCTATGACAGGTAAAAAGCATATACTGGAATTGTTTCCATGCAGATCTGGATATGAGATGGGGACACCTAACTATTCCACCCAGTTATTCTTTGCATGAAGCACATCTAGGAGTTAAATGCGAATAATATGAATTCACTATGATACTTAACAAATTTGGCATAACAAATTAGAGTATACAATGTCACTTGGGAAATACATAAATATGAAATATATGCATAATAACCTAATATTAAATAAATAAGAAAACTACAGAATGTTCAGGCTAGAAGGAAACTTAGAAAATATCTAGTCCAAATTCCTAATCAGTGCCAGGTCATGGTAAATGTTTACTAATTCACAAAACTTTCATTACTTAAAAGATTTTCCTAGGGGTGCCTGGGTGGCTTGGTCGGTTGAGCTTCCAACTTTGGCCCAGGTCATGATCTCATGGTTCATGGGTTCAAGCCCCACATTGGGCTCTGTGCTGACAGCTCAGAGCCTTGAGCCTGCTTCATATTCAGTGTCCCACTCTCTCTCTGCCCCTCCCCTGCTCATTCTCTGTCTCTCAAAAATAAATATTTTTCAAAAAAAAAGTTTTAAAAAATTATTAAAAAAATAAAAATAAAAGCTTTTGCATAATATGTATACTTCAAAGATTTCCTCACCTGAAGTTCATTGAATTCCAGAGGCATTTTCTAGCACATCTTCCTTTCCTGTCACTATTACCTTTGTTTCATCTTTGCTGAGGTCCAAATGATGTGAGGATCCAGAACAGCCAAAACAATTTTGAAAAGAGTAACAATTTTTTTCTACTATGTAAAATACTGCAATAAACATCCTTGTACATGTCTTCTGGTATTTTTCTTAGGAATGTATCTAGATATAAAATTGCTAAGTTGTGGATAAGAACATGGGTAAATAATGCCATATTGCTCTTCAAAGTAGTCATATCAAATTTATATCCACTAGTGATTCTGGGAATCCTCATCAGTGTTGATAATATCAAACTAATTTTTGCCAGTCTGATGGGTGTGAATTTCTGTCACACTGTCATTTTAAATTGCATTTTTATGATTACAAGTGAGGCAAACTTATCATGCATTTATTGGCTTTTACAATTTCCACTTCAGCATACTGTATATTCCTATCCTCTGACCATTTTTCAATCAGATTATTTGTAGGTTTTTCTTTATTTTAGGACATATTTATATAATAGCTATATTATATAATTATATAAACTGTAATAATAAGTTCTAAAATCTGCAAGTATTAAAGTCCTTAAGCTTTATTATTGTCCATAAGCTTTATTATGTCTTTTGTTATTCATGAGTTTCCAATTTTAAAATTGTTAATTTAGGGATGCCTGGGGAGCTCAGTCATTTAAGTGACTGACTCTTGGTTTCAGCTCAGGACATGATCTCCCAGTTTCATGAGTTCATGCACCACGTCAGGTTCTGCACTGGAGTGCAGAGCCTGCTTGGAATTCTTTCTCCCCCTCTCTCTCTGCCCCTCTCCTACTTGCACTGTCGCTGTCTCTCTCACAATAAATAAACTTAAAAAAAAGTTGATAATTTATTGGTATTTTATTTTTTGGCTGGTGCATTTACAGTCATAAGAAAACTTGCACACCCTGAGGCTCTAGAGGTATTCTCTGTATTTTCTCCTAAGCAATCTAAAGTTTTAAGATTTAGGCCTTTAAACCAGCTGGAAATATGTGTGCGCCCAAATGTGTGTTTGGTGTGAGGTAAGGAAATAATTTTCTTTATATGGATAGCCAGTTGCTCCACCTGTATTTATTGAATAGTCCATTTGTTCCTGGTTTTGGAGGGCTATACACTCTTTAAAATTGGCTTTATTGAGGTATAATTTACATACCATAAAATTCACTAATTTTAAGCTTCAATTGTTGCAACTATTACCACCACAATCCAGTGTTAGATGATTTCTATCACTCCCAAAAGCCTCCTTCATTCCTGTTTGCAGTCAATCCCAATTCCCATCCTTGGCCCTAGGGAACTAGTGATCTATTTTTCTAGCAATATTTTTCCTAAGTTTATATAAATTGAATAAAATAATATATAATCTTTTGTGCCTTGCTTCTTTCATTTGAGATAATGTTTTTGAGGCTCATCTATATTATTACATAAACCAGAATTTCATTTTTTTTTTTTTTAGTAGACTCCATGCCCAACACAGGGCTTGAACTCATGACCTCATGATCAAGAATCACATGCTCTATCATCTGAGCCAGACAGGGGCCCCCAGAATTTCACTTTTATTGCTGAGTAGTACTCCACTGTGTACATATACAGCATTTTATCAATTCACATATAGACATTTGGAATGTTTCCAGTCTTTGGCTATTATTAAATGCAGCAATGAAATAGAGAAATCTTTGTGTGGACATATGTTTTCACTTTTTTTGACTAGATATGGAGAAGTGTGACCACTGGGATATATACTAAGTGTATGTTTAACTTTTTATGAATCTGCCAAACTGTTTTCTAAAGTGGCTTTACTAATTTGCAACCCCACCAACAATGTATGAGGGTCCCAGTTTCTCCATATCCTCAAAATTTGATTTTGTCAGTCTTTTTCATTTAAGCCATTCTAGTGAATATGTAGCATAGTGTTAATTTGCATTATCTTAATGAATTACCTTTTAAATTTTTTTACATAATTTCAGATTAAAGAAAGTTCCAGAAACAGTTCCCTCTGTGTACACACACACACACTCACACACACATTTTAACTTTTCCTGAACCATTTCAGAGTAAATTGCACACTGATGCAATTTTACTTATTTTTAAAAAATATTTTATTTATTTTTTCTTTAAGTAGGCTCCACACTCAACTTGGGCTCAAATTCATGACCTCAATTTCAGGAGTCCCATGCTCTACCCACTGATCCAGCCAGGTACCCCAGAATGATGCAGTTTTAGACTTCAGCATGTATTTCCTAACATCAAGGACAGTCTCTTACACAGCCACAGTATAATTATCAAAATGAGCAAATTAGTATAAATATAATACTATTATCTAATATATATTAATATTCTATATTATATATTATATCTATATATATCTCATTCTGATTTTTCCAAATGTCTCAAAAATGTCTTTCATATCAAAATAAAATCCAGCATCATGTCTTGCACTTAATATTCATGTCATCAGCCTTTCTTTTAACCTGGAATATTCTTGAGTCTGTGTTTCATAACACTGGCATTTCTGAAGAGAATACAGGACAGTATCTGTAAAATATTCCTCAATTATGTTTATCTGATATTTCCTCATGATTGTATCAGGTTTTGAACTTTTGGCAGGAATACTACAAGAATAATGTTGTGATTCATCCTATCAGGAGGCACATGCTGTTTATTCCAATACTGGAATATTGGATGGTAACCTTGATCATTTGCTTAGATTGTTATCTGCCAGGTCTTTCTACTATAGCATTACTATATTTCCCTTTGTAATTAATAAATATTGTGGAGAAATATTTTGAGACTATGTAAATATCTCCTTAACTCCCTTAATTATGGTGGTTTCCAAATTGTGAGTTTCGCTAATTCCTATTCATTTAACAGCTGGCCTTTAGGGTGCCTGGATGGCTCAGTCAGTTAAGCGTCTGACTTTGGCTCAGGTCATGATCTCATAGTTTCTGAGTTAAAGCCCTGTGTTGGAGCCTCCTTCAGATTCTGTCTCACCCTCTCTCTGCCCCTCCCATGCTTATGCTCTATCTCTCTATGTCTCTCAATAATAAAAATGTTTAAAAATAAATAAACATTAAAAATAAATAAATAAATAAAGAAAGAAAGAAAGAAAGAAAGAAAGAAAGAAAAAAAAATAGTTGGCCTTCTACTTTAAGCTATCTTGTCTACCATTCATTTGTTTGTTCAATGATATTACTAGGGCCAGTGGGGGCTCCACTTTAAGCTAGTTCCTTTGTCTTTTCTTTTTTTGCTATGTGTTTTTGATATGTCTCAATATTTCTCTGAGCACATTTCACTTTGATCCAACAAGATATCCCATTCTCATTTTGTACTTTCTCTATCCCAGTCTTAGAATCAGCCATTTCCAAGAAGCCTCTGATTTATTATTTTTAAACCAAACAAATGCCCTAGTTCCTTTTAATGGATATCAATTTTTAGTTTTTCAAGACCTGATCACTAAGTGTACTCATGCACCCTTCAACTATATATAATATCGATTTATAAAATCTATCTGTCAGATCATGAGTATCTATCAGTATCTTCAATTCTAATCTTCAACTACAAGGTCATTCTATCTTCCTGGCTTCTATATTTATAACTTCTCTGAAAGTAAGAAACCTGCCTCCCATTTTCCACAGTATAATCTCTTATTTGGTAAATTATAGCATACTTAGTAATTTCAGAACTGCTAACTCATGGCTTTGCAAAAATGAAGCTTACTAACTGGAGTCCAATATTTGTATAGAGGGTTATTTTTTCTTTCCTTTTTAGTCTGAGAGTATATGTTTCAAATAATTTTTCAAAAGTATCTTTTTAAAAATTTTTTAATATTTTTATTTATTTTTGCAAGATAGAGAGACAGAGAGTGATCAGGGTAAGGGTAGAGAGAGAAGGAGGCACAGAATCTGAAGCAGGCTCCAGACTCCGAGCTGTCAGCACAGAGCCCGATGCTGGGCTTGACCCACGAACAGTGAGATCATGACCTGAGCCAAAGACAGACACTTAAATGACTGAACCACCCAGGCACCGGCCCCCCACCAAGGTATCTTGAGTTCTCTTTTTCCCACCTTCAGTGTTGTTATTCATGGGAAGTAGTTTTGTTGTTATTGTTATGATATGAATTATACAATCTCACTGTTTCTTGTTGATTTTATTTCTTTAAAAAAATGAAACATTAACATGGTTCCAAAAGTCATATCTGTACAAAAAGGTACAGAGTGTCATCCACTCATTCCCTCCCTTCTACTCTATGTCTGCCCATGTCTAAAAGGACCCAGTCTCATTAATCTGTGGTTTTTCCTTCCTGTGCTTTTTTGGCACAAATGAGCCAATCTGTGTATGAATTCTTCTTTTTCCTTCCTTTTTATGCAAAATGTGGTATACTATAGGAAATTTTGCACTTTAGTTTTTTCACTGAACAATATATCATGGAAATCACTCCACATCAGTTCCTAGAGATCTTCTCCATTATTTTTTTCAGTAGTTAGCACTCCCTTATGTGGATATACCATAGTTTATTTAAATATTCTCCTATGTATGTTGTTTCCAATGTTTTGCAATTGCAATAATACTGTAATAACTATCTTGTGCATGTGTAGTTTTTTGTTGGAGGAAGAGTTTCAGGGAAGATTGCTAGGAAGCTCCATCGTTTTTAAAATTCATCTAATTAAAACCCAAGTTTCCACACATATGTGGGTCTACTTCTGTTCAGCAGTTATGTTCCACTTACCTATTCCTACCCTAATATCACTCAGTTTTAATTATCAGAGTTTCACAATAAGTTTTATTGTTTGGTACAAAAGTCTTCATGTTTTATTACCCTGTCCATATTGTCAAGATGATTTTTGGCCTTTATTGGGCAAGTGAATTTTAGGGTTACTTGATCAAGTTCCTTAAAAAACACTTATTATTTTTATTGGAATTGCATTAAAATTAGATATGTGGGAAAATTTTCAATGTTATGGTCTTGAAACTTCCTGGCCATGAACATAGATAGTACCCCTATTGGATCTTTTATGCCCTTCAATAAAGTTTTACACTTTTAGCCATACAGATCTTGAGTGAGATTTTTTTTTAAGTTAGACTTTCAAATTGATTGTTCCTGATGATCTTTGATTTTTATGATATTGATTTTTTATATTAATCTTTTTTTCCAGCAACCTTGCAAATCTACTTGTGTTCATCTTTATTGAACAGATAATAGATATACATAATTAAAAGTCAAAAGGATATTATAAGATACATATTAAAAGGTCTTGCTTCCACCCGGAGCCTATCCACTCTGTTCCCAACTACTTCCCCCAACAATAACCACCATTCTTTTTTTTGTCTACTCTTTTAGTAGTGAAACTTTTTATTCATCTTTCAGCTTGTAGATTTCCTTTTAATCCTTTTCCTCCAATTTCTTTTGGGTGTGTATGTGTGTTGTTGCCATGGGGGAACCTCCAGTATACAGGGTTATTTCAAAGATATTGCAGGTTTTGTTCCAGACAAGCTTAATAAAGTGAATATCACAACAAAGTGTTGTCCCCTAGTACATATATAAGTTATGTTTATACTATACTGTAGTCTATTAAGTGAGCAATAATGGCATCATGTTTTAAAAAACAATGTACATACCTTAATTAAAAAATATTTTATTGCTGGGGTGCCTGGGTGGCTCAGTCAGTTAAGTGACTGACCCTTAATTTCGGCTCAGGCCATAATCTCACAGTTCATGAGGTTGAGCCCCGCATCAGGCTCTGCGCTGACAGTGCTAAGCCTGCTTAGGATTCTTTCTCTCTCTCTCTCTCTCTCTCTCTCTCTGCCCCTCCCCATATGCACTCTCTTTCTCTCAAAAACAAATAAATAAATATTTTTAAAAATATTGCTAAAAAATGTTAACCACCATCTGAGCTTTCAGTGAGCCATAATCTTTTTGCTGGTGGGGGTCCTGCTTGATATTGATGTCTGCTAATGGATCAAGGTGAAGGTTAATGAAGATTGGGTTGCTGTGGCAATTTCTTTAAGACAATGATGAAGTTTGCCACATCAATTGACTCTTCCTTCCATGAGTGATTTCTCTGTAGTGTGCAATGCTATTTGATAGCATTTTACCTACAGTACAACTTCTTCCAACAATGGAATCAATCCCCTCAAACCCTGCCACTGCTAACTTTATGTAATATTCTAAATCTTCTGTTGTCATTTCAACTACCTTCACATCTACACCAGGAGTAGTTTCCATCTTAAAAAAACATTTCCTTTACTCATTTACAAGAAGCAACTCCTCATCTGTAAAAGTTTTTCTTTCATGAGATTACAACAATTCAATCACATCTTCAGGTGCCACTTCTAATTCTAGTTCTCTTGCTATTTCTACCACATCTGCATTTACTTCCTCCAGTGAAGACTTGAACCCCTTAAAATAATCCATGAGGTCTGTGGTCAATTTCCAAATTCTTGTAAATGTTGATATTTTGACCTTTTCACATGAATCACAAATGTTCTTAATGAAATCTAGAATGATGAATCCTAGATTCCAGAAGGTTTTCAATTTACTTTGCCCAGATCCATCAGAAGAACCACTATCTGTGCAGCTATAGCCTTACAAAATGGATTTCTTAAATAATAAGACTGGAAAGTTAAAATGACTCCTTGATCTATTGGCTGCAGAATGGATATTGTGTTTGCAGGGATAACAAACCAATCTATTGTACATCTCCATCAGAGCTCTTGGGTGACCAGGTGCATTGTCAATGAGGAGTAATATTTTGAAGGGAATTTTTAAAAATTTTGTTTGTTTATTTATTTATTTTAAGAGAGAGAACACACATGTGTGCTCAAGCTGGGGAGGGGCAGAAAGAGAGAGCAAGAGAGAATACCAAGCACTGTCAGCACACAGCCCAATGCAGGGCTAAAACTCATGAACTATGAGATCATGACCTGACCCAAAATCAAGAGTTGGACACTCAACCAACTGATTCAGTCAGGCATCCCTAATTGTTGTTGTTTTTTTTTTTTTTTTTTTTAAGAGAGAGAGGGAACACACAAGTGCATGCATAAGTTGGGGAGGGGGAGAGAGAATCTTAAGCAGGCTCCACACCCAGCTTTGAGCCATTGCAGGGCTTGAGGTGTGGCTAGATCTCACAACCATGAGATCATGACCTGAGCTAAAATTAAGAGTGAGACACTTAATCCCCCTGAGCCACCCAGGTGCCCCTTAAAAGGGATCTTTTTTTTTTTTTTTTCTGAGCGGCAGTTCTCATCAGTGGGCTTAAAATATTCAGTAAACTGTGTTGTAAACAGACGTCATCTAGGTATTATTGTTCCATTTCTTAAACATAAGCAGAATAGATTTAGCATCATTTTCAAAGGCCTTAGAATTTTTCAGAATGGTAAATGAACATTGGCTTCAATTTAATCCCCAGTTGGATTAACCCCTAACAAGAGAGTCAGGCTGTCCTTTGAGGCCAAGCATTGACTTCTCACTAGCTATGACAGTCGTAGATGGAATCTTCCTCCAAGATACAGTTTTTTCATCAACATTGAAAATGTGTTGTTTAGAGACACCTGGGTGGCTCAGTCGATTAAGCAGCTGAATTCAGCTCAGGTCATGATCTTGCAGTTCGTGAGTTCGAGTCCCGTGTTGGGCTCTGTGTTGACAGCTCAGAGCCTGAAACCTGCTATGGATTCTGTGTGTGTGTCTCTCTGACCCTCCCCTGCTCACACTCGGTCTCTCTGTCTCTTAAAAATAAATAAATGTTAAAAAATTTTTAAAGAAAATGTGTTGTTTAGTGTAGTCACCTTCATAAATTACTTTACCTAAATCTTCTAGATAAGCACTTGCTATCTCACCTTGCACTTTTATGTTATAGAGATAGCTTCTTTCCTTAAACTTCATGAACCAACCTCTGGTAGCTTCTAACTTTTGTTCTGCAGCTTCCTTACCTCTCTCAGACTTCATAAAACTGAAGAGAGTTAAGGCCTTGCTCTGGAATAGTCTTTGGCTTAAGGAAATGTTGTGGCTGGGAGATCTTGTATTCAGACCACTAAAATTCTCTCTGTATTAGTAATAGGCTGTTCTGCTTTTTTATTATCCATCTGTTCACAGGAAAAGCACTTTTAACTTCCTTCAAAAACTCTTCTGTTGCATTCAAACTTGACTAGCTGGCACAAGAGACCTAGTTTTCAGCCTATTTCAGCTTTGACATGCCTTGTCACTAAGGTTAATCATTTCTAGCTTTTGATTTAAAGTGATAGATATGCAACTCTTCCTTTCACTTGAAATTTTATCTCATAATTCCAATATATAATGATTTTGTTTTGTTTTTTCATTCCCATTTCAATTATCTACTGAAATGTAAAATTCACCTTAAAACTTAATGGCTTAAAACACAATATATTATTTCTCACCATTCTATGGACAATCTGGGCCATTCTTCTGCTGGTTTTTTCTGGAATCACTCATGCAGTTCTAGTCATCTGAAAATTTCGCTAAGGCTAGAAGGTCCAAGGTGGCCTCACTCAAATAGAGAGGTTAACTATTGATTGGGGTGATTCAGTTCTTCTCCAGCTAGTCTTTGAACCACCTACAGGCTAAACTGGGCTTCTTCACAGCTGATGGTCTCAGAGTGTTAAGAGAACAAAAACAGTAGCTGCAGGACTTCTATAGGTGTAGATTCTGAGAACTCACACAATATCACTTCTATCATATTTCGCTAGTCAAAGAAAGTCACAAGTGCCACCAAAATACTAAGAGGTTGAGAAATGAGGAGAACCCACCTCTTGACGGGAGGAGAGTGGCAATATCACACTGCAAAGGGGGTGGGCAGAAAAGCATAATTAAATGTGGGCCATTATTATAAAAAAATCTACTGGGATATATGTCAATTATACCTCAATAAAACTGGGGAGAAATCTACTGAAAGGCCTGTATTAGTTTTATAATTCTGTGTAACCAATTACCATAAATTTAGTGACTTAAAACAATATGCATTTTTCATCTCACAGTTTCCATAGGTCAGAGCCTGACATGGCTCAACTGGTTTTCTGCTTAGATTCACAAGGCTCCCAGCCAGAAAATCAAGGTATCAGCAGGGCTGGGTTCTTATCTAGAATCTACTTCCAAGCACATACAGGTTACTGACAGAATTCAGTTCCTTGTACTTGTAGGATGGAGGTCCCTATTTCCTTGCTGGCTGTGAGCAGTCAGCATTTTTAGTTTCTAGAGGCCACCCACATTCCTTGATATGTGGTCCCTCTCCATAGAGCACCACTTGAATTTCTCTTCAAGTCAGAAATTGTGTATTGAAATCTTTCTTGTGCTTTGAATTCCTCTGACTTCCCTATTTGTCCCCAGCCAGAAAATAACTTTCTGCTTTTAAAAGATTCACCAGATTGGTACACAGGCCCACCTGGATAATCTCTGTATAATACATTTGCAAAATCCCTTAGGGGTTGGTAGTAGCTTTCATGCTAGTTTTGTTCTGAAGTCTCTTCCAGCACTTTCCTTTGCCCCAAATCTCCAGTCAGGCCTCATCTTGAGTCTCTTCAATTAGAATTTCACTAAGGAAATCTTTAAACCTGACAAACAGTTGTTTCAATGAACAAATCAAAGCACACCTGGTAGAAGGTCCAAACACTCCACCACTAAAAGCAAGGAGGAGCTTTGCAGAGGACTGACCAGTGGGATGGAGCAGCAAAAATACAACAGAGTGTATACAACACACTCCAAAAACACTTCCTAAAATGCCAGGCCCTGGACAGTGTATGACCCCTTTTTAATACAGTAGAACTTGAACATACAGAACACATAAGAAGCTATTAAAACATGTAAAAGACAGAGGGGCACCTGGGTGGCTTAGTCAGTTAAGCGACCGACTTTTGCTTAGGTCATGATCTCGCGGTTCATGGGTTCGAGCCCCGCATCGGGCTCTGTGCTGACTGCCAGCTCAGAGCCTGGAGCCTGTTTCATTCTGTGATTCCCTCTCTCTCTGACCCTCCCCTGCTCACGCTGTCTGTCTCTCTCTCTCTCTCCTAAAAATAAAAAAGTGTATTTAAAAAAAAACATGTAAAAGACAGAAACCTAGCCAAAATGATGAAACAGAAGAATCCTCCTCAAAGGAAAATCTAGAAAGAAATGATAGCCAGAGAATTGCTCAAAACAGATATAAACAATATATCTGAACAAGAACTTAGAATAACAGCCATAAGACTAACAGTTGGGTTTGAAAAAAGTATAGAAGACAGAAATCTATTGCTGCAGAGATCAAAGACCTAAGAAATAGTCACAATGAATTAAGAAACGCTATAAATCAGATGCATGGGACAGTGAGGATGGAAGAAGCAGAGGAGACAATAGGTGAAATAGAAGATAAAATTATGGAAAATGATGAAGCTCAAAATAAGAGGGAAAGGAAATTACTAGATCATGAGGGGAGAATTAGAGAGCTAAGTGATTTCATGAAATGAAATAATAACCATAACATAGAAGTTCCATAAGAAGAAGAGCAAGAGAAAGGGGAAGAAGGTTTATTTGAACAAATTATAGCTGAGAAGTTCCCTAAGGAAACAGGCATCCAAGTCCAAGAGGCACAGAGAACTCCCTTCAAAATCAACAAAAACATGTTAACACTACAGCATACATAGTGAAACTGGCAAAATACAAAGGTAAGGAGAGAATTCTGAAAGCAGCTAGGGACAAATGGGCCTTAACCTACAAGTGTAGCACATAAGGGTAGTAGCAGACCTGTCCATTGAAACTTGGCGGGCCAGAAGGGAGTGGCAGGAACTATTCAGTGTGCTGAATAGGAAAACTATGCAGCCAAGAATCCTTTATCCAGCAGGGTGTCTTCAGAATAGGAGAATTAAAGACTTCCCCAGAAAAACCAAAACTAAAGGAGTTCATGACCACTAAATCTGCCCTGCAAGAGATTCTAAGGGGGACTCTGAGTAGAAAGCAGCAAAGACTACAAAGGACCAGGGATATCACCACAAACATGAAACCTACAGATAACACAAGGGCATTAAATCCATATCTTTCACTCTGAAGGTAAATGAACTAAGTGCCCAATCAAAAGACATAGGGTTTGGGGAATACGTTGAAGAATTCTCTGAGCTTTCATCAATGGGTTAACAAGGCCTAGGCCGGAAAGCTGCCACAGGGCAAAAGCTCCCAGTTTAGAACAAAAGCATAGAGCCAAAAGCCATTTCCACAGAATGAAAATGAGAACAAGTAGAGGCTGAACGCCCCTGCAGCAGGGCAAAAGCCCCAGAGATAATTAGCAAGAAAAGTGTCTTGTTAACCCGGAGATAGCATGCTCTATCTGTCTTAGCCCCTAGAAAACTTAAGATACACAGACATGGTGCCTATGCCTGCAGTAAATGGCCATCGCTTGGCACCAGGACTTTGATTTGTTTTGATCCTAATCCTTAACACCACGTACCTTCAAAGCCCACTTTCTCTCACACACGTGAGTTAATGACCACTGTTTTACTGTCTTTTTCTGAATGTCCATCATGTATGTAAGCCTTCTGATCCTAATAAATACACAGAAAGGACCTTTACTCTTGTCTCCTCCTGGACACTAGCCTCTCTCGTATTCAATTCTGGAATCACTCTTTTGTTGGACAAGAGAGAACTCCAGACTCAAAGTCTGGAACAATAGGGTATCAGAATGGATAAAAAAAAAAAAAGAAAAAGAAAAGAAAAAGATCCATCTATATGCTGCCTACTAGATACTCATTTTAGACCTGAGGACACCTGTACATTGAAAGTGAGAGGACGGAGAACCATCTATCATGCTAATAGATGTCAAAAGAAAGCCAGAGTAGCCATACTTATATCAGAAAAACTAGATTTTAAAACAAAGACTGTAGGGGCGCCTGGGTGGCTCAGTCAGTTAAGCGTCCAACTTCAGCTCAGTCACAATCTCACAGTTTGTGGGTTCGAGCCCTGTGTCAGGCTCTGTGCTGACAGCTAGCTCAGAGCCTGGATCCTGTTTCAGATTCTGTGTCTCCCTCTTTCTCTGACCCTCCCCTGCTCATGCTGTCTCTCTCTCTCAAAAATAAATGAAGAATTAAAAAAATAAAACAAAGACTGCAGATGAAGAAGGGAATTATATCATAATTAAGGGTCCACCCATCAAGAAGAGCTAACAATTTTAAATGTTCATGTCCCCAATGTGGAAGTATTCAAATATATAAGTCAATTAATCACAAGTATAAACAAATATATAGATAATCATACTGTAATTGTAGGAGACTTTAATACTCTACTTACAGCAATGGATAGATAATCTAGGCAGAAAATCAATAAAGAAAGAAAGGCTCTGAATGACACATTGGACCAGGTGGACTTAACAGATATATTCAGAATATTTGATCCAAAAGCAGCAGAATACACATTCTTCTTGAGTGCACATGGAACATTCTCCAAAATAGATCACACACTGGGTCACAAAACAGCCCTCAACAAGTATAAAAAGATTGAGATCATACCATGCATATTTTCAGATCACAACACTATGAAACTTGAAATCAACCACAAGAAAAAATCTGGAAAGCCCCCAAAAACATGGAGGTCAAAAAACATCCTCCTAAAGAATGAATGCATTAACCGGAAATTAAAGAAGAGAAAAAAAAATATAGAAGCAAATGAAAATGAAAACAAAACAGTCCAAACATTTTGAGATGCAGCAAAGGCAGTCCTAAGAGGAAAATACATGGCAATTCAGGACTATTTCAAGAAGCATTTCAAGAAAGGTCCTAAATATACAACTTAACCTTACAGCTAAAGGAGCTAGAAAGGCAGCAGCACAGCAAGCACATCTGTAAAATCCCTTGAAAGCAGTACCTATATTATTATTTGATGGAATAATCTTGCAGGAAGGGTCATCGTTAGAACTCTACCCACCACGAGAAATTGTCATATGATTTTTCTCTTTGATCTATGAATTAACTACATGTATTAATATAAGTTTATAAATGTATCTATGTCTTTTGGCATATCTTTTAATTGTTTACTTATAATTTCACTGTAGTGTGATCTATATGCATTTGTTGAATCTTTCTTTGTTGTCTAGCATATGGTCAACTTTTATGAACAACTCATCTGTACCTGCAAACAATATGTATTTTCTAATTATCAAGTGCACAGTTCTATATTGGTGTTTGAGGTCAATATTCTTTTTTTTATTCAAGTCTTACATATCCCCAATTTTTTTCCTCTTTGACCTAGCAGTTTCTGTAAGACATGTATTGAAATCTTCCATTTTAACCCTTTTAGTTTAAAGATAAAGAAACTGAAGTCCAGCAACTTTAGGTGACTTGCCCAGTATCCTATGGTTAGTTGTGGCAGAGTTGGGGAAGTCAGGTATCTCACATATTGACATTCAAGATGTTTATTCCAAAGAGAAAAATCCAGTAATTTTAATTTTATTTATTTCTCTTACAATCACAATACTCTCTGTCAGTTTGAGGTCATATTGGCCATTGGAAAACTAAGAGACATTCTCATTATTCCACATTTGATCTTAGACTGATGTGCAAGTTATTTAATTACAGGAGAGTTATTTTCTATAGGTAGAGCAGTGATCACAGCTCCCATAATACACCCTTCCTAATCTCCCATATATGTCAAGGATAAGTGCGGTTGGGCCACAGTTTAACAGAAAGGAGTGTTTCAGAAAACCTAGTAGAGCATATCCTTCACTGGTCTTTTGCCTTGTTTATATTCTGATACAAGAGCACTCCCATTTTTAAAAATGTATTTATTTTTTTGAAATGAAAACAACTTTAATGAAAAGGGAACTCAGGAGTGAAGTCATTAAATATAAACACCTTTTAAATATAAATAACATATATTTACTGATTAGTATCAGGTAAATGTCTAGACTATCTATCCCAGATTCTGGTCTCAGAGGAAAAAATCAGAGACAATTGCAAAGAAGATATTTTGTAGTTATCAGATGCATTTTTAAAACAATGGACTCTACACTGAGTGTTATGTGGAAACTAATTTGACAATAAACTATTTGTAAAAAAAAAAAATAAAAAAAAAATAAAATAAAGTAAAAATAAAACAATGGACTCTTGGGGTGCCTGGGCGGCTCAGTCAGTTAAGCTGACTTGGCTTAGATCATGATCTCACGGTTTATGAGTTTGAGTACCATGTCGGGCTCTGTGCTGACAGCTCGGAGCTGAAGCCTGCTTCAGATTCTGTGTCTCCCTCTCTCTCTGCACCTCCCTTGGTTGTGCTCTCTCTCTCAAAAATAAATAAACATTAAAAAGTTAAAAAAAAAGAAAAGAAAAGAAAAGAAA
>NW_027532406.1:2899873-2991596 GCF_008692635.1 Crocuta crocuta | reverse complement strand
TTTTTGTTTGCATTTTTATCATCAGCCTTTATTTTTTAAAAATGTTTATTTATTTATTTATTTATTTATTTATTTATTTAGAGTGAGCAGGGTAGGGGAAGAGAGAGAAGGAGAGAGAGAAAATCCTAAGCAGGCTCCCCGCTGTCAGTGCAGAGCCCAACATGGGGCTCCATCGCACAAACTATGAGATCATGACCTGGGCAGAAATCAAGAGGTCACTCAACCAGTCATGCCACCAAGCGCCCCCATCAGCCTTTATTTTTATTAATAGGTTCTTCTATAGCTCTTCTAGGTCATACACAACTAACAAAGGGGGAGAACAGAGAGGATATGTAGGAATTTTTTGTAGATTCGTAATTTGAATGACTATACAAGGAATGCTTACCCATGTCCTAGGCTTGAGAGCTCAGGCAGGACAAGAGGCATCAAGGAGATCAGTGGAAGAATGGCCACTAGTATCATCTGCCATCCCACTGTACCATCAACCACTGCTCTCACACAGCTCCTCATTCAGCATTCCTAATCCCAACTCTAGACTCTGATTACCATACCCTTCGTCTTGCAGAAAAGGATGCACAGAGTTGGGCTGGTTAGCACACCTTGCCCAGGGACTACAGAGCAGCTTAAAAGTGCCACAGAGAGACCACCCAACCCAGAACACCGGCTTACAATCAGTCCTGGCTCACCCCACTCCTGCTCACCTATGACCAACAAGCCCAAGTGACTTGCTCTTATTTTTAGAATCTCCTTTCCATACAAATACACTTGAATATATGATTTTTAAGCACATTCCAAGTAGCAGCTTCTCAGACTTGGCCTCTCCTTTCTCATAAGTATGATAACCAAATCTGAAATTCACTAAACCTCAACTATCATGCATTAATGGCCATTTACCTATCTCTTGCTTTACTTAGTTCCTCACCTCATTGCCCTAAACGGGCACTGTGTAAGACTAATCAATACTCACTTTTAGGCTGACCAGAGCCAAATATGCCCATACTTCAGCATTGTAGTTGTTCAATGCATTGGCTTCAGAGAGAGCATCTTCAGCTTCTGTGAGCTCCTCCAGCTTGATAGAAAAATGAAAAGTATGAGTTAAGTCAAAGCAGTTTTCCTTTAAGTCAGCTGGAGTCAGTGTAGCTGAAAACATTATGTTCAAATAACACTGGTGTGTGTGACCTATAAAAGCAGTTTTCAAATTTTTAAATTTTTAGCAGCAGAACTCTTTCTTCAAACAAAATCTTATGTGGTAGCCCAGCTTGTTAAAAGCAGAACTGCTCTGATTAAAAAGCCAGGTAGGGAAACCTGGAGTCCTGCCTGCTAGGCTCTCAACTTACATCCCTCTCTTCCTCCTTTCCTCTACAGCAGCCCCATCAGGGCATCCATGAGCCATGGAGTTTCAGGTACCAGGATTGGAAAACCAGAAGTATTCACTATTGTGTGTGTATCATTCAGGGATTTTCCCGTACATAGTAGGCTGTCAGACACATTTGTAGTTTCTTCCTTTATATCATGCATCTCTTTTTTTTTCTTAAATAGTTTATTGTTAAGTTTGTTTACATATAATACCCAGTGCTCATCCCAACAAGTGTCCTCCTTCGTGTCCACCATCCCCCTTCCCCTCTCTCTCACCCCCATCAGCCCTCAGTTTGTTCTCAGCATTCAAGAGTCTCTCATGGTTTGCCTCCCTCCCTCTCCCCAACTACTTTTCCCCTTCTTCTCCCGCATAGTCCTCTATTAACTGCATCCCTTTCTTAAAGTCCCTTTAGCCTGTCAAAATACTATTGTTCAGACCACTTCCTTTCCCCTAATATTAGTTATTAATAGCACAATCTTGAGGAATCAATACAATATTCCGACTCTAGAATTCTCCCTGAGCTCTGGACACATGGATATCATTGCTGTTTCCTAAAAGTGAGGTTGCTTTGTAAAATCTTCCAAAAGGTCACCTAAGGAAGAAATAAGTCACTCTTCTCCCCAGTAAAGTAGCTCTTCTTTTTTTCTATTTTAGAAAAAAAATTATGGGTTTCCAGGCCCAAAACAATATGAAGAATGACCTTTAAGCAATACCCAGACTTTGGTCTACACCTTAAATGTCTCTAAGATATTGATTCAATATTCAATCAATGTATTGATTTATAATTCAACCAACATTATTCAATCAATTATACTTGTTAATGATTTATTCTGTGTGTCAGGCAGTATACCAGGTACTGTGAATAAAAAGATAACATACAACCCTTGCCTTCAAAGAGTTTACTGACATATATGTAAAAAAATAAATAAAACAAAACATAAGCCCAAACACATACATATTTCCAATACAGAATAAACATTTCTGTAATAAAAGCATATATATGATCTATTGGAGGGACATAAGAAAATGGGAATATTTCTGCCCTGAAATTAAAGGGCAGCTTCTGAGAAGAAATATTGCTAAAGTGAATTTTGAAGAATAAAAAGGGGTTTGTTAGCTGTACAAGGTAAAGAAAGGCATTCCAGGTGAAAGGAATATCATATGCAAAGGCATGGAGACACAAGGGGGTGTGGTGTGGTGGTCAGGAAACTTTTAAGTGTGCTTGTGTCTGGAGAAAAGAGAGAGAGATTAGTAAGAAGATTAAACTAAAGAATTAGGTGAGACCAAATCATATATATTCATTCAGAGGAATGTGAGTTTTATTCTGAAAGAAGGAGAGCCATTGAATGGTTTAAGTAGGGGAATAACATAGTATTTCCATATTTTATTTTATTTTTAAAATTTTTAATGTTTCATTTATTTTTGAGAGAGAGAGAGACAGCGTGAGCAGGGGACAATCAGAGAGAGAAGGAGACACAGAACCTGAAGCAGGCTCCAGGCTCTGAGCTAGCTCTCAGCACAGAGCCCGACACGGGGCTTGAACCCACGAACCATGAGATCATGACCTGAGCCGAAGTCAGACGCTTAACCCACTACGCTTAACCCACTGAGCCACTCAGGTGCCCCAGTATTTCCAGATTTTAAAAACCGGTTTGATAACAGTGTGGGAGATAAAATGAGGGAAGACAGGTTACCCTGGCATATGAGGGATGAGGCTTGAATTAGAGCTGTAAAAATAGGGATGAGAGGAGACAACAGACTCCAGAGACATTTAGGAGACAAAATCAGTAACATATTTGATGCCTAATTAAAAGTAATAGGAGAAGTAGACTAGGATAGCTTTTAAGTTTATGGCTTGGTTGATTGGGTTCATTACAGTCCCCTTCATGAAGACATGGAATACAGGAGACTGGGTAGGCTTTCAGAATTTGAGAATCCTTCAGAGATAGTTTATATTTCAGTCATACACATTTTGAAGTGTCTGTTACACTGTTTGATGTAAGGGTCAGAACTTGAAAAGTATTATGCATTAAAGGCTTATAATCATTAGGGCACAAGTGGTAGTTAAAGCCAATGGAATAGATGTTATTTCTTAGGGTGAATAAATATGGTGACAGGAGAAGAGGGCTGACTATAGAACCCAGAGGAATAGGAAGCCTGACAAATATGGTGGCTANAAAAAAAAAAAAAAAAAAAAAAAAAAAAAAGCTGAGAAAGAGATATCAGAGAGAAAGGCATACAACTGGAAGGATGCAAATGAAGTATTGTGGAGATCTATGGAGGAGAGGGCTTCAGGAAGAAGGCAGTCAATGGAGTTAAGCAGCAGGGAGACTGCACCTAAGTGTCTATGACATTTAGCAATTAGGGTGTTATAGGGAACTTTTGTCAGAAGTGTCAGTAAGTTGGTAAGGGTAAAGTGGTAAAGTGGTAAGCCTAATTGCAATGAAGTGAAAGGTAAACGGGACCTGGGATATGAGCAGATAATTCACAAGAAATAAAAGCATCACATGATTTCAACCTCATTCATGATGAAAATGCAAATTAAGATACCTATCTAATTGGCAAATGATATTACAATGAGGTAACAGTGAAATGTATTCTCATACCTTCTGGCAGAGTATAAATCAGTATATACCCTTTCTAGGGGCACATTGATACTGTAATTTAAAGACAAAATCTTCTACATTCTTTAAGGATGTATCTTAAGGAAATAATCAGAATTAAGCACAGAGATTTATGTCCAAGAACATTTATCTCAGCTTCATTTATAATAGTATAATTGTAGAAACTAACAACATGTCCAATTATGAGTGACTGATCAAATAAACTATGGTATGTCCACACATAGGTATAGGATGAATAAAACACTGGTAGGGAGCAGGGATTACTTAAACATCTTAGTGGCATGGCTTAACCCAAGGAGGTTTTCTTTTTTTAGTTTCTATCTCAATGAAAATATTGTTTACACTACTCAAAACAAATAGAAGCATGACTTATGTTGAATAGTCTGTACAACTAGTTTCTTGTACTTTTGACAGAGCTGTCAGTTTTCTAACAGCTAGAAATGTTTTATATTCTTTCTGGGAAGGTGGAACAGGGGAGAGCATGGCTTATGTATGAGTGATTATGTGTTTCGGTATAATTATTAATATCACCCTTTCCATTCTCTGAAGTGTCCTGGTTAGTATGACAAATTACATGGTCACTTCATTTATGCATCCAAACCAGGGGACACCATGAAGTCATCAGAAATCATGTTATAGACTCTTTGGTGATGTGAGAAGATATCAATGCTATACTGTTTAAATGGAAAAAAGATTACAAAGCAGTACATATATTATTTACAATTTTATACATTAAAATTATGTTCATATATATGTGAAAAAGACTGGAGGAAAATACATTCAAATGTTAACAGTGCTTATCACTGAGTGGTTGGATTACAGATGTTTCTATGTTTTCTTCAAATTTGTATCTTCCAAATGTTCTATAATAAACATATATTACTTTCATGCTTAAAAAAATCAGCAATAAGGAAGAGGAGACCGGGGATACAGACAATTCATTTGCTTGTTATCACTGTCATTTAATAAGAAGGGGGAAAGTATGAGGAAAGAGTTGATTGAGAATGAAAGATTAAAAGTGTAAATCAAGGAAAAAGAAAAAATAACAGAGTAAGTTATTAGGAGAAAATGAAAAATACACTGAAGAAATTAGACATGAACAGCAGGATGCATGCCTCTTTCAAAAATTGTAAGACAGAAGGAAAGAGTGACTGGAGAGTTTTTAGGGGTCATGGAGCAAAATATCTACCAGAAGCTGTAGCAGCTCCTTTTGAATACAGAGGGCCATAGAGCTTAATAAGTATCAATCAATTTCTGTAATTTAATTGAATAGATTCTTCATTTATCATATAACTTTCCCCTTACAGATAATATCATAAAATTGAGTTTCTGTACCAAATGACATGAAATTTTTAGCTTCCTAGTTCAGTTTTTTGTGTGATTTTTGAAAGAATGTTTCATTTTTATAGTACAGGTTGACTGTTTAGTTTACTGAACAACTTTGAAAAGTAACTTTTCCCACCATTGTTACAAACTTCCAAGGTGCTTGAAAGACCAAGGAATCAAGGTCAGCTGTATTCACAGGCTTGAGCCTTCATCCTTACCCGATAACAGGCGATTCCTAGTCCTAACCAGGTAAGGCATGAAGGTGATCTCTTACAGACTTGCAGGTAGGTTTTCTTTGCCTTTTCATACTGTAGAAAGAAAGCACCCTTAAGCTATTGTTCTACTGGAAGTTTCAAATGCTGTATTGCTAAGATCGTCATGGGGCATCTGTAGTTGTACCAAAGACCAATCTAAGTTAAAGGAACCCTTAAATTGCTTTTTATTAAGACAAAAGTTCTGCTTAGAGCAGTTTTAGGTTCACACCAAATTGAGAGGAAGGTACAGAGATTTCTCATATATCTCCTGCTGCCACACATGCATAATCTCTCCCATTATTAACATCCCCCATCAGAGTGGTACCTGATGAAACTACACTAATACATCATCATCATGTAAAGTCCATGGTTTACCTTAAGGTTTGCATTTTCTTTTATACATTCCATAGGTTTGGACCAATGTATAATGACATGTATCCATTATTAGAGTAGTTTTAAAATTGTTTTAAATGTTTATTTATTTTTGAGAGAGAGAGAAAGACAGAGTGCAAGCAGGGGAGGTGCAGGGAGAGAGGGAGACAGAATATGAAGCAGGCTCCAGTCTCTGAGCTGTGAGCCTGACACAGGGCTCAAACTCATGAATGTAAGATCATGACCTGAGCCGAAGTCAGGCACTTAACTGACTGAGCCACTCAGGCGCCCAATTGTTAGAGTATTTTCACTGCCCTAAAAATCCTCTGTGCTCCATCTGTTCATCACTTCCCTTCCTCAACACTTGGAAATCACTGATTTCTTTACTGTCTCCATAGTTTTGTCTTTTCCAGAATGTCATACAGTTGAAATCAAACAATATGTAGCCTTCTCAGATTGACTGCTTTCACTTAGTAATATGTATTTAAGCTTCCTTTATGTTTCTTCATGGTTTGCTAGCTTACCTCTTCTTAGCACTGAGTGATACAGGAAACATTGAGGAAAAAGGGGAAAAAAAAGCTTTAAAAGTAGACCACTTCTTGTCTTGTATCTCCAAAGTGAAAGATACAATTATAGGTAAGCCTCAGAAATAGCCTAAGAATTGCTTGCCTTGGGGTGCCTGGGTGGCTCAGTTGGTTAAGCGTCCGACTTGGGCTCAGGTCATGATCTCACGGTTCACGGGTTCGAGCCCCGCGTCAGGCTCTGTGCTGACAGCTCAGAGCCTGGAGCCTGTTTCAGATTCTGTGTCTCCCTCTCTCTCTGACCCTCCCCTACTCCCTCAGTCTCTCTCTCTCAGAAATAAATAAAACATTAAAAATTTTTTAAAAGAATTGCTTGCCTTGACTATATAAGTCAGAATCTCTATTCAGATGCAGCTTGCAATGATATCAGACAGGAAACTTTTTCTTTCAGTGAAGTACACTGCAATGGGATAGTGATTTTTCTCTCTCAAGCCTATGTGAGCCATCATACTTAAATTATAAGACATTGAAACTTCTTGTTGCTGTTGTTGTTTTATTTTATATAGGAAAAGAATTGGGTGCGCTGGGGGGAGAAATGGAATGAAGTCAAAACAAAAACAGAGTCAAAAGGACTTTGGCAAAAAGTTGATAATTGTTAACATGGGATTACAGGCCCATGTTGATTCGGTATACTATTCTGTCTATATTATATGTATTTGAAATTTTCCATAACAGAAAGTTTCTTTTAGAAGGTCTTGGGGTGATTCCTAAGATATGGAGAGTAATTACTAAAGAGGTCAGAGTGTCCTGTGGAATGGGGCTAGCCTCAGCCAAATGAACTATAAACCTCTGTGTTGAGGAAGAAGTTTAGAGAAGGTCTTTTAATATTTTCCATTAATAAAGTCAAGTGAAGAATGTTTTTATACAGTTAATAAAAGGAAGTTTGCTTAAATAGTAACTATAATAACATTTATTGTATAAATGTATACATTTATGATACAACTTTTTAGTATCATAATGGTTAAAACCACAGACTCTAGTATTAGACTGCCTGGGTGCCAATCCAGCTTTTTAAATTACTGGTTTATCTAATGTTGGCCAAGTCACTTTACCTTTGGATGTAAAATTATCATTATTATATTACTATGTTTAGTCCACAGAGATAGATATTAATGCTTGAACTGTAGTCAGGTCACAGGCCATAACTGATTTATTTACATAGTTACTCCCCATCCTGTATCTCTCACCTCTTTCTCTTCCAGATAGATGTGCCCCAGCCGCAGGAAGATGAAGTGCATCTCAGAAGCATCCACCACAAAACTAATGGTTCGCTCATAGCATGCCTTGGCCTCACCATGATTTCCACTTAGAAAATAGAGATGGCCCTTCATGCCCCAGACATTAGGATTCTGAGAAAGTAAAGAACAAGTAGTACCTAGGATGAGGTGGTTAATGATTTTTGTTTAACATTTAAAATTAGATTAAGTCCTTTTTTCTTTTTCTAATGGCATTCAATTAGAAAGAGGGCCATTCAGTTGCACTGGTAGATATTTTTCTAGGTCTGCTCTCTCATTCCTTTCTTGCATTTTTCAAAACCATTTTGCCTTTGGGGTAAATATTAAGAAAAACATTAAAATATAACCAAGAGAATGTTCACAATGAGAAAGGAGAGGAAGTCCAGAAAACTTGAAATAGATCAACTATCCGCTAAAGGGTTATACTTATCCTTTTCTCTGCCTTTTGCAAAATGCATAACTGTTTGAGAAAAACAAATGGAAGCAAATACACGAGTTTACTGACAGTTGATGACCTCTACTTCTGGTAACCAGAAATCTACCCATGATTTGGCATCACCACCTTTAAGAAAGGCTGCTTGCCCCTCTTCTAAACTAAACTCAAGAGGTTCTAGCCAAAGCTATTACCAGGTAGTCCATCTGGGCTGCTTGTTGAAGGTATTCCTCTGCCTTGGCAAAGTCCTTCTTGAGAAGGTGTGTCTGGGCCAGCACCAAGTAATACTCACAGCTGGGGCCTCCTTGAGGGCATAACAGCTCATGTGCAAGCACTCTGTGCACATACTACAAGGAAGAATCAGATTATAAGGAATATGTAAATAACTGTATTGTGTCAGTTCCATAGCTCTTGCAGTTGAATATTATGTCCCTGATAAAAACTAATAAGAAACATTATAGAATGAAATGATTATCAACTTCAAAAAGTTAGAGGTGAATTATAAAAATTCAGCACATCATGGTTCCATTACCAGCTACTCACATAGTCACCAAATGTTGACATTCTGGTCTTGCTGGTCATTGAACTAGATGAGTTTTAGCCTGTATTTGTTAAGTAGCAGACAAAAGCACTTCATCAATCACTCCATTTATACATGAGGTAACATTTTCAGGGCAGCTGTAATTACTAAAGAAACTTATAATAAAGCAAAACCTCCCTTTCTAAAATTCTAGACTCAATATCTTGGAAACATAAATGTCTATAACTGACAAACTCTCATTTATGTTTGCCAGTTTTATACTTTGGGCTCTTCTTTGTTTCTAATACTATATGAGGCCTGCAAATTTGACAAAGTCAGATGTACTTGCTAAGCAGAGGGGGAAACCCCTTCTTTTCTTCTCCCTCTGTTCCCATCTTAGCCTATAATATAGAAACTCCCACTAATACTTACACCTTCTTAGGAAAACAGTGGGAGGAGGCCCTGTAGCTGTTCCCTCTACCTGCATTTCTGGCTCTTTGCCATGGGATGATAGTGACTTACTTAATCTAGGACACAGAAAGCCTGTTTCTCTACTGGGAAAGGTTAATGTGTTAAAAGTTCCTATTTCATTTGGCCCCCTCCCAGCCAGTTCATAATTCTTGCCCTTTCTTGAGCTTGCCTATCCTCAAGGGGAACACACACTCTGCAGGATCAGGGCCAACTCTACTGGCTCCTGGATCTTGCTCTCTCTCCTACTCCTTGCTTCACGGATATATTTCTTATTTCTCAGGTGGTAGGCAGACCTCACAGGATGCTCTTCTCTGGGAGGAGGGGGTAATTCTCCAGTAATTCTACCAGTGACTGCATGGGTAAGTCAAATCTGAGACCAGTCACATCTCTAGCCCATTTTTAAAAAGATTTTATTTATTTATTTTGAGAGAGAGACAGAGAAGAAACTGCATTCACACATGTAGGGTAGAGGCAGAGGGAGAAGGTGAGGGAGAGAGAGAGTCTTAAGCAGGCTCCATGCTTAGCGCAGAGCCCAGAGCAGCAATCCATCCCATGACTGTGAGATCATGACCTGAGCCGAAATGAAGAGTCGATGCTTAACCGACGAAGCTACCTAGGTGGCCCTCCAGCCCAATTTTACAAATAAAAAATTTTTATTCCCCACATAATACCATGTATCTGTTTCCAATTGTTTACAACCTAGAAAGGAAGAAGGGTATAATTAGACTCCTATGAATCCCCAATACTCATATAATATGAATTCTGATAATAAAGTGACATTAGGCTACATATGCCTTTAGAGTCTGATTTTGCTCTGCTGGTATTCTGAAGGGAGCAGATATACAGTGAGGTCTTCTGATGCTCTCTGTAGAGAGTGGTTTATATTTGGATATTCACACCATTAGGCCTATGCATTCCCTCAAAGCATATTTGATTTCTGTATCAAATATTAAAGCGTGGAAAGATACCACTGTGGATTGAATAAGAACTTCACTAAAATCTTTCTATCTACTTGCCCTTTTCCAAATATTCTGACCTGCACAGCATTGACCTTCATCAAGAAGCGTATGGTCTCCATGAAGATAGTGGCAGGAGTTTGGGAAACACCATGAGGGCCGGGATGCAAAAAGGTTGATGAATCTTGACATTTTGATGGTTCTGAAAATATTATAAGGAGAGGTGATTAGATGTAAAGGAAAAGAATGTTGGAAACTCAGACATACCAATGTAGCAAGGAGACTATTCTAATCTATGAGAGAGATTATAACCTGAAAAGCAATAGATTCCTCTATAGCAATGGTCCCCAAAGATCTGAAAAGTTCTCAGGGTTGTCTACTGGTGATTCCAAATGCAAGTCACAACCAAATGAAATGGGTTTTTAAAGTATTCAGATCATCCTGAATGTGAAACACAACCTGTAGATATTCTAAAAATGACCGTTGTTAGAAAATCCTAAGTCTGGGGTACCTGGGTGGCTCAGTCGGTTAAGCATCTGACTCTTGATTTCAGTTTAGGTTATAATCTCATGGTTTGTGGGTTTGAGCTCCACAGAGCACCATGTCCATGCTGTCAGTGCAGAGCCTACTTGGGATTCTCTCTCTACCTCTCTCTCTGCCCCTCCCTCTCTTTCTCTCTCACTCAAAATAAACAAACTTTAAAAAAAAAGAAAATCATAAGCTTGTAGTTAGCTACTTCTCTGAGATAAATATAAATTCTTGCTTACAGAAAGAGCTACCTTACTCAGTTTGGATTATCAGAGTCTAGTGCTCGCTTCGGCAGCACATATACTAAAATTGGATTATCAGAGTCTAGCCTCATATGAAGGAACTTAGGTGATATGCGAACTAATCAACTTCAAACAAGTTAAGATCGCCATTTTGGTAATCACTGTTTAGTTTGTTTATGCCTTTCTTTCAAGTGGAAATCTTTATTCCTAAGTACCTTTCTTTGCTGGTATATCTTTGAGAAGCATATTGGATGGTTTTTGGTTGATAATTGGATCTTGAGTTTGTAGGGACAAAATACATTCTTGTGAACCAGCCTGCAGTTTGGAGGATTCTTCAAGAAAGTCAACTGGAATGTATGATGGATCTCTTGGTCCTAAATAGATTAAACTTTAATGAAAAAAAAAAAAACACCTTCCTACATTGGATATTAAAAGGTTATTAAAGAGATAAAATATAATTATTTTCAAAGCATAAGAAACATATTTCCTAAATATTGCAAAGACAGTCTTCTTTTGCAGACTTTTTATATTTATTTTTTTAAGATTTTATTTTATTTATTTAAAAAATTTTAAAAATATTTTATTTATTTCTGAGATAGAAAGAAAGAGAGAGAGAGAGAGCATGAGCAGGGGAAGGTCAGAGAGAGAGGAAACACAGAATCTGAAGCAGGCTCCAGGCTCTGAGCTGGCTGTCAGCACAGAGCTTGACGTGGGACTCGAACCCACAAACCATGAGATCATGACCTGAGCCGAAGTTGGATGTTTATCTGCCTGAGCCACCCAGGTGCCCCTAAAGATTTTATTTTTAAGTAATTTCTAGATCTAATAGGGGGCTTGAACTTACAACTTTGAGATCAAGCATCCTATACTCCATGATGGAGCCAGCCAAGTGTCTCATAATTTTCATATTTCTGAATTTGAAGAGTACAAGCTAAACTGATGGCACAGCTTCCTATAACTATGACCCTTAGTCCAACCCTGCTGCTCGCCTAAGTCCTGATAATGTCAAAGGAATACCTATTATAAAAGTTATTTGCTAAACCCAGAATGTCAGGAATCTAAATGAGAAGGTTAATATATTTTCAGATTAAATTAAAACTCCTGAAGGACAGGAATTCTATTCATCTTATCTCAGTGTTCAAAAATCACCACCATCATCATTACAAGTAGCTATATTTGAGCATGACTGTATGCCAGGAACTGTACCAAAAATTGTACTAAAAACTTTATTGTATAATCTAATTCATTTTTCACAAGATTCATTATGCTCCTTTGAACAAAGTGAAACACATTATATTTGGTTCAAACTATTTTGTGATTTCTTCTTTGACATATGGGTTATTTAGAAGTGCATTGTTTAAATTACAGATACTTGAACTTTTCCTATATATCAAGTCATGAGCTGGTAAATTGCTTCTGGATACGTAAGAAGGCTGGTTTGTAGTGTTTGCTGATTTCCATGATATAAATTCCACTATCATTGCTTATTTCAAGCAACCAATGTTACATCACTGAATGAAGAGTTAGGAAGAGATGCAAAATAGTATAACATTATATAATATTTCTACATATAAAAAAATTAGACATAAATAACTTCAACAGCATAGATGACAGTAAAATAATAAAGAAGTGAACGTTTTGAATATTAGCTTTTTTTTTTGGTTGTTTTTGTTGTTGTCTTCTATTTACATGGAAATACATGTCTTCTATTTACATACATTAAGACTTCACATAAGTGTTCTCAATTGCTACTTGTAAGGATCTTTTTAACTCTTTATTTTGAAATAATTGTAGATGCAAAGGAAGTTGCAAATACAAAACATATAGTCCCATGTACCCTTACCAGCCTCTCTTCAATGGTGACATCTTATACAACTATAGTGTTGAATAATATCAAAACCAGGAAACTGATGCTAGTACAAAACTGTTCAGTGCACTAAAGACTTCACTCTATTTTTACCAGTTTTCATAAACATTTGTGTGCGCGTGTGTGTAGTTCTAAGCAATTTTATCCCATTTATAGATTCTTTTAACCACTATCATAATCAAGATACACACTGTAGGCAACAAAAGCAAAAATCAACAAGTGGGACTCTATGAAATAAAAAGTTTCTGTATAGCAAAGGGCAACCTATAAAAAAAAGAAAAAGCAACCTACTTAATGGGAGAAAATATATGCAAATCATATATCTGATAAATGGTTAATATTAAAAAATATAAAGAACACCTACAACTAAATAGCAAGGAAGAAAACAATTTTATTTTAAAAATGATCAGAGGATCCAAATTGACATTTCTCCAAAGAAGACTTATGGCTTGTCAACAGACACATGAAAAGGTGCTCAAGATTACTAATCTTTAGGGAAATGCCAATCATAATCACGATGAGATATCACTTCACACGTGCTAGAATGGCTATCATCAGAAAGACAAGAAATAACAAATGTTGGTGAGGATATGAAGATTAAGGGAACCCTTGTGCACTGTGGTTGGGAATGTAAGTGGATGCAGCCACTATAGAAAACAGTATGGAGTTTCCTCAAATAATTAAAACTATAAATACCCATATGATCCAATAATTCCACTTCTGGGTGCTTATCCATAGGAAGTGAAAATAAGAACTTGAAAAGATAAACTATTTGTAAAAAAAAAAAAAATGTGGAAACTAATTTGACAATTAACTATTTGTGTTATGCTGAGCGAAATAAGTCAGGCAGAGAAGGACAAATATCATATGTTTGCACGTATAGGAGGATTAGGAGGAACTTGACGGAGGAACAAGGGGGAGAAGAAGGGCGGAAATGGTGGGGGAAAGGGAGAGAAGCAAACCATGAGAGACTCTTGAATGCTGACAAAAACTGAGGACTGATGGATGTGGGGGGAGGGGGGATGGGCATGGAGGAGGACACTTGTGGGGATGAGCACTGAGTGTTATGTGGAAACTAATTTGACAATAAACTATTAAAAAAAAAAAAAGAAAAAGAACTTGAAAAGATATATACACCCTCCCATGTTCATTGCAGAATTATTTATAGTAGCCAAGGCATGAAGGCCACCTAAGTATCCATCAATGGTTGAATGGATAGAGAAAATGTGGTGTGCATATATACAATGGAATATTATTCAGCCATAAAAAAGAATAAAATCTTGCCATTTGCAACAACATGGATGGATCATGAGAATATTATTATATAATATTAGCATGTTATTATGCAAATCGAATGCAACAGCACATAGAATTATTTACCATGGTCAAGTGGGATTCATTCCTGGGTTACAGGGCTGGTTCAATATTCGCAAATCAATCAATGTATTCACATTAACAAAAGAAAAGATAAAAACCACATCATCCTGTCAATAGATGCAGAAAAAGCATTTGACAAAATACAGCATCCCTTCTTAATAAAGACCCTTGAGAAGGTCAGGATAGAAGGAACTTATGTAAACATCATAAAAGCCATCCATGCGAAACCCTCAGATAACATCATCCTCAATGGGGAAAAACTGAGAGCTTTCCCCCTGAAATCAGGAACAGGACAAGGATGCCCACTCTCAACACTGATGTTGAACATAGTGCTAGAAGTCCTAGTATCAGCAATCAGACAACAAAAGGAAATAAAGGGCGTCAGAATTGGCAAAGAAGAAGTCAAACTTTCACTTTTCGCAGACGACATGATACTCTACATAGAAAGCCCAACAGACCCTACCAGAAGCCTACTAGAACTGATCCATGAATTAAGCAAAGCTGCAGGGTACAAAATCAATGTACAGAAATCGGTTGCATGTATATATACCAATAATGAAGCAACAGAAAGAGAAATCAAGAAGCTGATCCCATTCACAATTGCACACACACACACAAAAAAACCCATAAAATACCTAGGAATAAACCTAACCAAAGATATAGGAGATATATATGATGAAAATTATAGAAAACTTATGAAGGAAATTGAAGAAGACACAAAGAAATGGAAAAACATTCCATGCCTATGGATCAGAAGAATAAATATAGTTAAAATGTCATTACTACCCAAAGCAATCTACACATTCAATGCAATCCCAATCAAAATTGCACCAGCATTCTTCTCAAAACTAAAATAAACTATCTTAAAATTTGAATGGAACCACAAAAGACCCCGAATAGCCAAACTAATATTGAAGAAGAAAACCAAAACGGGAGGCCCCAAAATCCCAGACTTTAGCCTCTACTACAAAGCTGTAATCATCAAGACAGTATGGTATTGGCACAAAAAGAGTCACATAGGCCAATGGAATAGAATAGAGAACTCAGAATTGGACCCACAAATGTACAGCCAACTAATCTTTGACAAAGCGGGAAGGAGTGTCCAATGGAAAAAAGACAGCCTCTTTACCAGATGGTGCTAGGAGAACTGGACAGCAACATGAAGAAGAATGGAACTAGATCACTTTCTCACACCATACCCAAAAATAAACTCAAAATGTATAAAGGACCTGAATGTGAGACAGGAAATCATCAAAACCCTAGAGGGAAAAGCAGGAAACAACCTCCTTGACCTGAACCTCAGCAATTTCTTACTTGACACATTCCCAAAGGCAAGGGAATCAAGAGCAAAAATGAACTATTGGGACCTAATCAAGATAAAAAGCTTCAGCTTCTTAAGGAAACAATCAATAAAACTAATAGGCAACTGACAGAATGGGAAAAGATAGTTGCAAATGACATATCAGACAAAGGGCTAGTATCCAAAATCTATAATGAACTCACCAAACTCCACACCCAAAAAACAAATAATCCAGTGAAGAAAGGGGCAGAAGACATGAACAGACACTTCTCCAAAGAGGACATCCAGATGGCCAACAGACATGAAATGATGCTCAGCGTCCCTCATCATCAGGGAAATACAAATTAAAACCACACTGAGATACCACCTCATGCCAGTCAGAGTGACTAAAATGAACACATAGGAGACTCTAGATGCTGGCAAGGATGTGGAGAAATGGGCACCCTCCTACACTGTTGATGGGAATGTAAACTGGTGCAGCCCCTCTAGAAAACAGTGTGGAGGTTCCTCAAAAAATTAACAATAGAACTCCCCAATGACCCAGCAACAGCACTGCTAGGAATTTGCCCAAAGGATACAGGAGTGCTGATGCATAGGGGCACATGTGCCCCAACGTTCATTGCAGCACTCTCAACAATAGCCAAAACATGGAAAGAGCCAAAGTGTCCATCAACTGACGGATGGGTCAAGAAGATGTGGTTTATCTATACAATGGAATACTACATGGCAATGAGAAAGAATGAAATCTGGCCATATGTAGCAACATGGATGCAACTCGATGGTGTTATGCTGAGCCAAATAAGTCAGGCAGAGAAGGACAGATACCATATGTTTGCACGTATAGGAGGATTAGGAGGAACTTAATTGAGGACCATGAGGGAGGAGAAGGAGGAAAATAGTTGGGGAGAGGGAGGGAGGCACACCATGAGAGACTCTTGAATTCTGAGAACAAACTGAGGACTGATGGGGTGGGGGGAGAGGGGAAGGGGGGTGATGGGCATGGAGGAGGGTACTTGTGGGGATGAGCACTGGGTGTCATATGGAAACCAACTTGACAATAAACTATTTAAAAAAAAGAAAATGTGGTGTGCATATATACAATTGAATTATTATTCAGCCATAAAAAATAAAATCTTGCCATTTGCAACAACATGGATGGATCAGGAGAATATTATTATATAATATTAGCATGTTATTATGCTATTGTATTTTCATGATATATAGAAAGACAAACCCCATATGATCTCACTTACATGTGGAATATTAAATTTAAAAAAACAAGAACACAAAAAAGAACGTTGAAATCATAGATACAAAGAATAGATTGGTGATTGCCAGACGCAGAGGGTAAGAGGTAGGTGAAATGGTTGAAGGTGGTCAAAGGGTACAAACTTCCAGTTAGAAAATGAACAAGTCAGGTAATGTACAGCATGGTTACTGTAGTTAATAATACTCTATTGTATTTTAAAGTTGCTAAGAGAGTAGATCTTAGCTCAGGTCATGATCCCAGGATTGTGGGTTAAAGACCCATGTCAGGCTCCATGCTGAATGTGGAGCCTGCTTAAGATTCTCTCTCTCTCTCTCTCTCTCTCTCTCTCTCTCTCTCCTTCTGCCCTTCTTCCCTGCTCTCATGCTCTCTCTCAAAAATAAAAAAGTAAAAACAAAAAAATGGCCAAAGATCATAATATATACCTCACCAAAGAAGACATATAACTGGCACATCAGCATACGATAAGATACTCCTCATCAAATGTCGTTAGGAATGTTAATAAAAAGACTACACATGTGTAGGGGAAAGGAGTATATGAAAAATCTGTAAATATTCTTTTCAACTTCGTTATGAACCTAAAACTCCTCTAAAAAATAAAATCTATTAAAAAATAGCTGATTAATATAAAAAATTTAAATGAAATTTAAAAACCTAGATGAAATTGATAAACTCCTAGAGAGTATAAAATACCATTAATAACACAATAAGAAATACAGAACACAAATACATTAAATATTAAGTAAATGAAATAGTAGTCAGACACCTTTTCCTGCCAGAAAAACAAAACAAAACAAAAATCCAGGCTCTTGTGGTTTTATAGTTGAATTCTGTCAAACTTTTAAGTAAAATCTATTCCAATTATATAAGTTGATAAATAATATATAGGTTGGTAAAGAAAAAATAAGAAAATTCTGGAAATTTCCTGGAATTCCAGTATTTTAGACATGCAAATTCACTGACAAGAGAGATGTTTGGTGGTTGTTTGGAAATGGGGGCAAGAGAGATTCAAATGGGCACAAGGAGACTTTTGGAGATTTGAGATATGTTCATTACCTTGTTTGTGGTGATGTTTTCATGGGTGTGTTCGTATGTAAAACATATCAAACTATATGTGTTAAATACATGTAGTTTGTGAATGTCAATTATAGCTCAGACAAACTGTTGAAAATTTAGTTTGTGCACAAAAAATAACAATATATGCAACAACATATAAACAAAATAACATATGCAAGAAACACATAAACAAAAACACATATTAAATTAAACACATTAGAATGATTGATTTCCTAAATGGAGGAAAGGAGAACGGCAATGAAGAACAGGGGAAAAAGGGAGTGTGTGTGTGTGTGTGTGTGTGTAAATAAATAACTAAACTTAAGAACCACAAGAGAGGGATTGAGATGTTGGAAAAGAAAGTGATGGGACAATGAAAGAAATTTCCTCTGCTACAATGGTACCCCTCTTATGCATACACAGAGCCAGTAAATTCTCTAATTCAAAACCCGGAATAGCAATGGTAAAAGTTTCATACTTTCAATCATATGAATGAGGAAATATTTAGGAGTCTTTCCTGGTATACATGGGACAACTCGAAAAGCTATCTACTGATTCGTTTAATAAATATTTACTAAGTACCTACTATATGCCAGGTCCTATTCATAAGGTGTGGAATTTTCCCAATAGTCACTCATCATCTCCATTTCCTGGTCCTACCTGCTGTGGCTTCCACTTTCATAGCTGTTGTAGAATTGTTAGTGATTCCCCAAGGGCCTAAACTGGATTCCATTTTCCCTCCTTCTTCAATGTATTCTACAATACCAGTGCTTCCCTGCTTCATTACTTGTGCCTGAACCATTCGTGCCTGAAGTTGTTTGAAGCCTTCATGAAATGCCATTTCCATTCGAATATCATTGTTTTGAATTTCATAGTACAAACCTGAGAAAAGAAAGATGCTAAAATAAATGTGACTGGTTTTCTATTTCTACCACCATACACGGAAGAACTGCAACATGTCACTTCCCTTTCCCAATTTTTTGCCAAAGTTTAAGGACTATATGATGAGCTGGCAATGAGAAAGAATGAAACCTGGCCATGTGTAGCAACATGGACGGACCTTGAGGGTGCTATGATGAGCGAAATAAATCAGGTAGAGAAGGACAAATACCATATGTTTGCACGTATAGGAGGATTAGGAGGAACTTGACAGAAGACCAAGGGGGAGAAGGAGGAGGGAAATAGTGGGGGAGAGGGAGAGAGGCAAACCATGAGAGACTCTTGAATGCTGAGAACAAACTGAGGACTGATGGGTGTTGGGGGGGAGCGGGGAGATGGACATGGAGGAGGGCACTTGTGGGGATTAGCACTGGGTGTTATATGGAAACCAACTTGACAATAAACTATTTGTAAAAAAAAAAAAAAAAAAGAACTATATGATGATTTATTAGAAAATGAAAAGAGAAAGGGAGACTCATAATGGAAGAAAACACATTCATATCGCAGGAAATACCATACCAAGTAAAGTCCAGGCTACAACATTGGTTGGTTCCAAGCAAGTAGCATCCTCAAAGAAAATTTCTGCCTGCTCATAGTTCTCCATCAAGACAGCCAGGACACCACACAGCAACAAGCTGAGATGAGACCAGCAACGTGATTAACAACATGGTCCCGTGTCATAGTCATGGAACCAAGAAAATTTCATAGAGAAGCCTATCTTCTTCTACTCATTCTTCATATCCCTTCCACCCATACCTGTGGATATGATTCTGGTTGAGGGAAAGGGCTCTCCGAAAACACTCCTGTGCTTTGATGTTGTCCTCAGTTAGGAGGCAGAAGGCACCATAGTCCAACCAGTGATCCAGGTTCTGGGGCTCACGGACCAACCTCTATCGCATGAAGCATTAGGAAGACCAAGATTATTGTACACTATGCCATATTTTTATGCACATAAAGCCATAAATACCGTAAGTTTTATGAAAACAGAAACTATGTCATTTTTTGTTTGCCACTGCATTCTTAAAGTCTAGCACAGTCACCATTCTGGCTCATAATATGTGATGAATAATTATTGGAATGATTTAAAAATTAAATTTTCAAGTCATTATTTCCTAATGTCAATGTTCTGGTTACCATAAGCTCATCCAATTACTGGGAAACCTAGATTCATTTTATAGTTCATTTTAAAGATTTACCTATAATAATTTTTGTCATAGTTTTGAGATGGCAAGTTTAAATTTAAGTACAAATATGTAAAAAAAAAAAGCATCTCATAAGTGAAAACCACAAAACATTGTTGAAAGAATTAAAGATGACAAATAAATTGAAACACATCCAATGTCCATGGATTGAAAGACTTACTATTATTGAGATGTCAATACTGTCCAAAGCAATTTACAGATTCATAATAATCTATTAAAGTCCCAATGATATATTATGCAGCAACAGTAAAACCCATCCTGAAACTTACATGGAATCTCAAGGGACCCTGAATAATTAAAACAATCTTGAAAAAGAACAGAACTGGAGGACTCATATTTACTGATTTAAAAACTTACAAAACTACATAATCTGTGTGGTACTGGTATCAAGACAAATATATATATATATATAACAATGGAATAGAATAGAGAGCTCAGAAATAAATCCTCATATATATGGTCAAATGATTTTTGACAAAGGGGCTGAGACCATTCAATAGGTAAGGACAGACTTTTCAACAAAAAGCGCTAGGAAAACTGGATATCTGCATCTGCATGTAAAAGAACGAACTTGGACCCTTAATTTACAAAAATTAATTCAAAATGGATCAAAGACCTAAATGTTAAGACCCAAAACTATAACACTTTGAGAAGAAAATTTGGCACAAAACTTCATAACTCTAGACTTGGCAATGATTTCTTAGATATGATACCAAAGGCACAAGCAACAAAACAAATAATAGACAAATTTGACTTCATCAAAAACTTTTTTAAAACTTTTGTATATCAAGGGTGCCTGGGTGGCTCAGTCAGTTAAGTATCAGAATTGGGCTCAGGTCATGATCTCATGGTTTGTGGGTTTGAGCCCTGCATCGAGCTCTTTGCTAAAAGCTCAGAGCCTAGAGCCTGTTTCAGATTCTGTGTCTCCCCACCCTTTTTCTCTGCCCCTACCATGTTCGTGCTCTGTCTCTTTCTCTCAAAAATAAACATTAAAAAAATTTTTTTAATTAAAATAAATTTTTGTACATCAAAAGAAAATATCAACAGAGTAAAGAGGTAACTCATACAATGGGATAAAATATTTGCAAATCATATATCTGGTAAGGGGTTAATATTGAGAATATATAAAGAACTACTAAAATTCAACAACAAAAAAATTAAACAACCTGAGTCAATAATAGACAAAGGACTTGAGTAGACATTTCTCTGAAGATCTACAAATGCCAAAACACATAGGAGAAGATGCTCAACATTACTAGTCATCATGGAATCAAACCACAATGAAATACCACCTCACACCCATTAAGAGAGCCAGTATTAACAAAACAGAAAATAACAATTGTTGAGGATGAGGAGAAATTAGAACTCTTGCAAAGAGTGGGGATGTAAAATGGTGCAGTCACTTTGTAAAACAGATGGTGGTTCCTCAAAACTAAAAACAGAATTACCATGTGATACAGCAATCCAACTTCTGTGTATATACCCACAAGAATTGAAAGCAGAGTTTCAAAGAGATATTTTCAGAGATATTTGTATATCCATGTTCAAAGCAGCAATATTCATAATAGGTAAAAAGTATAAGCAACCCAAGTGCCCACTGACAAATGAATGGATAAGCAAAATGTAGTATATATATATACAATAGAGTACTAGCCAGCCTTTAAAGGAAAGAAAATGCTGACCGATGCTCCACAACATGGACATATGCAAAGTGAAATAAGCTAGTCACAAAAGGACATAACATATAATTTATATAGATTGATGTTTTGAAGTCATTGTAGTCTAAATGTTCCCTTGTCAATTAATTTAGAACATTAATTCCAAAGTTCTGGAACATATTTTCCTATTAAAAAACTATAAATGTGAAAAGATGTTCAAAATAAGTAGATATTAGAGAAATGCAAAATAAAACCACAACACAATGAGATACCACTTTACACCCATTTGAAGGGCTGTAGTTGTTTAAAAGATGTATAATAATAAGAATTAGTGAGGATATGAAAAAAGGGAAGCCTCATCTATTGCTAGTGGGAAGATAAAATAGCACAACCTTTTCGAAAACAGTTTGGCATTTCCTCAAAAAGATAAGCATAGGGTTACCATATGACCCAGTAATTCCGCTTCTAGATATACACCCAAGAGAACTAAAAACATATGTCCATATAAAACTTAAATACTTTATAAATGAATGTTTATAGAAGCATTATTTGTAATAGTCAAAAAGTAGAAATCAGTCAAATACCCATCGTCTAACGGACAAATAAACAAAATATGCTATATCTATACAATGGAATGTTATTGAGCCATAAAAAGGAATAAAATCTAATACATGCTATGACATGAATGACCTTTAAAGACATGCTATTTTATAACTGTCAGTTTGTACCTCTGAATTCCCTTTACCTGTTTTGCCCATTCCCCCATCCACACACAACTGAACACCAAAAACCAAATAATGTGAATAAAAATGGACAGAGGACCTAATAGACATTTTTTGAAAGAATATGTACAGATGTCCAGCAGATGCTTGAAAAAGATGGTCAACATCACTCATCTTCAAGGAAATGAAACTACAATAGCTAGTCTATTTTTGCCAAAAAGACAAAAAATAACAAGTACTGGCAAGGATGTAGAGAAAAAGGAACTCTTGTGCATTGTCGAATGTAAATTGGGAATGTAAATTGGTGCAGCCACTATGGAAAACATTATGGAGGTTCCTCAGAAAATTAAAAATAAAAATATCATACAACCCAATAATTTCACTTATGAGTTTTTACTTGAAGAAAACCAAAACACTGATTTGAAAAGATATGCACCCCTGTTTACTGCAACATTATTTACAATTAGCCAAGATATGAAAGCAATCTAAGTGTCTATCAATAGATAAATGGATAAAGAAAATCGTGTGTGTGTGTGTGTGTGTGTGTGTGCGTGCATGTGTGTGTGTGATGGAATATTATTCAGCCATAAAAAAGAATAAAATCTTGTCATTTGCAACAACAGGATGGACCTCGAAGGCACTACGCTAAGTCAAATAAATCAGACAGAAAAAGTCAAATACCATATGATTTCATTTATATGTAGAATCAAAAACAAAGCAAAATAAACAGCAAGAAAAAACCAGAAACAGACTCATAAATATAGAAAATTGGTAGTTGTCAGACGGAGGAGTGGGGGAGGACGGGTGAAATAGATGAAGGGGATTAAGATATAAAATTGCCAGTTATAAAATAAATAAGTCATGGGAATGAAAAGTACAGCATAGGGAATATGCTCAATAATATTGTAATAACTTGTATGGTGACTGATGGTAACTATGCTTATTGTGGTAAGCATTTTGTAATATATATAATTCTCAAATCGCTATGTACACCTGAAACTAATACAATACAGTATTGTATTGAACTATGAACTATGCTTCAATTAAGAAAAAGAATATCATATAAATGACACCATATAGTATGTAACCTGTTGACAGTGGCTTCTTTCACTCAGTATAATGCCTTTGAGATTCATGCAAGTTGTTGTATTAGTAATTCATTCTTTTATTGCTGAATAGTATTTCATTATATGGATAAGCCATAGTTTGTTTATTCACCCTTTAAAGAACATTTGGGTTACTTCCATTTGAGCGATTATGAATAAAGTTGCTATAAGCATTCATGTACATAAGATTTTACTTCTTTAAGGTAAATACCCAGGAGTAGGTCATAAGGTGAATGAATATATAAGACACTGCCAAACTCTTTTCCAGAGTGACTTTATCATTGTGCATTTGCTCCAGCAAAGTATGATGGGTCCAGTTGCTTTGTATCCTCATTAGCACCTTGTATTGTCAGCATTTTTCATTTTAGTTATTCTAATAAGTTGTAGTGGCATCTTATTGTGGTTTTAATTTGCATCCCACAATAGCTAATTATGTTGAATATCTTTTCATGCTCTTATTTATCATATTTAGTGAAATATCTGTTCAAATCTCTTGCCCATTTTTTACTTAGTTGTTTTTCTATTACTGAATTTTAAGAGTTCTTAATATTCTGGATACAAATAAATCTTTTGTCAAAAATATGTCTTGCAGATATTTTCTCCTTTTCTTTCTCTTAATAGTGTCTTTTACAGAGCACACATTTTTAATTTTGATGAAGTTCCATTTATCATATTTTTCTTTCGTGGATCATGCTTCGGTGTCATGTCCAAGAACTCTTTACCTAACTCCAGATCATGAAGACTTTTTCCTTTGTTTTCTTCTAAAATATTTATAGTTTCATGGTTTACATTCAGATCTGTGCTCCATTTTAGGTTGATTTTTTACAATGTTTAAGGTTTAAGTCAAAGTTCATTTTTTGGATATGGATGACCAATGGTTCTAAAACCATTTCTTTGAAAATATTGTCCTTTCTCCATTGAATTTATTTTACACCTCTGTAAAAAAAAATAATGGCCTAATTTGTATGGACGTATTTATAGACTCTATTGATTTATGTGTCTATCCTTTCATCAGTCCTGATGGGTTTTAAATAATTAAAAACTACTAATTGTTATACCAATGTTATACAAACAATAATAACAACAACTACTAGAAGGACCTTTAATTACCTCTTCATAATACACTGCTGCCATTTCAAAGTTCTCATTGACTTCTGCTTCAAATGCAAAGAGTCGAAGCTGTTCATCACTTGTATAAATGGTTGAAACAGTGCCTTGGACATCATCTGGCATGGTCTTATCAACATCAAGATTTTAGTTAGACAAAACAAAGCAATTACAAGTAGAGAATCTTAAAAGAATAAACTAGATGTGAGACATAAGTCGTGAGGCTGAAAATGATATTCGAGTTTCTTACAGTCTTGCCAATATAGTAAGAAGTGAGGGTGAACCAAGAGAGAAATATCAAGGATGAAAGAGAAGGTCAGGTATCTGAATGCCAACAATCTAAGCTCATGGAAGTGAGTAAAAATTAAGTAGGACAGACTTCCTCTTCAACACTTAGGGCAGTCAAAATCCCTAAGTAGGCTTCCTTTGACCTCAAACAGCTTCCTTCATTTTCTCTTGTATATGGAACAAATACTATCATTTTTAGGTGCCATGGCATGAAAAGGGTTGGTAAGCACTATCTAGAATCTTCAAACATCAAAAACAAANTCTCTCTCCTAGAAATAAATAAAAAACATTAAAAAAAAAATTTTTATAAAAAAAAAAAACAAAACAAAAAAATAGGGGACTAAGGATAAAGCTTTGGAAGTTACCTCTGTACCTTCAGTGGGATATATAAATACATCTCATATCCCAAAAAGAAATTTTTCAGAAATAGCCATAACGGTAGGGAAAAACCCAAAAAAATATTATGCTGTATATACCATCAAGGAAAGAAGTTCTAGCATAATAAGTAATCTCCTGGATCAGAAGCTATTGCCAAGGAAGGCCTCCTCAAATTCTTTAATTAGAATTAAAAAAAATTATCAGTGACATTAACAAGTAGAGTTGCCAAGGGACATAGAGAGTAAAGCTAAATTTGAGATGGGCCAAAGAGAGCTCCTGGTTACAGATTAATGCCTCTGTTCTTTGTTCTTTTAATTTTGATGATCTTGACCTTCAGATCCCTCCAGCAACACACTACAGTGCCCAAACCAGAAATACTCTACCTCTAATAGCCCACTCTAAGAACCTATGTTACAAGCCTTCAGTCTTTTTGTCACTTGAATCCCCTTAAAGTAACTACTCTCTGTCTTTATTTCCTTAATTTCCAATATGCCTATCTTTTCCCAACTGGGTAATCCTGGACCCCATGATCATCCACTCACACTATTCTCCCCAACAAACTCAGGTCCCAGGTATCCTTGTCCTTTGCCTGCACTTGGTCTGAAAACTCCCAAATTAAAACAATCCTACAGGAGGTGCTAATTGGTCCTGAGGAAAACTGCATACACACAGAAATATCTGAGCTGCCACAGATTCTTTGGCATTCAGTCTTAGCTAAAGGCCTTTCATACTCAGCAATTTATGTATTTGTCCTTGTTTAACAACATATTCCATAATGCTATGATGCAGTATCTAAATTTTCTTCTCTTTCTTTAAGCTTTTCATTCAACCCTTATTCCCTTCACTGTCCAGTAAAGAATGTAAATCATTAGGCCAGAGATACCTCAACTTTTTAAAAATTTATTTCTTTTCTTAAATATGTTATTGTCAAGTTGGTTTACATATAACACCCAGTGCTCATCCCAACAAGTGCCTCCCCCTTGCCCATCACCCCTTCCCCTCTCCCCTACCCTCATCAGCCCTCAATTTGTTCTCAGCATTCAAGAGCTGAGCGAAGTAAGTCAGGAAGAGAAGGACAGATACCATATGTTTGCACATATAGGTGGATTAGGAGGAAGCTAACGGAGGACCATGAGGGAGAAGAAGGGGAAAAATAGCTGGGGAGAGGGAGGGAGGCAAACCATGAGATACCTCAACTTTTGAACACCATACTGAAATAGTTTATTTCTGCATCCATTGTATCTCTTTACTTTCAGTCTGAAGAAGCATCACATCCTTCTCTGTTGCAAGACTAACCTTTCCATCTAAACACTTGATCCTTTCCCATTTGTATATATCCTGGGTTTGCCATCAATTTTTCTCTCTTTGCTTCTATTTTTAATTTCTCCCAGTATGCTGACTCCCAAATCTATGGACATGCTAAAGGCATTTCTAGCTTAAAAAGAAAACCTGTATAATTTCTAGCTTCTATTTTCCTACTTCTTCCTTTCATCTTCCAACTTTTTTTTTTAAGTTTATTTACTTATTTTCAGAGAGAGAGAGCACAAGCAGGAGAGGGGAAGAAAGAGAAGGAGAGAGAATCTTAAGCAGAGAGAGATCTGATGTGGTGCTCGATCTCAGGAAACTTGAGATCATGACCTGAGTAGAAATCAGGAGTTGGACACTCAACAAAGTGAGCCACCCGGGCACCCCCCCCAACTTCCTGAATTTATATTTATCTGCTTCCTAATCACTCATTTACTCCACAATTCATTATAATTTGAACACACTCCATTAATTCAATGATATTGCTATGTAAAAGTTAATAACCTCCTTAGTTTCCGATCCAATGAAAATTTTTCAAAAATTTTTTTCTCCAGTTTTATTCAGTTATCAGATATAACTGTTGTATATCATGTGTAAGTTTAAGGCATACAGCTTAATGGTTTGACTGAACATATATTGTAAAATAATTACCACAGTAACTTTAGTTAGCATCCATCATCTCATATGGACACAATTAAAAGAAAAAGAAAAATATTTTTCTTATGATAAGAACTCTTAGGATTTACTCTCCTAACAACTTACAAGTATATCATACAACAGTATTAGCTATAGTCATCATGCTGTACATTATATCCCTGGTGCTTGTTTATTTCGTAACTTGAAGTTTGTACTTTTTGACCACCTCTTTCCAATTTCCCCTCCCCATTCCTCAGCTTTTGTTTTTCAACAAACTCCTAGGAATATTTGACAATGTTAACTACTTTTTCTTCTTAAAATTCTCTTTTCTTAGCTTCTGTAACACCCCTGTCTTCTGGTTCTTTTACTCTTTTAACAATTCATTTATCTCCTTCATTAATTCTTTTATTCATCCATTCCTTAAATGTTGGTGCTTCTATTGTGTTCTACCACCAGCTTGCTTCTCTATCTACTCATGTTTTTCTCAGTTGCATCATCTATAACCATAATTTAACTAGCATCTACAAGTATATCTTGTTTTACTGAGCTTCAAAGATATTACTTTTTAAAATTTTATTTATTTATTTATTTTACAAATTGAAGGTTCATGGCAACTCTGTGTCAAGTAGGTTTATTGGTACCATTTTCTAATAGCATTTGCTTACTTTGTGTCTCTGTGTCATGTTTTGGTAATTCTCACAATATTTTAAGCTTTTTCATTGTTAATTATATTTGTTACAGTGATCTGTAATCAATGACTAGGACTCAGTGAAAGCTGAGATGATGGTTAGCATTTTTTAGCAATAAAGTTTTTAGATTTTGTTTTTGTTTTAGAGAGACAGTGTGTGTGAGCCAGTAAGAGGGGCAGAAAGAGAGAGAATCTTAAGCAGGTGTGGTGTCTGACACAGGACACGATCCCATTTCCCTGGGATCATGACCTGAGCAGAAATCAAGAGTCAGACACTCAACCAACTGAGCTACACAGGTGCCCAGCAATAAAGTATTTTTTAATTAAGGTATGTACATTGTTTTTCTAGATACAATGCTATTATTACAAATGTAATAGACTATAATACAGAGTAAATATAACTTTTATATGCACTAAGAAACCACAAAATTAATTTGACTTGCTTTATTTTGATATTTGCTTTATTGTGGTGGTCTGGAATCAAAACTTCAGTGTCTCCAAGGTTTGCCTATATATATTCATGGCTCCTCAGATCTCATCTCCATCTCAGATCTCACTCTTGAGAAAAATCCCAAAAGAACTAATGTTCAAAAGTAATTTCAACATCACCTGCCTCCCACTAAATCTGCTTGTGTTGTATTTCTTGTCCTGCTTACTGGTACTACCAGCTACCCAGTCTTTGAGCCTTAAACTTAAGACTCTTTGACCCCTTTTCTTCCTTACTATGTAAGAACCAGTTAACATGACCAGTTTCACCATATCTAACCCATCCTATATACCGCTATCAGAGTGTTTTTCATAAAATGTAGATTTGATCATACTATTCCCCAGTGTAAAATAATTAAATTTATTGCTTCCAAAATTCTAATAATAGAAACGGCAAAACTTCTTTGTGTGGTATACAAGGTCTCAATCCACATTCCAAACTCTCTTATCATGAACTTATTGATCCCTGGCTTCACCTCCAATTCTCTGTCCCTTAACCTGTTTAGCATCTGATCCTGAACTATATGCAGTTTCTGTATATCCCCTATGCTTCCAAGCTTCCAAAGTTTTGTGGTGTTACTTATGACTCAAATCCTCTGAATCCTCCACCTCGAGAATTTGTTAGACTTCAAGCTCAAGGCACAGCTCTTCAGTGAATCCTTTCCTGACAAGTCTCAGGGTGAAGTTGATTACTGTTTATTTAAGCATTCCCTAACCTGCTCTACCGCCCCATTACAGCATTTGCCTAACTCTGCTACACTTATTTGTATTTTATGTCTCTCTCATCTACTAGACAGGGATTCTTTGGGAGCATAAGCAAAAGCAATTGCCACCTAATGCTCAATTTTCAAAGCAATTCATCCAAGTCATCTGTGCCCAAGGTAGGATTGTTCTCTTAATGCTAGGATACTGGACATTCCTCACCCTCCTCTTCCAGAAAGACTGGACAAATTGAAAGAAAGAGTGATGGCAACAGAGAAGAAAATAACAGTGAAGGAAAGAACAAATAAGATAGAGGGTTTGAGGAAGCACAGCTGCTTAGCAACTACCAATAGGACAAAAGACTTTGGTTTTTGTCATAGTTTTCAAAGAAACCACAACTGTATATATTTAAAAATGAGCAAATGAAGGCAAAATGCAAGATGTGCAACTACAGATATAAATAGATAAATGGGGGGCTAGGGAGGCTGGGTAGCTCAGTCAGTTAAATGGTCAACTCTTGATTTCTGTTCAGGTCATGATTGCATGGTTGTGGGATCAAGCTCTGTGTTGGACTCCACTTTGAGCATGGAGCCTGCTTGGGATTCTCTCTCCTTCTCTCTGCCCCTCCCCCCTCAAAATAAATAGATAAACTTAAAAAAAACAAAAACAAAAACAGACAAATGGGAGAAGAACAGGCTACCAGTCCAATGAAAGGGCACATTTGAAGCATCATTGTCATTTAGGCTCAATATCTGAAATCTCAAAATTTTTCTTGGTTTTGATTGCCAATATCAGAGAGCAAGTTGAGAAATTATACACATTCGCAGAATAAATAAAATGATAATTTTTGTTTTACAATTTGCATTAGCCGATTTTATTTTTTAAATCAACCACATTTATGTTTGCTGAATTAAGGAAGAAAGGAAGCAAGGAAGGAGGGAATCATTCAGAGACCTTGATGCCTTAAAGAGAAAAGGAAGGGCTCTCCGTTCTTGAGCACCTACCTGGTTTAAGGCCACATGCATCTGATCCACCAAGAACACATAGAGCTCACTAATAAATGTCTGCAGTTCCTCTTGGCTTTCAAATGGTGTTGTCTTCAAATACTTCTCTCTCACAATCTTTACTACAGCATGCTGTAAGAGGCACAGATCACCCATTTGAATACAGAGTCCAGTACTGTGCTGACAACACAGGCCTCCCTAGAGCTTCTGGTGTAAGGCTCATCAGAACTTCAGAAGGTGATCAGTTTCTCCCTTGGTGACTGATTGTCAGCTCTCTGATTTTACCCCAATCAACATACTCTGCATGACTTCTTTTCTTTTCTTTTTTTAATTTTTAATAGTTTATTTATTTTTCAGACAGAGACAGAGCATGAGTAGGGGAGGTGCAGAGAGACAGAGGGAGACACAGAATCTGAAGCAGGCTCCAGGCTCTGAGCTAGCTGTCAGCATGGAGCCCGACACGGGGCTCAAATCCATGAACTGTGAGATCATGACCTGAGTCAAAGTCGGACGCTTAATCAACTGAGCCACCCAGGCACCCCTGCATGACTTCTTTTCTTAACATCATCACTAATACAGTCAATGCAGAACTCCTATCATGTGAAGAGAGTCATAACGATAAAGAAGACCTCAGCATTCATTAGGTTTATGTATTACATCTCTCATCATGGCCACATACAAGGGAAAAAGGTCTGATTTGACAGTGTAGAGAATGGAATTTTGGTTCTAATCCTGCCACTGTACAACCTCAAAAATTATAGTTAATACCCCCATGAATGTGTGCTTCTGGTATTATTATCTTACTTCAGAAGATGATTGAGAAGCCAAACAAAGATGACAGGTAGGTGGTGAAGCTTTAAAATGCTGTACAAATAACATATTGCTATAGCAATGGTGGCTTTTATTCCTCCCTAAACTAATGTTATTGTCAGGTTATATACTAAGCAGTTTCCATGCATTATATTATTTAATTCTAATAATGAACCCATGTGATAATATTAGTATTATCCCTTATTGTTAGGCAAAGAAATTAAAGCTCAAAGAAATAAAGTCATTTGACCATCCAGCTAGTAATGGTAGAACCAGGAATTAAACTAAGTTGTGATCATGCCATCTACTGAGAAGAGCGTTTCACCTCCATGAGCATCAGTTATTTTTCACTTTATTACTTCCATGTGCTTTCTTTTTATCTGTTTAATACAGGACAGGACACATGGTAAATGTGCACAGAGAGGCAATCCAGTGTAGCCATTAAGAATATGAGTTCTGGAGCAAGATTGCCTGAATTTAAGTCCCATCTTTAACCTTTACTACCTCTGTGATCTTAGGGAAATTACTTAACCAATTAATATTGCATTTCTCTGTCTGTAAAATGAGGAATATCTACCTCATAGGGTTGCTGTGAGGATTAAATTAGTAAAATTTGAAGCATTTAAAAATTTGTCTGGTGTGCAGCAAACACTCAATGAATGTTAGCCATTATTATTTGGGAAATTATTATTGTGTAAATATTTCTCAAATCTTAGTGATTCTGTGGACTATAGAAATGTTGGTAATGGGAGACAGAGTAGTCGTGGAATCAGTAACAGGTACAGAGTTTCTGCCTGCTACAGCAACATGAAACCTGTCTCAAAATCTGGCCTACCCTTAAGTAAAGACTTAGTTTCTTAAACGCTCACACTTGGAATGGTTACACTTGGAATGGTTACTGACCCATTCCAAGGCTTTATACAATTGGAGCTTATGACATTGTATCATAGGGAACACAGGTAGCAAGAATAGTGGAAGCATAGTTGGACATGACCAGAGATAAACTAATAATTAAGAATGTAGAGAAGATGCTTCATAAAAATCCATGGAATAATTAAATGAATATTTACCTTGAGTTGTTCTTTGAAAGCAAAGTATTTTCCAGAGCAGTTAAGTTCATAGTTGAGCTGGCACTTCTGTTCCTCTAGGGTTTCACTATCCATATCACTCCCTAGTTTGGTCACCTGTTTTCCAAACATCCTGTGATACTCATCCAGAATGGCTCCAGAAATATTTTTGATTTGCATGTGGTAGTCACTCACCGCCTACGAAAATACAAAATGTCTGGAAAAAGGCCTCAGAGAGATCAAGATGTGTAATGGAAGTCTGAAACTGGATTGGATTTTACATTCAATACTGCATTAGGTATAAATTGCCCTTTTCAGCTCAGAGATTAGCCAAAGACTAACCACTACACACTATTCACTGTCTGCCACTGCTCACAAACAAAACCAGGAAGGGGAATACATGAAGCTACAATTTCTCGCCCCTTCTGGAAAACATACTGAAGAGTCCAAGCCTTATTTTCAAATGGATGCACTCAACATGTTATTACTTTTTATTCACCTTAGCTTTGGCACTTGCCTTTTGAGCTCCTCCTGTCCGACGGGTAAGAGGCGGCCTTGGAGGAATCATATCTTTGACCCTGTACCAGAAAAAAAACAACAAAAAATAAACTTAATTATCTGCAGATGTATGTTCTCTTATTCATACCTTCAAAGGGCCTATCTGGGGGAGATCTAAGGTCTGTTCCTACATCACACTCAAGCACTGTGCAAAAGCTTTGATGTGAACCATAGAACAATATATGGCTGTGGACTAGATAGGGAAGAAGCCAGGAAGCAGCTACTCAGAAAGTGATTAAGTTGTACTTTTGGCCAATTTGAGCCCTGGCTTTACTCTTACACACTTTTAAAAACTGCTAATGCACTCAAGAGACTGTTTGACTCAGGAGTTGTAAAGAAATGGGTGTTATGACTTTCCATTTTTAGGAAACCTTACAAAAACTAGAGGAAATTAAGTTCTATCTCTTCCTCCTTAGAGTTTCAGATTCCTGCTGAACTATATCGTACTTCTTTAAAGTTTATAATCAAATTCACAAATTCAATTTGTCTATAATAGGTGATATGTAATTATATACCTGTGCTTTTAATTTCTAATTTTAATTTTATTTGTTTTAATAGGTAATATATCCATATTATTCAGAACTTATGAGGTATGAAACAACATATACTAAACTGTCTCCTTGTTATTAGCCTTCTTGACAGCCTTATCTTCCAGGCACCCAATTTCCTCTCCAGAGACAAAATTACCTATTCACTCATTCAAAATATATACTGACAGCCTATTATCCATCAGGCACTTTTCTGGGTGCTGGAGATAGAGCATAGAGCATGAAACAAAGTAGACAAAAATTCTTGCCCTCATGGAGCTTGCATTTTAGTGGGAAAGAAAAGACAATAATTAAGAAAAATATGTTAGTGATATGTGCTGTAAAGAAAAATAATGCAAGAAGGCAAACAGACTATGCTGGGAGCTAGGGTGGTGAAGTAGGGAAGCATATTTCATCAAGACACTTTACTGAGATGGTAACATTTGAGGAAAGACCTCAGGAAAGTGAGGAAGCAAGTTGTGTAGATATCTGGGATAAGAAAAGTACAGGCAAAGAGAACAGAAAGTGTAAAGGCTTTGCTGCAACAATGTGCTTGGCACGTGTGAGGAATAGCAGGAAGGCAAGTATGGGTGGACTGAAAAGGTGAGAACAAAGTACATACAGAATATGTAGGTAGTTGTAGGCCATTGAAAGGACTTTGACTTTTATTCAGAGTGTGCCAGGGAGTCACTGGTAGTTTCTGAGCAGAGGAGTTACATGAGTTTATCTCCATTTTAACACAATCATTATAGAATGCTATATTAAGAATTGTCCAAATGTCCATCAACTAAAGAATGGGAAAAAATGTGGTACATCCATATACTGATATATGTAACAGTATGGATGAACCTTGACAGTATTATGTTAAACATGAAAGCTGCACACATGCTCAGGATAGGATACATGCTCAGAAAAGACCAGAGAAGACCCCAAGCTTTCACCACTGACTGACCTATAGTCCCAGTGCAAACAGGAAATGAAGGCTGAGGCAGAATTATAAATAGCCTTGTTAAGTGTTAAAAGCATGCTCCAGCATGGAATCATTTGCAAGGGCAAAAGAAACAGTTTTTTGTTTTATTTTTATTTGTTTGATTATCTTAAGATCCTGGCATTCAAGGAAATCTCAATCAAAATATTGGCTGAAAAAAAAAAACAACCCACATTGGCTGAACACAATCTACAACTTCAACAATTAAAAACAGCAAACCCTGGGGAAGGGGAAAATCTGATTTTCAAAGTTCTTCACATTTTATGATATCCAAATGTCCAGTTTTCAACAACAAAAAATCACAAAATGTACAAAAAAACATAAAAGTGCAGCTCTTTCAAAGGAAAAAAATAAGTTTATAGAAACTGTCCCCCAAGAAGCCCAGACATTAGACTTGCTACAAAAAGATGTGGAATAAAGCAACTTACTCATGCTCAAAGAGCTAAAGGAAACCACAAAGTATTAAGAGAAATCAGGAAAATGATGTATAAACAAAAAGAGAAATAGAATATTAGTAAAGAGACAGAAATTTTTTAAAGAACCAAATAGAAAGTCTGTAGTTGAAAAGTACAATAACAGAAAGGAGACATTTACTAGAAGGTTCAACAGATTTGGTCAGGCAGAAGAAAGAATGAGCAAACTTGAAGATAGGATAATTGGAATTACACCTAAGGAACAGAAAGTAAAACAAAGAAAAAAAGTAAACAGAGCCTAAAATCTATGGGACACCATCAACATAGACGATGTGTGTGACCAACATATACCTTATGAGAATCCCATAAGGAGAAGAGAGAGAAAGGGGCAGAAAGAATTTTGAAGAAATAATGGCCCAAAACTCCCCAAATTTGGAGAAAGACATGAATCTATATATCCAAGAAGCATAACAACATCCAAGCAGAATAAACATGAAGAGATCTATATTAAGATGCATTGTAATCAAGCTGTCAGAAGCTAGAGACAAGAGAAAAACTCAAAAAGCATTGAAAGGAGTGACTTGTCACATAAGATACAGATACTTTCAATAATGTCGATAAGAACAACACAAGCCATGGAGGCCAGAGGTACTAGAGTAACATATTTAAAGTTTTGAAAGGAAAAAAATGCCAACCAAAATTTCTATATACAGCAAGTTATCCTTCAAGAATGAAGAAGAAATTAACAAAATAAACAAAAACTAAGAGTCTATCATAAATACAGAGAACAAACTGAGAGTGTATGGGGGACAGGGGAGAGGGGAAAATGGGTGATGGGCATTGAGGAGGGCACTTGTTGGGATGAGCACTGGGTGTTGTATGCAAACCAATTTGACAATAAATTATATTTAAAAAAAACTAAGAGGGGCGCCTGGGTGGCTTAGTTGGTTAAGCGTCCGACTTTGCTTAGGCCATGATCTCGCAGTTCGTGGGTTCGAGCCCCGCGTTGGGCTCTGTGCTTACTGCCAGCTCAGAGCCTGGAGCCTGTTTCAGTCTGTGACTCCCTCTCTCTCTAACCCTCCCCTGCTCACGGTGTCTCTCTCTCTCTCTCTCCTAGAAATAAAATTTAAAAAACAAAACAAAACAAAACAAAACAAAAACTAAGAGCCTATTAGTAAGACCTAATCTATAAGAAATGCTAAAGGGAGGGGCACCTCAGTGGCTCAGTAAGTTGAACATTCGACTTCGGCTCAGGTCATGATCTCACAGTTTGTGACTTTGATCCCACATGGGTCTCAGTGCTGTTAGTATGGGGCACACTTCAGATCCTCTGTCCCCTCTCTCTCTGCACACCCAAACTCTCTCTCAAAAAAATAAATACACTTAAAAAAAAAAAAGAAACGCTACAGGGAGCCTTTCAGGCTGAAAGAACACTAGTCAGTAATTGGAAGGTAACTGAAGAAATAAGGAACACTGGTAAAGGTAAATATGATAGTCAGTATTATTGTACTTCTGGTTTTAAACTCCTCTTTACTTGTTTGGGGCACCTGGGTGGTTCAGGTCATGATCTCACGGTTCATGGAAATGAGCCCCATGTCAGGCTTTGGGCTGACAGCGCAGAACTTGCTCAGAATTCTCTCTCTTTCTCTCTCTGTCCTTCCCCAACGTGCTCTCTCTCTCTATCTCAAAATAAATAAACATTTTTTAAAACTTTTTAAAGTAGTTATCACTGGGTGAGTAGAAATCTAAGTGTTTTTATATGCTTGCTGATCTCAATTTTCTCAAAGTCTCAATTATTTTAAGTTTATATATTTATTTTTGAGAGAGAGTTGGGGAGGGGCAGAGAAAGAAGGGGAGAGAGAATACCAAGCAGGCTCTGCAATGTCAGCACAGATCGATTTGGGGCTTGAATTCACGAACCATTAAATCATGACCTAAGCCAAAATCAAGAGTCGGCGCTTAACCCACTGAGCCACCCAGGTACCCCTCAATTTTTTTTATACTGTGCATATACTGTTTTTGTAATAAGAAGACAACTATAAGAAAAGAAAACTAATGTGGGATAAAAACCAGAAAACTTTCCGCTGCTTAGTCCAGGGAAATTATATTTATAGGGACAATCTGAATTCCTTTTATGTATATATAAAATGTTTTTTCAAAAAAAGTGTAAGAGCTATTGCTACACACCTTCTGGCTAGCTCCTCTGGCATTCGCTTTGGAACCAAGGCTTTGTCCAGCTGAATCTCCAACACAATGTATGTCCCTGCTTCTACATATTGCTGTAAAGATATTTTTCTCTCATTTCTTTCCATTAAGAACAGATATTTATGAACAAATTTTAGTAACATAAGATAATATTCACAATATAAGTAAGAAAATTGCATATATACTATATATATACATATATATAGCGTGATCTTGACTGTCAAAATATTTTTAATATCGGAAAAATAACTGCAAAGAAAAATAGTAACAGTGGTTATCTCTGGCATAAAGCGGTTTTAAATTTTATTACTGGAAACTTCTATCTCAGCTGATGTACCGTTTAACTTGTTCAATACTTTTCTTGTAACTGTTTTAAGTGAATGCTATTCTTTCTACCACCAAACCTTCCAAGTCCGAATATTTCCAAGCAGAAGCATTCTGACATTACCATTCACAGAATCCATGTCACCATCTATCAACTGCAGCCTGGTAGACATTTCTATCCAGATTTTTGCCAGCATCTTAAATACAACATGTCCAAAATCGAACTTATCATTTCCCTTATATCGATCTCTCTTTGACTTATCTCTTAACGATTTTGTCATCCTTCTCGAAAGTAAGGCTTGAAACCTGAGTTATCTTTAGCTTTTCTTCCTCAGCACACTTAAAGCTCCCCAGTTCCAGATCTTGCCTCTTCAAGTTTCTGACTTTCTTTACTACAACCTCTTCCCTAAATCAAACTATCATCAACACTTATCTGTACAATTAGAAAAACCTATACCAATATTTGAAGCCCCTACCCCAACTTCATTCTCTCCGTTTCACTTCCTTGCAAGAGTTCTGCCATGAAATACATGGGAGGTTTTATTTCTACATGACTTAAAAACCTTTCATATGAGTCTTCAAGATGAAGCTCAAGAGTCCCTTATCACCTACATAATGAAACTTTCTAGCATATCTTTCAGTTTTTCTACAACTCAACACAGCCTCTCTCTCCTTTCTCACCTCTGTCTAGAAATTCTCCTCTTTTCATTTCTCTATTTCATACACTAAATTAATTGATACAGTCTAAATTCTGCTACCTTCTTTGTGCTCTGAGTCAGGCTATTCCCTAGCCCTCAAACGCCAACCCCCTTATCTTCCTCTGGCAAACTATTCTCTTCATCTTTCACTACTTAACTCAAATGCCACCTCTTCCATGAAGCCTTCTGAGACTGCTTTATCCTAGGAGTGATTAATCTGTCCTATCTGAGCCCAAACAGCACTTTTATTTGTACCTCTATTATAACATTCATCAAAATTCTGTGTTATGGTTAGTTATGTACCAATCTGTTTCGCCCACCAGACTGTTGACTGTCATCTGAGGGCAGATAAGTAAATGCTACAGATGATGCATCTCTGCATACTTCCTAGTATATAATAAAGTAGAATTACTAAAACACATAATTTTTTATTGTTAAAAAAGTTTTGTTATTTTTATTGTTAAAGTTAATTTGGTACTACCTGCTCATTTTAGAGAGTCTCAACAAGACAAAGAAATTTACCAAAGTCATAAACTACTCATGGCAAATATGGGATGGTCATTGAGATAATGAACATTTTTCACAATACCATACTATCTTACTCAGTAAAGGACTGATGAATTTAAACTTAATTTTCCAACTCTATGCATAGTTACCTGTCCTTCTGGATTGTGGCTTAGAGAGGGTTCAGTTTCCAAAGGATTATCTGAGCTCTGAGATTTTATACTAGGTGCTTGCTGAAAGAAAATGAACACACCTCAAAAACTGAATTCTTATGTGGTCTTCCCAATGACAGGAAAAATGATCATTATGTTGCAACAAAAGGCAAACTATATTGATGCAATTCACCAAATAATCAGCACAAGCCTGTGAAATATAACAAAACTAGCAAAATCATCACCTTTTCAACAACCTACCATCTCCCCAGGCCTAGGCCTTCCGTCTATATCCTTTTCTTTGACTACTTTATCTTCTTTCAGGTTCTTTGAAACAACTGATTTAGACAATGGGGAATTAATTCCTCCTATTTTATTATTCTGAAGCAGATGATGACCAGTATCCCGGAAAAAGCTAAATAAACATTTGGTCTGAAAAGAAACAACAACAACAACAACAAAAATGCAATGAATCACAGGCAGAAGAGACTAATTTGAAAGAAACTCACATAATTCTTTAACAATATTTAGTTTTCTAGATAATTTCAATATTGTAGAATAAGAGGGAAATAGGGAAAAGAAAAACTTCATTGAATTGCCATATTTGTTGCATAGGTAAAGCCATCATAGAAAATTAGCTATCCACCCTATTAAATTATTACAATAAGATTGTTCAACCTCACTTGATTTTGGTGTTTAATAACTCTTGTTCCTAGAAAATTTTTAATTTTTGATACGTAATTTCAGATTGACTTTAAATGGTAGATGTGGGAAATAGGTTCAAGAATTCCTCACACTTGGGTTAAAAGGGCTTAGGGCGGAAAGTCTCTGCAGGGCGAAAGCCCCCAAGGTTAGCTAACTAGACTAGCTAACTAGTAACTTGTTATCTTTAAAGCCGCATGTTACATCAGTCTTAAATTTTAAAGAAGACAGCTAATTCGTTGTATCGCCTACAGGAAACTACTTTCCATCTGATGTCAATATATTATTGTGCTTTGACCACAACTTCAAATGCCACTTGCCCCCAAAACCCTTTGCTTCATACACACACAAGTTAATGATTACTATCTAAGTGTTTCCTTCTGCACGTTCACCACATATGTAAAATGTTGAGAGCTCAATAATACGGAGACGAAATCCTTGTTGGGAGCTCTTGCCTCCTCCCAGACATTAGCCTCTCTCATTTTCATTTCTGCATCTGCTCTTTTGCCAGACAAGAGAGAATTTAGGACTCCTAATCTGTGACAGGTAGAATTTATTTCTGCATAAGAAATATTATCTAATTACTACTGGCCTCTCAACTATAATTGGAAAAATAGGGCAAATTTAAAGTTCAAACTAAAAACTATGCATGGGTAAATTCAAAATATAGATAAATGACTGAAGAAGAATCATACATTTTTTAAAATTAAGCAATATGGTTGAAGTCTAAATACAATTTATGCTGAGTGAAAGAAGCCAGACCAAAAAACCAAGAGGAGAAGACTGGTCAGAGGTATGAGACGATAAGAGCAGACACAAGAAAACTTTTGAGGGGCAGGTAATGGATATTTGCCTTATCTTGATTGCGGTGATAGTTTCACTGATGTACTATAAATATTCATACACATGTCTTTGCATAAAGGCAGGATTTCAGTGCTCTTGGGTAGGTCCTAAAAATGAATTTGTTGAGGAGAGCACCTGGGTGGCTCAGTCTGTTGAATGTCTGACTTTGGCTCAGGCCCTGATCTCATGATTCATGAGTTCACGCCCTGCATTAGTCTTGCTGCTGTCAGCAGAGTCCACTTCAGATCCTCTGTTCCTCTGTCCCTCTGTCCCTCCCCCACTTGGGCAAGCTCTCTCTCTCTCAAAAATAAATAAGTAAACATCTGAAAAAATGATTTTGTGGGTTATATGCTAAGTTAATGTTTAATATATAATTTCTATATAGTTTTTCTACCAAGTATTGATATCAAAGTATTGACATTTCTAAATGTCAGATTATCTATCTCTCAATTCTGTTAGTTTTTGCTTCTATAATGAGTTTCTGTTTTTAGGTGTGTATACATTTATAATTTATACATTTGTTTAATATAAATACTTTGTAAATTCTGTCTTTCTGATTAATTGACCCTTTAATCATTATGATATGCTACTCTATGTTGTTAGTAATATTTCCTGTCTTGAGTCTATTTTGTCTATATAAATATAGCCACTCAGCTCTGTTATGTTTTCTATTTACAGTATCTTTTCCAACCATTTGCTACAATCCATGTGTATCTGAATCTAAGTGTGTCTGTTTAAATAGCATATTATTGAATCTTGATTTTTAAGAAATTGTTTAATGTTTATTCATTTCTGAGAGACAGAGGGGGGCAGAGTGTGAATGGGGGAGAGAAGAGAGAGAAAGGGAGACACAGAATCCAAAGTAGGCTCCAGGTTCCAAGCTGTCAGCACAGAACCCAACATGGGGCTCAAACCCAAGAACTATGAGATCATGACCTGAGCTGAAGTTGGACACTCAACCGATTGAGCCACCCAGGCTCCTCAAATCTTGATTTTTAAAAAATGTGGTCTTGTAATCTCTATCCTTTCATTGGAGTGTTTAACACTACTTACGTATAAAGTTATTGTTGAAATATTTACATTTATGTCTGCCATTTTACTATTTATTTTCTATATATCTTCTTTGTTCCTCTGTTCCTCTTTTAAATACCTTCTATTATGTTTAAATACGTATATGTACACACACACATGCACACACACAATTTTCTTAGCCATTCTAACTAATCACAATGTATATCAAATTTTTAAAAAATGTTTTATTTATTTCTAGGAGATAGAGACAGCGTGAGGAGAGGAGGGTCAGAGAGAGGGAGACACAGAATCTGAAGCAGGCTCCAGGCTCTGAGCTAGCTGTCAGCACAGAGCCCGACGCGGGGCTCGAACCCACAAACCGCGAGATCATGACCTAAGCGAAAGTCGGAAAGTCGGACGCTTAACCGATTAAGCCACCCAGGCGCCCCAATGTATATCACATTTATACTAACTTAACTCTGGTATAATGTAGAAACTTTAGTGCACTGTAGTTCCATTCTATCCTTCCTCCTCTTTATGTTACTATTATCATATACATTAAATCTATACATGTTATAAATCCAACAATAGAATTAATGCTTTCTATAATGTCTTTCAAAGAAATTAAGAGTAAAAATGAAAAAAATATGCTGTATTTCTGAAATCTTTTATATTAACTTAAATTTAGCCATTTCTAGTGTTCTTTGTTTCTTCTGGTGGATTCAGGTGGGCAATCAGTGCCACATCTTTTCAAGCTGAAGAACTTCCAGTAGTGTTTCAAGACAAATTTGTTAGCAACAAATTCTTTCTATATTTGTTTATCTTGNGTCAGAGAGAGAGGGAGATACAGACTCTGAAACAGGCTTCAGGCTCTGAGCTGGCAGTCAGCACACAGCCCGACGCGGGGCTCGAACCCACGAACCGTGAGATCATGACCTAAGCGAAAGTCGGACACTTAACCGACTAAGCCACCCAGGTGCCCCTCTTGCCTTCCTTTTTGATTGCTAACTTTTTCATTGAGCATTTTGAATATGTTATTCTACTGCTTCCTGGATCCATTGTTTCAGAAGAAAAATCAGTTGTTAAATTACTTTGGTGCTCCCCTATAAGCAATGAGTTATTTTTCTCCTATTGAATTCATTATTTTCTCTTTGTCTTTCAACAGTAAACTCTAATGTCTATGTTGTGGATGCCTGTATGCTTATCCTATCTGGGATTCTCTCAGCTTCTTGGATATGTAGATTAATGTTTTCATCAAACATGAGACATTTCTAGACATTATTTTGTCGTGTTTCTAGACATCATTTTGTCGTGTATCTTTTCTGCCCCTTACTCTCTTCTCTCCTGGACTCTCATTTCAATTATGTTAATTGCTCTGCACAAATCTACATTTCAACCAACAACATTGCTGGGCATAGGTCCTTCATCTGCTGTTCCAAATTGTGTGAGTCTTTTTCCATGGCAGCAGTTTCTGGTTCTCACAGCCTATCTTGCCATAGAAGAATCAATGCACTGATTAAGCTAAAGAAATGGAGTAGGGAAGAACTCAGCAAAGTTTTAGGAGCAGCCCTAAGCAAGAAATCTTCAGACTCCATAGTTTTTCATGCTTTTAGTACTTCTCAGTTTATTGATGCCTTTGGTTAATTTCCAGAGTGCTAAATGGTTTTTTGTCAATTTGTCCAGCTTTACAGTTGTGGGGTAAGAATATCTGACAACCTTCTCACTCAGACATACCCAGAAAGATTTCCTCTCCAATATAATTCTGATCATATATTTTTTAAAAGTTGTAACCAATGTACTTTTATATCCTGATTTTTCATTTAACAGATTATCACATACATCCTTTCATGTTTTAAATTTTTTCATAAGGATAATTTTTAATGTATATACAATAGTCTCCAATCACCCCTACTATACCCCTAGTACTAAACCTCTAGTACCTTACATATTTTACTTCATTTAATATGTAAAACAATTCTAGGAAACATTGTCTTCATTTATAATAAATACATTTATTTATAATAAATGAATATATAAGTTAAAGTTGAGAGAAACTTAGTCACTTGCCTGAAGTCTCCCAGCTGGTTAATTCCAGATTTCAAATTAGAGGCTGACTGACATCAAGGCCTATAACCTTTCAATTATAATATACTATTTCCCTCATATATCTTCATGTATTAAAATTTGGATACAATTCTACTTATTCCTTTAAAATAGTTTCCTAGAAGTAGGAATACTACAGGAAAAAATATAAGTATTCTAAGCTTCTTAATACATAGTGACAAATTTTTTTTCACAGTTTGTACTAATTTACACTTCTAGCAGTGAATGAGAGCTGTCTTATCACACCATTGACAACAAAGAGTATTATCATCTTTTTAAGGAATTGTCTAATTTTACAGGTAAAATGATATTTTTTTAATTTTAATTAGCAGTCATTTGATTTTAAATAAGGCCAAATGTTTCTTCTTCTTCCATTTATTGGCCATGGGCATTTCTTTTTTTGTGAAGCGCTATTTCATGTACTTTGCCCTTTAAAATATTTTTAATTTTTGCTATTATAGATACCAAGAGGCTTTTCTGAATATAGAGTTGGGTTTTTTTATGTCATTAGGAATTTAATTTACACACTGCCAACATTCATCACTGCAAGCTCTTTTTCCAGTGTTACTTGTTTTTCCACTCTGCCAAATCCAACCCAGATACTTCTGCACATGCGATGTTTTCAAAGAAAAACAAATAGTATAAGTAAAATAGATAGACATTTCTGTGACTGACAGTTAAGATTTATAGTATTTGTAGACAGATGACAAACTGAAAATTATGATGCTTCCCCTCTTTGTATTCTAGAAAATATTTTTAACACTCTTGCCAGTAATTACAATAATTGGAAACACTACACATAGATTTTTATTTGTACTCATAATCCATGAATATCTTTTTCTTTGTAATACTTCACACACTTTCAGAAAGGAAGGCAAACCATTTAATATTGCCAAATCTATTCTAATGCTAAAAATTATATTACAGAACATGAGAAAGCTCTAGAGACTAGAACTGAGGGGTGAATATGGGTGCATATGGAATATTTGATCCTATTAAATTATTTCCTTAAGATACATCCCTATAAGTGTGATTTCTGATTCAAAGCATTTCTGATTCTTGGAGCCTGGAGCCTGCTTCAGATTCTGTGTCTCCCTCTCTCTTTCCCTCCCTCCCCCACTCATGCTTTGTCTGTCTGTCTCTCTCTCTCAAAAATAAATAATATATAGAAAGAGTTTACTACTCAATTGGTTTGCAAATAGATGATAGGTCTTTCGTGGCTCTATTATTGAAAAATAGCTGTCCTAATAATGATGAAATAGTAATATGTTTTTATTATTTTTGTTATGTTTTACAAAGACCCACTTTATCCTAAGAAAAAACATGGTAAAACTGACTTTTTGTTTGGGAAAAAATACACACACATATATAGTCTATATTTATATATAGACATATAGATAGATAAAAAGATGGATGATTTTAACATTTTAACACCTGAAAATGGAAAAAACCGTATTGTAGCTCATTAATCAGCTCATGGATTTAAGTTTTATATACTTAATACAACAGACTTCTTTCCTTATCTTAAAGATTATGTATCTGACTGTATGAGTAAAATCAAAATATGATAAACTACATATTTAAAGTATACAATGTTATTAATTTTGATGTGACTTATGTATACACATGTGAAACCACCACAATCAAGATAACCAACATTTTCATCACTCCTAACACTTTCCTCACATTCTTTTGTAATCCAGTCCTCTCTCTATTCTTGTTCCTAAGCAGCCACTGGTCAGCTTTAGGTCACCACAGATTATTTTTCTAGAATTCTATTTAAATGGAATATATATTATGTACTTTCTTTTATCTGGCTTCTTTCATTTAACATAATGCATCTGAAATTCATCCATGTTGCATGTATCAATAGTTCATTCCTTTTTATCACTGAGTAGTATTTCATCATATAAATATACCACAAAATTTGTTTTTCTGTTTACCTATTGATGGAGATTTAAGTTGTTTCCAGTTTTTGGCTTTTTATTATCTTAATTTTTTAAATGTTTTATTTATTTTTGAGAGAAAGGGGGGGAGGGAGAACGAGTTGGAGAGGGGCAGAGAGAGAGAGAGGACAGAGGATCTGAAGCAGGCTCTGTGCTGATAGTCGAGAGTCTGATGCAGGGTTCAAACCCACAAACTGTGAGACTATGACTTGAGCTGAAATTGGATGCCCAAAAGAGTGAGCCACCCAGGTGCCCCTCATTATCCTAAAGTTTTTAAGGTTCAATGACAGAATGCAAGGTGCTATATTTACTACCCCAGTAATCAACAGTTTCAAACTTCAGTTGCAAAGATGTATATGCTAACGATGTAACTAAACACATATATAAAGGATAAATTAGGATAATACCTCCTATACAATTTTTCTTACCTTTTCATAGACTGTACTATCTACGTAAGGGTAAACATGAAAAGCTCCCCGAATCCTCTTCACACCTGGATACAGCAGTGGGACCATATTTACATAAGCCACACCATGAAATGAAAGCTGACTTTCATCATCAGTCTAAAGGAATAAAACCAGAGAGCTGTTAGTGGTATAGAGCCACGTAGCATAAGGTATAGACCTCTGACTTATATAGAGTTTTTTAAAGACTTGTCTTTAGGAACTAGCTATGTTACTCAACTATTTGACTTTTGGCCAGGTACATAGATATTTTAGATCTACATTTCTTTATCTTCAAAATTGGTTTACTAATACCGCAATCACTGAAGTAATGCATATAAACAGTGTTAATAGTAAAGACAGTAGTTGGATAAGCACATACTCAAATTAATTGGTATTCAACTAAAAAAGTCAACTTAACCATATTGCTTCTTAGGAAAAATGAACCTTTGTAAAATAATAACAACAAAAATGCAAAAGAAATCAGAAGATGTGGCTTATGGCTTTGCTTACAGAGTTTTATAAATGAAAGGGATCTTACAAATCACCTGGACAGTGATGACAAATAGACTTTAATTATGCCTAAATTCTAATAAATTGGTGGATTTCTTTCAGAGTACTGTGTTGAGAAAGATTACATACTCTTATCTGGGCTCCAAAAGAAACAATGTTTTGATTAATCAGTAATATCTGCCATGGATGAGGGAGGATGAGTGATAGTCTGCCATTGTGTATTTGCCATTTCTAATTTTATCTAAGCCCCCATTACAAAGATGAATAACATGTTAATAAATATAACAACATAATTTTTTAACGGCTGAGGGTTTGTCATAGAAAACGTTCACAGGGAAAAAATTGATTTAGTAAAAAAAAAAAACATACTTAATTCTCACAAGATTAAAAGTAATCTCTCTGATTTCACATATAATAATAATAAGTAGAATTTAGATTTGGGGCGCCTGGGTGGCTCAGTTGGTTTAGCATCCAACTTCGGCTCAGGTCATGATCTCGAGTTCCATGTCAGGCTCTGTGGTGACAGCTCAGAGCCAGGAGCCTGATTCAGATTCTGTGTCTCCCTCTCCCTCTCTGCCCCTTCCCAGATCAGGCTCTGTCTCTCTCTTTCTCAAAAATAAATAAAAATATTTTAAAAATAAATAAATAAATAAATAAACATTAAAAAAGAAAAATTTTTTTAAATAGATTTAAAAGTCTTATATACAAGTAATAACATTGTCTTGTTAAGGAAAGTTAGCCAATGTATACTATATATTACAAAGGGACAAGAGTCTATTTTAAAAATCAAAATAATTTAGGTACTTATTAATTGTCTGCTGTATATAAATCATGCTAGGTACTGTAAAGGATACAAAATAGTCTATGCCAGGACTCCTATCCTCAGCGAGTTTGTGTACAAGCAGAAAACACCAGACATGCACAAATAAAACAACAGAGAACCTGTGCAAGGCTCACAAAGCTAGATCTTTTCAGAATAATGGTACATTGATGAACCCTATTACTCTAATCAGTAGGCTAACACATTTTAAGTACGTATGTCTAAAAGAAATTCATGAAGATGTATTAGGTTGAGTCATATTGCCAATATTTAACTATATTGACCTATCAAAATGGCTACTTTGGGGGCACCTGAGTGGCTCAGTTGGTTAAGTGTCTGACTTTGGCTCAGGTCATGATCTCATGGCTAGTGGGTTTGAGCCCCATGTCAGGTTCTGTGCTGACAGCTCAGAGCCTGGAACCTATTTCAGATTCTGTGTCTCCTTCTCTCTCTCTGCTCCTCCCCTGCTTCACTCTCTCTCTCTCTGTCTCTCAAAAATAAACATTAAAAAAATATTTTTTAAATAAATAAAATAAAAATGGCTATTTTGTGTGGGTTTACCTATGGTAAAACTATATTAAAGAGCTAAAGGGAAATAGGATGTCTAGGGATAAAGCCTAAACAATTTTTAGTGGACAATAGGGAGTTAGGGTGACCAGTCATCCTGATTTGCCAGGGACAGGAGATCTTCCTGGGACATGAGATTTTCAGCGCTAAAACCAGGAAACTACTTGGCAAATCAGGTTAAGGTGGTTACCCTAGAGAGCATCTACGTCAGTTCACACATTCCTTCAAGGCCTGGGTGGCTCAGTTGATTAAGCATCTGACTTGGACTCAAGTCATGATCCTCTGGTTCATGGATTCAAGCTGCACACTGGGCTCTGTGCTGATACCTAGCTCAGAGCCAGAAGCCTGCTTCAGAGTCTGTGTCTCCCTCTCTCCCCCTGCCCCTCACCTGCCTGTGCTTGGGTCTCTCTCTCTCTCAAAAATAAATAACCATTAAAAACATTTTTAAAATAAAGAATCAGAATAATAGGTTGGGTCTGATCAGTCATTTCTTATATAACTATCATTAAGCAAACAAATTTACCTTATCAAATTTTGCAGCTTTCCCTTTGGGTACAGTAGTCAGAGGAACTCTTGTGATCTCTACAGGCCAAAATCGGCAATCAGCAATTCGCTTCTGAAAACTGCAAATAAAAATCAGCCCATTAGAACCCTCCTACACTGTTGGTGGGAATATAAACTGGTGCAGCCCCTTTGAAGAACAGTGTGGAGGTTCCTCAAAAAATTAACAACAGAACTCCCTTATGACCCAGCAATAGCACTGCTAGGAATTTACCCAAGGGATACAGGAGTGCTGATGCATAGGAGCACGTGTACCCCAATGTTCATAGCAGCACTCTCCACAATAGCTAAAACATGGAAAGAGCCTAAGTGTCCATCAACAGATGAATGGATCAAGAAGATGTGGTTTATCTATACCATGGAATACTACATGGCAATGAGAAACAATGAAATCTGGCCATGTGTAGCAACATGGATGGACCTTGAGGGTGTTATGCTGAGCGAAATAAGTCAGGCAGAGAAGGACAAATATCATATGTTTGCACGTATAGGAGGATTAGGAGGAACTTGACGGAGGAACAAGGGGGAGAAGGGCGGAAATGGTGGGGGAAAGGGAGAGAGGCAAACCATGAGAGACTCTTGAATGCTGACAAAAACTGAGGACTGATGGATGTGGGGGGGAGGGGGATGGGCATGGAGGAGGACACTTGTGGGGATGAGCACTGAGTGTTATGTGGAAACTAATTTGACAATAAACTATTTGTAAAAAAAAAAAAAGAACAGATGATAAAAAAAAAAGAATTCCTGAGAGAAGAAAAAAAAAAAAGAAGCTGTGGTTTATCTGTACTATGGAATACTACATGGCAATGAGAAAGAATGGAATCTGGCCATGTGTAGCAACGTGGATGGAACCCAAGGGGGTTATGCTAAGAGAAATAAGTCAGGCAGAGAAGGACAGACACCATATGTTTTCACTTATAAGTGGATCAGGAGAAACTTAACAGAGGACCATGGGGGAGGAGAAGGGGAGAAAACAGTTGGGGAGAGGGAAAGAGGCAAAAAATGAGAGACTCTTGAATACTGAGAACCAACCGAGGGCTAATGGGGGTGGGAGAGAGGGAAGGGGGGTGATGGGCATGGAGGAGAGCACTTTCTGGGATGAGCACTGGGTGTTATATGGAAATCAACTTGACCATAAACTATAAAAAATAATCAGCCCATTAGAATTATATGAAAAAATGAGATTAGTATAATTTAAAGGGAAGACTTATTTTTTTATTTATTTTTATTTTTCTAATTTTTTAATGTTTATTTATTTTTGGGAGACAGAGCATGAGAGGGGGAGGAGCAGAGAGAGACAGAGACACAGAATCCAAAGCAGATTCCAGGCTCTGAGCTGGCTGTCAGCACAGAGCCCAATGTGGGTCTCAAACCCACGAACCGTGAGATCATGACCTGAGCCGAAGTCAGACGCTTAACTGACTGAGCCACCCAGGCACCCTGGGAAGACTCTTTTAAAAAGTAATGGAATATGCACACATATACAAAAAAATTTTATTAGGTAGGGTTTTTTTTAAGCTTCCCAAATTCATAAAATTTCAAAAATAATTCTACTGTACTGCTAACAGAGGCAAACTATATATTGTTGAGAGCAATTTGGCAATATGAATCAAAAGCCTTACAATGGTCATAATCTTTGACCCAGAAATCTCACTTGTGGTAATTTATTCTAAAGAAATAATCAGATAAGTATGCAAATAGTATAAAACATGTTTATTTATACTGTGAAAATAGAGTAGGACTTAATGTCAGATCTGACATGTAAGGAGCTTAGAAGTGGTTGCTCCTGTCCTCATAACAATAACATGCAGGTCAGACTGAAAAATCAAGGACCTTTCTTAGAGCCATCTAGGAATTAAGTTCGTGAGGCAAGTCACCATCCTGAAATTTGGAGAGACAGGCATGTACAGAGCTGATGTCAGCTTACAGGTAGGAAGAAGCAACGGAACCAGTAACTTGTGGAAACGCTTTAATGGTAATTTTGACAAATTGCTGGAGGCTGGATTAGCCAGAAGCCCAGTCTTAGGGGGTCCCCACACTTTTCTGGCTTTAAAACAAGGAGTCATATCAGATATTCATGGTGAAGATAGGAGTAAAATCTTCTTGCAGGAAGAAGGGAAAAGTAAGTGTTTTGAAATATGCCTGGAGTGTTACCCATAATAAATGCTTACTCTTTAAGGGAAACTATTTTACCAGAGTCTTATCAGATGCAGGAGAAGGGCAATTAGACAACTCTAGTTCTGTCTAGCCTTCCTGTTTCACATAAGGAGTAAAAAATGCTGTTAAACACTTCTGAATGTCACAGCCCAGGGAGTCAAACCCATTAAAATACTGAGTTTAATCACAGTATTTTAAAATACTTCCCCTTCCAAACACCTTATCACCACACCACCAGGGTTGTGGTATAAGAACAGTGGATTTGAGAGGCTACAAAACACAGACTCTGCCTATTTTAGGCAAACCCAAAGACAATAGGGGAGGAGCAAAAAAGGAAACTGAAGCCTCTAGCACCTAAAGTTACAGCAAACATTAAACACAGCCCAGTTCCAAGCTAGATTAACAGAAAACTTGACACTAAAAACCCTAATTACCTCATTTCTTATTACCTAATGCATAATGTCTAGCTTTCAATAAAAAATTACAAGGAATACTAAAAGGCAAGAAAAAATATGGAAGAGACACAAACTAGACTCAGATATACACAAAATTTGGAATGATCATATGGGGAATTTTTTTATGTTTTTAATTTATTTTTGAGAGAGAGAGAGAGAGAGAGAGCAAGTGAGCAGGAGAGGGGCAGAAAGAGAAGGGGGCAGCGGATCTGAAGCAGATCACTGACAGCAGTGAGCCAAATGGGATACTCTAACTCATGAACCTTGAGTTCATGACCTGAGCTGAAGTCCAATGCTCAACTGCCCGAACCACCCAGGTGCCCCGATCATATAAGGAATTTAAAATAACTATGATTAATATGTTAAGAGCACTATTGGCAAAAGTAGACAAACTGCAAATAATGTAATAGGGAGATGGAAATGTAAGCAGGGAGATGGAAGCCCTAAGAAAGATTAAAAAAGAAATGCTAGAAACCAAAAACACTGCAACAAAAATGAAGAATTCATTTGATGGACTTAGTAGACTGAACACGGCTGAGGAAGGATCAGTGAGTTTGAAGATATGTCAATAAAAACTGCCCAAACTCAAATAGAAAGGAGAAAAAAATAGAAAAAAATCATAATAGAATATCCAAGAACTGTAGAACAATTATAAAGGTATAACAAGTGGGTGCCTGGATGGCTTAGTAGGTTAAGCATCTGACTTCAGCTCAGGTCATGATCTCACGGTTTGTGGGTTCGAGCCCCACAGTGGGCTCTGTGCTGACAGCTACCTCAGAGCCTGGAGCCTGTTCCGGATTCTGTGTCTCCCTCTCTCTGACCCTCCCCTGCTCACGCTGTCTCTCTCTCTCAGAAATAAATAAAAACATTTTTTAAAAAAGGTGTAACAAGAATACCTGAAGAAAAAAAAGAGAAAAATGAACAAAAAAAATATGTGAAATCATAATGACTGAGAAATTTGCTAAATTAAAGANTAATCTCTACCTAGGTATATCATATTCAAACTACAGAAAACCACAGAGAAAAGAGAATCTTTAAAGAATACAGAGGGGGGAAAAACCACAAACACCTTACCTATAGCGGAACAAGAATAAGAATTACATTGGATTTCTCTTCCAAAACCATGTAAGCAATAAGGGATGGAGTGAAATATTCAAAGTTTCAAGGAAAAAACACACTGCCTAACTAGATTTCTGTATCCAGAGAATTATCCTTCAAACATGAAGGACGGGTGCCTGAGTGGCTTGGTTGGTTAAGTGTCTGACTCTTGATTTCTGCTAAGGTCATGATCTCACAGTTTATGAAATCAAGTCCTGTGTTAGGCTTTGTGCTGATGCTGCAGAGCCTGCTTGGGATTCTCTCTCCCTCTTACTGTGCCCCTCCCCTGCTTGTGACCTCTCTCTCACTCTCTGAAAATAAATAAACTCAAATAAAATCTTTTAAAAAATGAAGAAATAAAGACTTTCTCAACAAAAGGGGAGAGAATTTGTGGCCAGTAGATCTGACTTACAGGACATGCTAAAAGTTTTCAGAGAAAAGGAAAATTATATGAGTCAGAAATTTGGATCCACATTAAGGAGAATCAGAGAACAAAGTTAAGGTAAAATAAATTTTCAAATTTTTATTATTTTTAATTGATCAATAAGATAATGGCTCAAAGTAATAATAGCAACAATGCCTCCTTAACAGAATATCAGCAAGTCAAACCCAACAATGTACATTTATATTTTTAATATTTTTAATGTTTATTTACTTTTGAGAGAGAGAGCAAGAGAGAGCAAGGTTGAGGCAGAGAGAAGACAGAGGATCCAAAATAGGCCCCGCACAGACAGCAGAGAGCCCAATGCATGGCTTGAAGTATGAACCATGATATCATGGCCTGGCTAAAGTCAGACACTTAACTGACTGAGCCACCCAGGCATCCCCAACAATGTATATTTATATTATATACCAGTCAAGTGGGGAATTGGAGGTATATAGGAATTCTCGGAAACGTCTTCTCAATTTTTCTGTATTTCTAAGACTCTTCTTAAAAACAGCCTATAAATTGAAAAGAAAACCAGAGTTGCTCATTCTAATTATACATATTTTGACAGTTTCTTATTTCACTCCCTAACCACCAGGTAACTGTGACAGAGACTGGTACTTACCCACATATCAAGTTCCTATTCTTCTTTAAGTATCTAACTCCTGAGTTAGATTTTTAAAAAATGTTTATTTACTTTTGAGAGAGAGAGAGAGAGAGCATGAGCAGGGGAGCGGCAGAGAGAGAGGGAGGCACAGAATCTGAAGCAGGCTCCAGGCTCTGAGCTGTCAGAACAGAGCTCAACGTGGGGCTCCAACCCACGAACCATGAGATCATGACCTAAGCCAAAGTCAGATGCTCAAACAAATGAGCCACCCAGGTGCCCCTCTAACTCCTGATTTTAGTCTGAATGACAATGCATCTAACAAAAACATAATTTCTAGCCTCTTTTGCATCTAGAGATGGCCACTGAGATATAAATTGAGGTTGTAAGATTCTAAGAAGGCTCTAAAAGAAGGTCTAAGATACCCAGCATGTGTCCCTTTTTTACTCATAAATGCTTGCCCCTTCCAACTTTCTGTAAGGAATGTGAATATGCAGGATAGAGTTCCAACAGCCATCTTCAACCATGAAACAACCTTGTGGATGGAAAGCACATGCTAAAGAAGGTAGAGCAAAAATAAAGATGGAGCCTAGATACCTGATTTAACACTGTGGAGCTACCATCTATACTAGCTCTGGACTTGTTTTATATGAAAAAGAAATCAGAACTCACCATGAGTACCATGATCACTAAAAGCCTCTGTTATTAGCAGATTTGGTGGAAGCAGATATTCTCAGATCACCTTACCTCAAAATATATATAAAATTAACAAAAGTAACAGTTCTTCCCACCTACAGTTGCTGCTTAGGCATAATTCCTTCCTCTTCCTACCTGACCACTGCAGGAGGATCAAGGTAGCAGCGACTCTCCAAGTCCCAAACAATCCTTTTCTTTATGCACTCTGCTTGGTTCCTAAATTCCCTGTCCTGTAAAATAATAAGAGATTTTTGTTCTCTCAGGGTGCCATGGCTTCATCCTGCTCAATCTGTGGGTCATTCTTTTAAAAGATTTTATCACAACACTTTTATTACTGTTACTATTATAACTACAACTACTACTGTAACTACTACTATATCTTAAATTTTAGGGTACTTTACTATTACTAAAGTACATAAGATAATTTATATTAACTTCACATTAATTCAGTACTAAGTTCCAAATGTTCACTCATATAACCTGAATCACTGATTCTCAACCTTGAATGCATATTAGAATTATCTGGGAGCTTCTAAAAAAAATCAGCACCGGGGCAGTGGTAGTTTTTTTTTAATGTTTATTTATTTTTGAGAGAGAGAGAGACAAATAGAGTGTGAGTGGGGGAGGGGCAGAGAGAGGCAGAGGCACAGAATCTGAAGCAAGTTCTAGGCTCTGAGCGGTCAATACAGAGCCCAAGAAAGAGCTCAAACCCACCAGCCATGAGATCATGACCTGAGCCAAAGTCAGATGTTTAATGGACTAAGACACCCAGGAGCCCATTGCTTTTTTTTTTTTTTTTTTTAAAAAGCTTTCCAAATGATTCAAATGAGCAACCAGGCTTGAGGCCTAATGATCTAAACTAAAAAATATATATACAATAGATTATTACTCAGCCATCAAAACAAATGAAATTTTCCATTTGCAATGACATGGATGGAACTAGAGTGTATTTTGCTAGGTGAAATAAGTCAGTCAGAGGAAGACAAATACCATATGATTTCACTTATATGTGGAATTTAAGAAACAAAACAGAAGAACATAGGGGAAGAAAGGAAAAGAAACAGAGAGGGAGGAAAACCATATAAAACTATTAACCATAGAAACAAGCTAAAGGTTGCTGGAGGGGAGGTGGGTGAGAGATGGGCTAAATGGGTGATGGGAATTAAGGAGGGCACTTGTGATGAGTACTAGGTGTTATATGTAAGTGATGAATCACTAAATTCTACTCCTGAAACCAATACTACACTATATGTGAACTAAGAAGAATTTAAATAAAAACTTGAAACAAATAAAATTTAAAAATAAACTAAAATATAAGATCTAAATATCTAAAATAAAGTACCTATCTAAATGAAAGTATAAATCAAAGAGCAGTATGAATATTCACTAATCATAATGACAAAAGAAGATACTGCACAATGTTTTAAAAAAATTTTTTTTTAATGTTTATTCATTTTTGAGAGAGAGAGAAACAGAACAAGTGAAGGAGGGGCAGAGAAAGAGGGAGACACAGAATCTGAAGCAGGTCCAGGCTCTGAGTTGTCACCACAGAGTCCAACATGGGGCTCAAACCCACGAATTGTGAGTTCATGACCTGAGCCGAAGTCAGAGACTTAACCAGCTGAGGCACCCCAATGTCCCTGCACAAAGTTTTTCAAATGTTGGCAGATTTATTTCAACTATTTAAAATATTCACTCAAATCCCTAGAATAATTCAACCATCCTCATTTCACAAATTATTTTATTGAATGTTTCCACTAATGATTATTAGCTCATTCAAGAAACATTTGCCAGTATGTCTGCAGCATTTTCTATGCTCTTGACAAGTATAAGTTGCAGTGAAATAGAAAGAAACAAGGAAACCAAGAAAGAAAATAAAAAAAGAAAGAATGAAGGAAAGAAGGAAGGAGGAAATAGAGAAGGATGGAAGGAGGGAGGGAGGAAAAAATAAAAAGAAAAGAATAATTTCAACAACCTAAATGGTCACCAATAAGAGGCTGGTTAAGTAAATTTAAGTATGTCCATACAATGTCATGTCATACAGCAAGTGCAAATAAAGACAGAAAAAGAATGATGGGGTGTCGGGGTCACTAATCAGTTAAGTGCCCAACTCTTGATTTCAGCTCAGATCATGATCTCATGGGGGTGAGATGAAGCCCCCACATTGGGCTCTGAGCTGGGCATGGAGCCTGCATGAGATTCTCCCTCTCTTTTCCTCTGCCCTTTTCCCACTTGCACTCTAGCTCTCTCGAAAGAAAGAAAGAAAGAAAGAAAGAAAGAAAGAAAGAAAGAAAGAAAGAAAGAAAGAAAGAAAGAAAGAAAGAAAGAAAGAAAGAAAGAAAAGGAATGAAAATGCTCTTTAGGTAGTAATGTGGAAAAATCACTAAGATCTACTACTAAAAAGCAAGTTGCAAAACAATGTGAGTATGCCACCAATAAGGAAAGAATACATATATTTACTGTATGTACATATGTGTGTATATAAATCAAAACCTACATTTTCCCCTGCTTTCAATATGATTAAGCACTTTATGTTCTGTTAAAAATAAATAAACACTTAAAAATATAAATACATTAATTAATTAATTAATTAATTAATTTACATCCTCAGACAAAACAAAAATAGCAGTGTCTTCTTGACAGGTTCTAGTTCTGAAAATAACAAGATTTTGAATACTTCTATAAATCTGCACTTCCTATTTTATCCTTTACTTTTACTATGCTGATATCTGTGAGTCAGTCTTTCTGAAATCTTATTCCTTGGCACTCTTTGCAAGGAAGCATGGCTCTTCTAAATATTTTTGTTTGTGAGTCTTCCTTTCTTTGAGTATATATATTTGCTTTTATATGCATTATGGCCATATTAGTGCCCACACAAAAATCAATACATTAAAAAAATAAAAAGTAAATCTGATTTTAATAAATTATTTTGTTTGTTGAATTTAAGAAGTCAGGAGACATTTTCATCAGAATTAGACAATTGTTTTATTTTAACAAGTAGCAGATGTATATAAATTAGAGTGATTCAAAAAAAGTCTTACCATTTGTCTGTGCACTTAGTTTGTCTCAAAAAAAAGTACATAATGCTCTCACCTCAGGGCGGTTGAGTTCTCCTTCTTCCTCCTCATAGGGTCCACCAATAATAAAAGAATCAGGAATGTTATTAGCTCCTGGGGCCAGAATGTTGGCAATTGGCCATTTTTTGGGCCGGGGAACGGGTTCTCTTTCTCCTCCAATCTTCAGAGTTCCATTCTTGAACAAAATGGGATAGTCTTTCTACAGAATAAATTATCATACACCAGGAAGTTTTGTAAAAGACTTTTGAAATGAACAAAAATGTTTATTGAAGTATCTTTTCAATGTAATGATGGGTGTTATCTAACAGACCCTTCCTTTTGTGATTATCTGATTTTACAGAGAAGCCTGTGTCCTTCATTGTCTTTGTGCTATTTTATAATTCTTTAATTTATTTAAAAAAAGGGTAATAATGCAAATTATTCTTGTCCATAGATATGCAAACATATTTTGTCCAGTGGATATATAATAATTTATTGACCTGTGACTGATGAGTTTAGAATTATTAGCAAATTCATTTCAACATTCCTGATTGCTTATATATGGGTTATTTCTTCCAATTTTTTGAACTGGTTTAAAACCTTCTTGTCATTTTATATTTATATGAGTTATGATATGCCTTTTAAAAAATTACCTTTTTAATAACTAACTTAAATCTGACAAAGGGTTAACAATATAGGAACTTTCCTATCTATAATTTCTCTAATATATTCTTGCAAAAGAAAATTAATAAAGATATAAATAGGCAATTGTATAAAGGGAAATGAGATAATCCAATGTTTAAATAAAAACATGCTAGATATCAATAATAATTGAAATGCACATTAAAGTTATGAAATATCATTTTAAACCACAGATTGGCAAAATTAGTCTGAAAATATCAAGCACTGGCAATATTGTAAAGGGTATGGTATTCTTATACATAGCTAATGGAAGGATAAATTAGTATAACTGTGAAAAGCAATTTTGTAGTCTCCAGTAAATTTAAAATTGTCATACCCTATAATTCAACAATTCTAGTTCTTTATGTTAAAAAAACTTTTGTGAAGGAAAGGCATTTCTGGAATGGCAGAGTAAGAACATCTGAAAATCTGCTCCTCCAAAGAAACGAGAATGCTGACAAAAATTTTCAAAATTAACCATACCAAGACCATTCAGTGTAGAAAGGATAGTCTTTTCAATAAATGGTGCTGAGAAAACTAATTATCCACATGCAAAAAAATCAACTTATATCCTTACCTTAAACCACATACAAAAATTAACTCAAAATGGATCAAAGGCCTAAATCTAAGAGCTAAAACTGTACAACTGTTAGAAGAAAACACAGGGAGGGAAACCTCATGACACTGGATTAAGCAATGATTTCTTAATTATGGCACCAAAGGCACAGACAACAAAAGAAAAAAAAATAGATAAATTGGACTCCATCAAAATTAAGAATTTTATGCAGCAAAATATACTAACAAAAAAGTAAAAAATGGGAGAAAATATTTGCAAATCACATACCTGATAAGGGATTAACAGCTAGAATATATAAGTAGTTTTAAAACTCAACAACAAAAAACAACTGGATTCAAAAATGGGCAAAACACTTGAATAAACATTTCCCCAAAGAAGATATACATATGGCAATGTAAGGAGGGGAAAAGATGCTAACCATCATCAGTCATTAGGGAAATGCAAATCTAAAACACAAGGAGATGCCACTCCATATGTATAAGGATGGATACTATCAAAAAACAAAAAAACAGAAAATACCAAATGTTGACAAGGATATGGAGAAATTGGAACTCTTTACACTGCTGTTGGGAATGTGAATAGTGAAGAGGAATTGGAGGATTCTATGCTGAAATGTAAATTGCAATAAAACATATTAGTATTAGCTAATATCACCCTTTTAGCAAGCAACTTGGAAATATCAAAAGCCTCAAAAAATCCAATTATTCTCTAGAAATTTGGACTAAGAAAATAACCTGAAATTAGGAGAGAGTTTTATATAATTAAGTACATTGTATAAAATCTACAAAATATATACATAAAACTAATATGCAGAAATGCATTAAAAATTATCAATTTTTAAATGTTTCATGTTTTCCACCATAAATATGTATTTATTGATATGAATTATATATAATGTATATTATATATAACATGTGAACTATAAATATCTATATATAAAATATTAGGAAGCCTTATTTTTTTAAGCCTAAAATAAATTTCTGCAATTAATAGAGCTTGGTTTGAATGATAGCAGGTGAGGAAGAGATGACTATATGAGTGTTTAAATCTATATACATATCTGGCTATAGGGCTTTACCTCTCCAAATGACGGAACTTGCAGACCAACCATGTAGTTCTGTTGAGGCCCTACTAGAATGAAAGATTCAGGCACAGAATAGGCAGCTTCCAACGTGACCTTCAGTAGATTGCCTCCTAAAGTCTGGGCTGTGGTTAATAAGGGCTCTGCCACAAATACTTTAACTTCAAGACTGCACTGCTAGAAAAGAATAAAATTATGCAGCATTTTGCAAATGCCAGAGGCCTCCCCACTCCCCTTTTTCTCATTATCTCATTTGAACCTCATATCACTGTTCAAGATAAGAAGGTCAAGTTTAATTATTTCCATATAGAAGCTTCAAATAACTTTCTCTAGGTCCCATGAGTTATGACTATAGCCAAGATGAGAATCTTATTCCTAAACTAGAGGCCTTTCCCCTCTACCATACTCAAGTCACACGTATACAAATACATATACAAGAAGAATCAGAAGGTTCTATACTGAAATGTTAATAGTAGTTTCATATGAGTGGGATTCAGCTACCTGTTTTTGCTAGTTTATAGTCTATGACTATTTTTGTAAATTAAATGTAGTACTTTTTAAAAATTTAGTTTTTTTTTACCAAGTATTTGAAAATCACATTCTTTTTTTTTTTTTTTTTTTTTTAGACAGGAAACAGGACTTATTGGTTGGCATCAATGGGAAGGGCACTGCTGAGGCTCTCATGAGTGCAGAGCCTACCAATTGTCCAAGAGGCCATGATTAGGGATGTATTTGACCCCACAGTGATCTGGGATGAGCTGCTTTTCAGCCGCCACGTCTTCAAACTGGTCCACATTAGATTTAGTAAAGTCCCATTTCTTGGAAATGTGGATCTTCCGGCGGCCAGGAAACTTGAACTTGGTGCTACGCAGGGCCTCAATCACATGCTCCTTGTTCTGCAACTTGGTACAGATGGACATGATGACTTGGCCAATGTGAACTCTGGCCACTGTGCCCTGGGGCTTTCCAAAGGCACCCCACATACCTGCCTGGAGCCTGTCAGCTCCAGCACAGGACAACATCTTGTTGGTTGGGATGACACGGAAGGAGTGGAGTAGTACCCAGATATGAGAACCATCTTAGCCACAGCTTGTCACTATGTACTTGTTGGCACAAATACGGGCGGCCTCCAGGGCTTCAGAGGAGAGCTGCTCGTACTCATCTGACACCATGTGGCCACATAGTGGGCACTCATCCACTTTTGCCTTCTTACACCCCAGGTCAAAAATGCGGATCTTGGTATAGGGGACACCTCTGCAGAAGCGAGACTTTGGATATGGCTTGTTCTTACAATACCAGTAACACCGGGTGGGGCGGCGGCCTATGGCAACACCAAGATCTTCAGTGGCGTGCCAAAGGAAAAGAGGAAAATCACATTCTTTACTATATTTCTATTTTTCACAGATGAGAAAATATTTCTTGGCCACATGAACAAGCTCAAAAATGAATTTTTCAGAAGAACTGCCAAGGATTTGATGTTAGTGATGTATCCAAGTAGGACTGTCACTTTTTTAGAGAGGAGAAAAATAATTTGTTAATTTTTATTTTATTTCTTAGGAATCAACATTAATAAGAACAATTAATATTGTCAAAGAATTATGTATTCTGCTAATGAGAAATTTCCAAGTTATATCTCCAATATAAATTCTGATTTGGCAATGTGCTTTTAATAAGAAAACATTTTTTTCAAATATATATATATATATATATATACCCATATATAGATAGATACAGATACAGATATAGATATATACGTATATATCTGATATTTTCACACAGGATACAATAAAAAGTAGCTTTAAAATGTGTATTGGCTGGAATGATACAGAGATTAGCATGTCCCCTCCACAAGGATGACATGCAAATTCATGAAGCCTTCCATATAAAATAAATAAAACAAAATAAAACAAAACAAAATAAAACAAAATGTGTATTGGTTGCTAATTACATGCCAGGCAGTTTACCACAGCACTAAGAATATAAATCTAGAGACACCTGTGCGGTTCAGTCATTCAGCATCTAAGTCTGGATTTCAGCTCAGGTCATGATCTCATAGTTGGCAGGATCAAACCCCTANAATTTATTTTTGAGACAGAGAGAGACAGAGCATGAGTGGGGAGGGGCAGAGAGAGAGGGAGACACAGCTGTCAGCACAGAGCCCGACGCGGGGCTGGAACCCATGAACGGCTAGATCATGACCTGAGCCGAAGTCAGATGCTTAACCGACTGAGCAACCCAGATGTCCCAAGATGTGGCCCCTTTTATTATGGGATTCATACTATAATTCCATGATTTAAGATAAATGCTATAAAAGAGACCTGTATAAAATGCCCTAGTCCCTAATTAAGGAGCACCAAGGAGGAAGTGAATAATTAATTATTGTGGTGGGGAGGAGTGAGAAATGGTGATGTCTAAATTGACTTACAAAATGAATAATAGTTTGCAATTTAGATAAGCACAAAAAGAAGAGAAAATAATTCTGAACAAAAAGAAGAATTTTTGTAAAAGAGGATTGAAACAGCATGATATAGTTAGTTCAGATGTAAGTAGCTCAGGATTTTATAATATAAAGCATAAGGAGGGGAGTCTGAGAGATGAGACTGAACAAGTATCAGACTCCTATTATAAAAGCTGTTGCATGACTGCTAGGGAATCTAGACCTTAACATGTAAGCAGTGGGGCGATCCATGAACTACATAGTACTGAGCAGTGGATGAGATGTGACCATATTCCCTTGTAAGCCACCCTGCAAGCAGTGGGAAGGCAAAACTGGGGGAGGCAAGGGTAGTTACAAGGCTGCTTGTAATGTTCCAATGAGAGATAATAAGGCAATAAAAAGTGGGAATAAAGCTAAGGACAGTCCAGAGGCATTTAGAAGATAAAGAGGCTGGATTTGCTAAAAGGCAGATTTTTGGATTGGTTGTATTTTGTGTCCAAAGGAGCACTCATACTGGTAACTATTAAAATCATGAATAACCTCCTCCCTGCAACCCAGGAATATGATCATAGACTAAGATGAAAAGGTGGCCAAGGACAGAACCTTCCTACTTAAGGCATAGGCAGAGGGAAAAGATCTGGGGCAGGAATCTGAGAAGGTACAGTCAGTGAACCAGAAATGAGAGCATCAAAGAGAAGAAAACTTTTTTTTAAGTTTATTTACTTTTTGAGAGCGAGAGAGCACATGCACATGTGCATGAGACAGAGAGAGGAGGGAGGGAGAGGGAAAGAGAGAGGGAGAGAGAATCCCAAGCAGGCTCCACACTGTCAGTGCTGAGCCCAACAAGGGGCTCCATCTCACAAATGGCAAGAGCATGACCTAAACCTAAATCAAGAGTTGGAGGCTTAACCAACTGAGCCACCTAGGCAAAGGGAAGAAGATTTTAACAAAGAGGCATTTAAGAATATGATATATCCAATCAATCAATATGTCTCTGGAAGAATAAGTAAAATGTCTCTAAGGTTTCTAAATTGTATCACTGAATCAAGACAGGGAATACTTGAAGATGAATTGGAACTTCTTGTCCAAGAACAAGTTTATATCATTTACTCTTTGAGTCTTGAGAATTACCAGTGTAATGCTTAAATATAAAATTAGTGAGAATTCTAGGGGTGCCTGGCTGGCTCAGTCACAAGAGTGTGCAACTCTCGATCTCAGGGCCATGAGTTGAGCCCCATGTTGGGTATAGAGATTACTTAACTAAATAAAACGTAATAAATAAATTGAGAATTCTCAAGCAAATGGAAATTAAGTGTCATATATTTTTTTCACTGAGTGTGTAAAATAAGTGAGCACAGGAATACTATGAGAAAATATCTTCAGGACTAATAATCCATTTGACTAACTTTTCTTCTAAAGATATGTAAGGAAAATCAACAGTACACAGGCAGGGATATTGAACCAAGAAAGGCTGACTGAGCTCAATATATACCTCTTTCTAGCACAAATCACATGGAATGGCAGAAAAATACTCAATTATATCTTTATAGCCAATAAAAGGATAATGCTATAATATCCTTGGAAAATAATAAATGCCATCACTAGACTACATAGGGTTAATAATCCTAGAAAGACAGAAAGCAAGTTAAATCAGATCTTAAACAAAAACAAACAAACAAAAACTGAGGAGAAAACCAACCACAGCCTAAAATAAGAGAGGGAAAGGACCACAGGAGATGCAGGAGTGGATTGTGGCAGCTCCAAGGTTGGAATCAACAAGAAGCAAGAAGGACCTACAGCGATGGTTAATTAGGAAACTGCATTGAAATAGTACGGTCATTTGGGCCCTCCTCTCTCTTTTACTTGTGCAAAGCAGAAGGCAGCTGTGGTATCTGCGGAAAGTGAGTGCACTTGCACCACAGTGGCAAAAGTAATGCCCCAAGGAGCTACTAATTCCCAGGAAGAATGGAAAACAAAGCCCAGAAGACACCAGTGGCACAGCCTACCAGTTGAGGCTCACTATGCCAGAAAATGTTTTAGGTGCATTCATCTATTATTTAGTTTAATCCATCAGGACATAGCTTAAGAGGCATTTCCATGGTTAAGCCTTCCCTACATGTACCCCTGGGCAAAGTAACCAATAACTATTCTGTGCCCACATGCCCCAGTCCACCATTTAATCACACTGATTATAATCCATGATGTGTAGATTATGGACTCCTAAAGTAGGACTCTGCCTTATTCATCTTTGTTTCCCAGAATTTAGCACTATGTGTGCCTGTGAAGACACCTGATGAACTGGACTCAAATAAATTGAACCTTTATAGCAAATAGACTTGGTAGACTGAACGGCTAGCTGAAAGTTGAGTTTTAAAACTGATTACCTTAGCACCTGACCGTAGAGATTCTAAAGGCGAGCCTGGCATAGGGTGCAAGGGGATTATTGTTTCAAATGAACTCTCTCCTGCAAAAAGAAGGCAAAGTCAAGTCATAGAAGGAAAGGTTAGGCAGATATTAATGTGCTCATCTTTTTATCAAGTCCCTCAAATTCACTGAGGGACTTCACTGGAGCTAAATTTTATAAACTTTGCTATATCTGCTACTGAGCAAATCACACATCTGACCTTCCAGTAAAGGAAGAAGGTCCACCACAGCTTGACCAAGAACTAAGGTCTTCTCATCTTTCTGTTTCTTCTCCTTTGGTAAAACTTCAGTCATAGTTACTAGAAAAATCAAAACAAAGAAAATGAGAACATGTCTGGGTCATCTATCAGATAAGCACAGTGCAGCTAACAAAGCATTGTCAAAGAAATTTAAGAGAAATTAACTTGAAACTTGAGAAGACACCATTGTTGGTGACTTCCGGTGGAAAATACTGAGCCACTCAAGCAACCTATTAAACTTTTGCATATAAGTTATAGTAAAAAATTCACTTTACAGCATAATCATATACACACATACATATGAAAGTAACTGATACATATGATTAAAACAAAGTTCCATGTAATATTCATCCTTACTAGCTGAAAACCCTTAGATATTTTTCTATTCTATTTCATGTGCAAGAAATTACTGGTCATGGAGTGTCTGGGTGGTTAAGGGTCTGACTCTTGGTTCCAGCTCAGGTCATGACCTCACAGTTCGTGTGTTCGAGCCCTACATCGGGCTCCATGCTGAAGGTGTGGAGCCTGCTTGGGATTGTCTTTCTCTCTCCTGTCTCTCTGCCCCTCCCCCACTCAAGTGCGTGCGCACGCACTCTCTCTCTCTCAAAATAAATAAGCTTAAAAAAATACTGGACACAATCCCCTTCAATTGATTTTAGTAATGACTAGAAAGTTGCAATCTGCAGTTTAAACAATACTGTTCTAGATCTTCCCATTTTGCCTAGCATATGGTTTTAGCAGACCTTAGAGTGACTTACAGAGCACACAAGGTGTGGACCAGGTTTTTCACCGCTGTATTACTCTGTGTATGTGCTTAATATTTGTTAATGAAAAATTTGAAATACATAAAAAGGTAGAGAGATTACTATACTGAATGAATACTATATAATCATCATCTAGATTTAACAATAGCTAAATGTTGTCATATTTGTTTCATCTATTCTTGTTTGCTGAAATATTTTCAAGTAAATTACAGACATCATGATATTTTACCCCTAAGTACTAAAGTATACAAATTCGAAACATGGCATTTTCCTACATAATCACAGTAACTTTATCAATCTAGCAAGTGTATAATAAATTAAATGTAATTCCTTAATTCATCTAATGCCCAGTCTACATTTAATATTTCTCAATTATTCCAAAATTTGTTTTGTAGCTAGTTTGTTCAAACTAGGATCCAATCAAAGACCACATGTTGCATTTGGTTCTTATGTTTCTTATATTTCTTTTCATTTAGAACAGTTTTCCTCCCACATACTTTTTTTTTCTGACACTGATTTGTTGAAGACATCAGCCCAATTGTTTTATAGAATGTTTCATTTTCTGGATTTGTCTCCTCCCCCTTTCCATGGTGTTTAATTTGTTTCTCAGTTCTTGTTTCCTGTAGACTTAGGTTCATCTTCAGTATTTTTGGCCATTTTTAGCAAAGATAATACAATTTGATAACATACATGCCTAGGTAGTATGTTATCAAACTCTGTGATCTTTGTTTTCAAAAGTAATGGCAAAATATTCTTTTCTTAATGTCTGTTTTTTATTGTGGTAACATACACATTACATAAAATTTACCATCTTACCCATATGTGTACAGTCAATGGCATTATACACATTCACACTTTATTATTATTTATAACATTAATGTGTTTTTAATGTTTATTTACTTTTGAGAGAAAGAGCATGAATGAGGTAGGGGCAGAGAGTTTGGGGGACAGAAGATTCCAAGCGGTCTCCACTCTCACAACAGACAGCCCAATGTGGGGCTTGAACTCACAAGCTGTGTGATCATGACCTGAGCCCAAGTTGAGCCCTCAACTGACTGAGCCGCCCAGATGCCCCATTACATTTTTTTCAATGTTTATTTATCTTTGGAGTGTGTGCACACATGTGCAGAGAAGTGGGAGAGAGAGACAGAGACAGAAACAGTCAGCACAGACTCTGTCATGGGGATTGATCCCACAAACTACAAGATCACAACCTGAGCTGGAATCAAGAGCTGGATGCTCAACTGACTGAGCCCCCCAGGTGCCCCAAACACATTTAACTTTTAGGCAACCATCACCACTATCCATTTCCATAACTCTTTTCATCTTCTAAAGTTGGAACTCTGTATCTGTTAAACACTTATTCCCATTCTTCCTTTCCTCTTGGACAGAGGATCCTCTCTATTCCTATGTATTTGATTACTCCAGGTACCTCATACAGCATTGGTCTTTTTGTGACTGGCTTCTTTCAATTAGCAAAACGTCCTCAAATTTCATCCATGTGGTAGCATATGTCAGACTTTCTTTCCTCTTTAAGGCTGAATAATATAATATGCAATATTATATGTTGCATATACAATAATATATACAATTGTATATTACAATAATATTGCAACTGCATTTGCTTATCCATTCGGTCAGTAGATATGTACATTCCTTCCACATTTTACTTTTTATGAATAACACTGCTATGAACATCAGAGTACAAATATTTTTTGAGACATTGCTTTCAATTCTTTTGGATATATTCCCAGAGGTAAAATTGCTGGATCATATGATAATTTTTTTTAACTTTTTGAGGAACTACCAGTTTTCATGGTGACTGTTCTATTTTACATTCTGACCAAATAAAGATTCCAATTTGTCCATATCCTTGTCAACGCTTGTTTTCTGTTGTTTTTTAAATATAGAAACCAGTATATAAGAGGTGATATCTCATTTTGGCTTTGGTTTGCATTTCTATAATGATTAGTGATGTTGCACATTTTTTCATGTGGTCATTATCCGCTTGTAGATCTTTGGAGAAATGTCTATTCAAGTCCTTTGTCCATTTTTGAATCAGGTTAGTTTTTGTTGTTATATTCTGAATATTAATTTCTTATCAGATACATGATTTGCAAATATTTTTCTCCCATTCTGTGGGCTGCCTTTTTACTCTGTAGAAAGGGTCTTTTAAGGCTCAAGATATTTAAATTTTCATAAAGTCCAATTTCTTTTTCTTTCCCTTCCTTCGTTCCTTCCTTCGTTCCTTCCTTCCTTCCTTCCTTCTTTTTGTTCGTTACCTATGCCTTTAATATCCTATCTAAGAAATCATTACCAAATCTAACGTCATGAAGTTTTGTCCTTTCTATTCTTCTAAGCATTTTATTGTTTCAGGTCTTACATTTAGGTTCTTTATCCATCCTGAATTACTTTTTACATATGGGGTTAGGTCCAACTTCATTCTTCTGTATGTGGATATCTAGTTTTCCTAGCACCTGTTGATAAGACTGCCTTTTCCTTATTAAATGGTCTTGGCATCCTTGTCAAAAAGCATTTGACCATATGTGTGAGGGTTTATTTCTGGGCTCTCTATTTTATTCCATTGTTCTATATGTCTCTATTTCTGCCAATATCATAAGTATTTGATTACTCTAATTTTGTAGTAAGTTTTGAAAACAGTAAGTATGAGGCTTCCAGTTTTGCTCTTTATCAGGATTGTTTGGTTATTTGGGGTCTCTTGAATTGCACATGAATTCTAGGATGGGTTTTTCTATTTCTGCAAAAAACCCCATATTGGTATTTTGATAGCAATTGACTTGAATCTGTAGATCACTTTGGGTAGTATTGACATTTTAACAATATTAACCTTTTCAATCTATGAATATGAGATGTATTTCAATTTATTTGTAACATCTTTGATTTCTTTCAGCAATGTTTTATAGTTTTCATTATACAAGTTTTTCCTCTTCTTGGTTAATTCTTAGATGTTTTATTCTTTTTGATGGAATTGATTTATAACTCACTTTTCATGTTGCTCATTGTTAGTATATAGAAATTCAACTGATATTTGTATGCTGAATTTGTATCCTGCTGCTTTACCAAAATCATTTATTCTAACAGTTGTGTGTCTATTTGTGTGTATGTGTATGTAATCTTTGTTTTCTACATATATGATCATATAATCTTCAACAGAGATCATTTTACTTCTTCCATTCCAATTAGGATACCTTTTATTTCCTTTTCTTGCCTATTGCTATGGCTAGAACTTTTTTTTTAAGTTTTAAATTTTTAATCTTTTTTATTTTTTATTATTTTGTTATTTTTTAACTAAAAAAATTTTTTTACTTTTTTTTTTACTGGCTAGAACTTTCAGCATTATTTTGAAAAGAAGTAGTGAAAGTAGGAATCTTTTTTTTAAATAGTTTATTGGTTTACATACAACACCCAGTGCTCTTCCCAACAAGTGCCCTCTTCCATGCCCATCACCCTCATTCCCCTCTCCCCCACGCCCCCTCAGCCCTCAGTTTGTTCTCAGCAGGAATCTTTTTTTTGTACCTGATCTTGGAGGAAATGCTTTCAGTCTTTCACCACTGGAATATAATGTTCACTGAGAAATTTTTATATATATCTTTTATCATTTGAGTTGGTTTCCCTTTCTTCTTACTTTGGTAAATGTTTATTTCATGAAAGATCCTGAATTTTGTCAAGTGCTTTTTCTGTATCAAGTGAGATGATCATGTGGGTTTTTCTTCATCCTGTTGATTTATTACATTGACAGAGCTATATGTTGAGCCATCCTTGTATTCCAAGAAAAAATAACACTTGGCATATTCCCTCCTCTTCAAGTTTTTTTTTTTTTTAAAGTTTCAGTAGTATTGGTATTAGTTCTTCAAGTATTTGGTAGAATTCACCAGTGAAGCCTTTAGGCTCAGAACTTTTCTTTGTTGAGAGATTTTTTTAATCATTGATTTAATCTCATTAGTTATAGTTCTATTGAGATTTTCTTTCTTTGTGATTTAGTGTGGTAGTTTTACATCCCTGGAAATCTGTCCATTTCTTCTAGTTTGTCTAATTTGTTGGTGAACAATTTTTCATAGTACCCTCTTATACTTTTAATTTCTGTATAATTGGTAATAGCCCCATTTTAATTTCTAACTTTTGTTATATGAATCTTCTCTCTTTTTCTTAGTCCATCTAGCTAAAGGTTTGTGAATTTTGTTGATTTTTTTTAAAAAAATGACTTTTGGTTTCATTGATTTTCATTGTTTTTTTATTCTGTATTTTGCTTACCTCTGCTCTTGTTTTTATTATTTCCTTTCTTCTGTGAGTTTTGGAGTTTTGTTCTTCTTTTTCTAGTTCCTTAAGTTGTTTAGTTAGACTGTTGATTTGAGATGTTCTTTGTTATTTTTAAATTTTTATTTACTTATTTTTAATTCCAGTATAATTAATTTACAATGTTATATTAGTGTCAGATGTACAATATAGTGGTACAGGGGCACTAGGTGGCTCAGTCAATTAAGCATCTGACTCCTGATTTCAGCTCAGGTCATGATCTCAGGGTCATGAGATTGAGCCCTGCTGTGAATGTGGAGCCTGCTTGGGATTCTCTCTCTCCCTTTTGCTCTGTCTCACTCCCCCAACCCCCAAATAAACAACTATTTAACAAAACAAAACACCAATATAGTGGTACAAGAATTCTATACATTACTCAGTGCTCATCATGATAAGTGTACTCTTGATCTCCTTTACCTATTTTACCCATCACTCCACCTACCTCCCTCTGGTAACCACTAGTTTGTTCTGGGTTAAGAGTTTGTTTTTTGGTTTGTCTGGTTTTTTCTTTCTTAAATTCCACATGAGTGAGGAAATATAGTATTTGTCTTTCTCTACTGGCTTATTTCACTTAGCATTATATCCTCTAGATCCATCTATATTGTTGCAAATGGCAAAATTTCATCCTTTTTTATGGCTGAGTAATATTCTATTGTATATATATATATATATATATACCACACCTTCTTCAACCTTTCATCTACTGATGGACACTTGAGTTGCTTCCATATATTGGCTATTATACATAATTCTGCAATGTACATAGGGGTGCATATATCTTTTTGAATTATTGTTTTCATATTCTTTGGTGCCCCATAGTGGTATTACTGGGTCATATAGTAATTCTATTTTTAACTTTTTAAATCCTTTTTATTTATTTTTGAGAGAGAGAGAGACAGCATGAGCAGGGGAGGGTCAGAAAGAGAGGGAGGTACAGAATCCGAAGACAGGCTCCAGGCTCTGAGCTAGCTGTCAACACAGAGGCCAACACGGGGCTCGAACCCACAAACCGCGAGATCATGACCTGAGCCAAAGTCAGACGCATAACCAACTGAGCCACCTGGGTGTCCTTATTTTTAATTTTTTGAGGAATCTCCATACTGTTTTCCACAGGGGCTGCACCAATTTGCATTCCCACTAACAGTGCATGAGAGTTTCTTCTACACATCCTCACCAGCACCGTAGTTTCTTGTGAGGTTTTTTTTCTCTCATTTAAATGGGCTATACTTTCATGTTTCTTTATATACCTTATTTTGCTGTTGTTGTTACTGAACATTGACATTTGAATCTAATAATGGGATAACTCTGGAAATTAGATTCTCCCCCCTTCCCAGGGTATACTGTTTTTAGTTATTGTTTTTTATTTTTGTCATTGTTGTAGGCTGTCTCTGTGCTGAGGGTCAGCCCGAGGTATGAAAATAAGATCTTTTCAGGTCTTTTCTGAGCCTTTCCCTGGACATGCATGGTAACATTCAACTTTTCCCCTTATTTACAGTTGTTTTTAAGTGTCCTAGGAAACAGGACATTAGGGGTACAACAGTCCACCTTTCACCATTAAGTATAATGTTAGCCTTTATCAGGTTGATAAAGTTCACTTTACTTGTATTTTTCTGAGAGTTTCTATCATGAATTGGTATTAAATTTTGTCAGATACTTTTGTTGTTTTGTTGTCATGCTTTTTCTTCTTTTGACTATGAACATAAAATACATTGATTAATTTTCAAATACTGGAATCAATCCCATTTCATTGTGTATATGGGTGTATATCATTGTGTTCATGGTGTATAACTTTTTTAAAATATTACTCAATTCTATTTGCTATTATTTTGTTAGGATTTTTGTGTCTATATTCATGACAAATATTGGCCTTAAGTTTTCTATTTTTGTACTGTCTTTGTCTAGTTTAGGTATCAGTGTAACACTAGCACCATAAGATGAATTGAAGTGTTTCCTCCTCTTCTATTTTCTGGAAGATTGTGTGGAATTAGTGTTAGTTATTATTTTAATTTTTGGTAGAATTCTTCAATGAAACTACCTGGTCCTGGAGATTTCAAATTATGAATTCAGTTTCCTTGATAGTGACAGGGCAACTTTATTTATAGGATGAATTGTGGTTTGTGTTTTTCAAAAAACTGGTCCATTTTGTTGTCAATTTTATGTATGTAGAGTTGTTCATAATATCTCTTTGTTATTCTTTTAATATCTGTACTGTGATGTTATCCCATTTCATTTCTAATACTGATAACATGGAGTGCCTCTTCTCTTCACCCCACCTCCTTCTTCTGGTCAGTCTTACTAGAGGTTTGTAGGTTTTGCTATTTTCAAATAACCAGTTATGTTACTTGTTTCATTGATTTTTTTCCCTTTTGTTTCTGTTTTTCATTTCATTTCTTTATGTTTTTGTCTTTATTATTTTCTTCCTTCTCTTTGATTTTGGTTATTTTTGCTCTTCTTTTCCTAAATCCTTAAAGTGGCATTTTAGATTATTGATATGAGACTTTTCCTCTTTTTTAATGTATGCATTTAGTGTTATAAATTTTCTTAGTAGTGCTTTAGCTATGTCCCGCAAACTTGTTACATTGTACTTTTTTTATGTCCCTTGAGACTTCCTCTTTGACCCAGGGATTATTTAGAAGTGTGTCTTGGGGGGCTGGGGGGCTCAATCAGTTAAGCATTCAACTTTGTCTCAGGTCATGATCTCATGGTTCTTGGGTTCAAGCCTGGCACTGGGCTTTGTGCTGACATCTGGAGCCTACTTCAGATTCTGTGTCTCCCTCTCTCTCTGCCCCACCCCTGCTCATGCTCTTTCTCTCTCTCTCTCAAAAATAAATAAAATATTAAAGAAAACCCGTGTGTCTTTTTGTTTTCAAGTTTGGAGTATTTCCTATTCTCTATCATTGATCTCTAGCTTGATACTGTTATTTTCAGAAAACACATTATTTTAATTCATTTAAATTTATTGAGGTTACGTTTATGACCCAGAATATGATTTTGGTATGTGGTCTGTGGCTTTTGAAAATAATGTATACTCAGCTATTGTTGAGTGTTCAATAAATACTGATTAGATCTTGTAGGCGAATGGTGCTGTTGAGTTTTCCTATACATGTTGATTTTTTATTATTTATTTATTTTTGAAGGGGAGAGACAGAGTGGAAGTCAGGGAGGGGCAAAGAGGGAGAGAAACACAGACTCTGAACAGGCTCCAGGCTCTGAGCTGTCAGCACAGAGCCTAACGTGGGGCTCGAACCCATGAACTGTGAGATGATGACCTGAGCCGAAGTCAGATGCTTAACCAACTGGGCCACCCATGTGCCCTATGTCTGTTGATTTTCTATCTATTTATTCTATAAATTGTGAGACAGAAATTTATGTCCCCAATTATAATTGTGGATTTGTCTACACCCCTTTTCAGTTTTATCAGTTTTTGCTTCACATATTTTGCAGCTCTGTTGTTTGGTGCATACATATTTAGGATTGCTATGTCTCCTTGGTGGGTTGACTCTTTTATCATTATATAATGAACTTATCTGTCTCTGGTTATCGACTTTGCTAAGTCTATTTTATATGATGCTAATATAGTCACTTCCACTTTTTGATGAGTGTGCATATAATACATCTTTCTCTATCCTTTTACATCTTACCTGACTATATGGTTATATTTTGAGTTTCTTGTAGACAGCATATAGTTAGGTCGTGTTTGTTTAAATCCATTCTGCAATCTATCTCTTGATATGTTTAATGTAATTATTAATATATTAAGGCTTAAGTATGCTAGGGGTTGTTTGTCCTCTTTTTTGTTTTCTTTTTTCTGCTTTTCTGTAGATTACATGAACATTCTTTAGAATTTCATTTTATGTATAATACATTTAAATGTGTCTATTTGTATACTTTTTTGGTGATTTCTCTAGGAATTACATTATATATACATTACTTCTTACTTACTGGTGTCATTTAATTGGTTTGAATGAAATATAGAAATGTTATCTCCCTTTTGTCCCTTTGCCTTCGCTGTTTTTAATCGCCTAAAATATTTTCTCAGTATACTTTTCGAACTGCATCAGACAGTGTTATACCTTGTTTCAAGTGTCAAACACAATTTAGAAAACTCAAAGAGAAGGAAAGCTTAATTTATCCAAATTTTTACCATATTTTCTTCCTTCCTGGTATTCCTAGGTTCTTTCTTTTATCATTTTCAGTTCTCTTAAGAGAACTTCCATCAGCCATCTTTCATCTGAGATCTTGATTTCCCCTTCATATCTTTTCTCTGGGTATTGGATCCTGGGTGACAGTTCTTTTATCACTTTAAAAATATTATGCCATTCCTTGGGGGCCTCCATGGTTTCTGATGATAAACTGATGTCATTCTAATTGTTTCCTCCTGTTTTCAGATTTTGTTCTGTGTCTTTAGTTTCCAGGAGATTAATTATGTTTCTTAATATGCATTTCTTTGGTTTTATCCTACTGGGAGTTTGATCAGCTTCTTGAATGTGTAGGTTTATGTCTCTCAAAAATTTGGGGAATTTTCAAGCTTTACATCTTTGAATGCTTTTTCAGCCCCATCCTCTTTCCCCTCTCCTTCTAAGACCCTGATGACAGTGTTAGATCTTTTGTGATAATGCCATAGGCTTCTGAGGCTCTGTTCACATCTTTAAAAAAATTTTTTTAATGTTTATTTATTTTTGAGAGATAGAGACAGAGCGCAAGTGGGGGGGGGGGCAGAGAGAGAGATGGAGACACAGAATCTGAAACAGACTCCAGGCTCTGAGCTGTCAGCACAGACACAGGGGCTTGAACTCAGGAACAGCATGATCATGACCTAGGCTGAAGTCAGACACTTAACCAACCAGAGCCACCCAGGAGCCCATCTGTTCCTATCTTTTTAGACTAGTTCCTCTATATTAGATTGGATATTTCTATCGTTCTATGTCCCAATTCACTGACTCTTTCCTCTGTCTCCTCCATTCTGCTGTTGAGACCATCCACTGAGCTTTTCATAAGTTATTGTATTTTTCTGATCTAAAATTTCTTTGTTTTTTAAAGTCTATTTATTTACTTTGAGAGAGAGAGAGAGAGAGAATGAGTCAGGGAGGGCCAGAGAGAGAAGGAGAGGGAATCCTAAGCAGGTTTTGTGCTGTCAGCACAGAATCTGACATAGGGATTGATCTCACAAATCATGAGATCATGACCTGAGCTGAAATCAAGAGCTGGAGGCTCAAGCGAATGAGCCACCCAGGCATCCCTCTGATCTAAAATCTCTATTAATTTCTTCTTTATAACTTCTATTTTTTTTTAAACGTTTTATTTATTTCTAGGAGAGAGAGAGAGAGACAGCGTGAGCAGGGGAGGGTCAGAGAGAGAGGGAGTCACAGACTGAAACAGGCTTATAACTTCTATTTCTTTCTAAGACCTATTTCTCTGCTGAGTTCTATTTTTTCATTGTTTGCAATTGCTCACTAAAACCATTTTTCTCATGACTTAAAAATTTTTTTAAATGTTTATTTTTGAGACAGAGAGAGAGACAGAGTATGAGCAGAAGAGGGGCAGAGAGAGAGGGAGACACAGAATCCAAAGTAGGATCCAGCCTCTGAGCTGTCAGCACAGAGCCTGATACAGGGCTTGAACCCACAAACCATGAGATCATGACCTGAGCTGAGTCAGATACTTAACCGACTGAGCCACCCAGGCGCCCCTCAAGTTTTCTTCTTCTCTCTCCCTTTGAGTCCCTTGTGTTTGTTTTACATATAAAGTCCAGGGTTTGCACCTGTCTTTAGTGAGAGGAATAGGGGAAAGTATATATACTCCAGAGGTTCTGTATTAAATTCTTTTTGATTGCTAATGACCGCACTTGAGAGCATAAATGATCTCTAAGTATTACTTTAGCTATATCCCACAAGTTTTGATATTTGGTGTTTTACTATTAATTGACTAAATGCTTTACAGTTTTTCTTATAATTTATCCTTTGTCCCATGAGTTATACTTAAGTACGTCTTAAAATTTCCAAATGGATTCTTTTTTTCTGTTTTTGTTATAGATTTCCAATTTTGTTAACTGTTGTATTTTACTCAGAAAACTTAGTCTGTATGTCATTGATTCTTTGGTATATGGTAGGACTTGCTTTATTGCCTAGTATTTGGCCAATTTTTATTGTATAAGTGTTCCTTGTGTGTTTTAAGAAAATATACGTTATTTAATGAATACCATAATCCAATGATTACTACTTATTAGGAAAGACTTTTTTCATCTATCCAATGGTAGACACATTTGATAGGGAATGGACTTTCTTTTTCTTTTTGAGAGTCTTGGCTTGTGGTAAAGGGGGTAGTCTCAGTCTCAACTCCCATCTATAGCGGCACAAGGTCTTTGTCTAAGAGCATTAAAACCCAAGCCCCAAGATTCTGGAGTACTGTCTTCTCCCCCAACACCATCATACACCAATAGCAACTGTTAAAGAGTTCCAGGCTCAGTTCCTGCTTTGCTTCTAGAACAAAGGGCTTGCCCTTTCTTTCTCATGAATTCAGTGGCACATTTAAAATAACGTTCCAGTTCTGCTTTTCCCATTTAACATGTCAGGGAGAAAGGCAATTAGGACATTTGACACTCCTATTTGAGGTTGGGAGTGACAGAGAAGCACAGAGCAGAGAAAGAAGTAGAAGGAAGTGGTCAGAGAGTGTGGATCAGATGGATGCTTCCATGGGTGACTGATTTCCAGCTAGGCAAGAGCTAGGAATCACTTTTCTGGAGCAGTGCTTCCCAGAGTCACCTGAGATGTTTGTTCCTACGTGCAGCTTCCTGGGCTCCTCTCCGGGCAATCACGAATTTATTGGTCTAGGGTGGGACTCTGAAGACTAGTTTCTCCCAGAGCCTCAGGTGACTCTTATGGAAAAAAAAGGTTTAGAAAGCAATAGTCTAGGGGCGCCTGGGTGGCTTAGTCGGNAAAAAAAAGAAAGCAATAGTCTAGAGTACTTTATAATTCCCAGGCCCCACTTCTTCTAAGTCTGAGACCTTAGAATCTGTTGTTTTGGCAGGAACCATAGGAGAGGCTGCCACTAAAAAAATAACAAAACAAAAATTAAGAGTATAGGTTTTTTTTTTTTAAAAAAAGCCTTAAAACTAGTATACAGGTATAAGAACAGAGTAGCCCTAGATAATACTGTGTACTCAGAAACTGTAAAAGTGTGTGGATACAGAAATCATATATCCATTAATTCATTCAACACTTTTTGAGCCCTTTTATGTCCTATATATTTATAGGAGCTAGAAATTCTGAAATAAATAAGATACAAACCTGAATTTCAAAAAAAGTATACAGAAGTACTGTGTACAGAAGTACAGATAAGATTACCAGGTAAAATACAAGATGTCCAGTTTTGTTTTGTTTTTTTAAGTTTATTTATTCATTTCGAAAGAGAGGGTTCATGCACAAGTGGGAGGAGGGGCAGAAAACAGGGAAGACAGCATCCCAATTAGACTCCTTGCTAGGCTTCAGCATGAAACCCAAAATGGGGCTCAATATCACAAACTGTGAGATCATGGCCTGTGCTGAAATCAAGACTTAGATGCTTAACCGATTGAGCTGCCCAGGTGCCCCACAAGATGCCTAATTAAATTTGAATTTCAGATAACCAATGGATAATTTTTTAATATAAGTATATCCCAAATTTTGTTTTTCGGGTTTTTTTTTTCTTTTCTAAATCTGGCAACCCTAAATATAGGAATATTTAGTAAAAGCTCTCAACCCAGCTTAGGCGATAAGGGCTGCAAAGTTCAGTCAAATGTCAAAAGGTCTTTGATAGAAACTGATTAGAATTAGCAGGCCATGGAGACTGCTGCCAAAAAGCAGCTAGGACTCAAAGTGTAACGCATTATTCCTAGATTAAGAATGTAAGGTGTGTTCATTTCCCCCCAAAACAGCTACTAAATACCCCGGAACCTCCTTATAACCTACATAACATTTTTAGTACCACAAGGACTTACAGAACACAGGTTTGTGGGCGAGGTCATCCAAAGTAATTCCTCCTTCAGGATTGAACTCAAAGCTGCTAGTGAAGTTGTATTTTGCAGTTCCTTCTGGAGAAACCGCAACTTTTGCAGAGTCTCCCAGAACCACTTGATTGAATTCTGAACGAATAAAAGTAACTGGAGTATCTCCTTTAAAACCTTTCTGTTGACAGAAGGATGCCACTTTACAATTATACTCAAATAGAGAATTTTGCTATACATCTCGCAACTTATTTTGACTTGACCTAACTAGCATTTTCCAGGTTTTCCTAACAAACTATATCACATATACAAAAAGGGTAGGTAGGTAGAGAGGCATTTAAAAAATCTAGTTGTAGCTAACTGCAACATTCTATTGAAATGCTTTTATGTTGGAGCTTTTAAAAATAACTTTTCTTGTGTTTACATGATTATAAAAGTATACTGTAAAACATTTGAAAAGGTGAGAAAAGCACATAGGAAAACAAATTACCTGTAATTTCATTCTAGTATGTAAGCACTATTAACACTTTAGAATAAATTTTCTAGTGCTTTCCAGTGAATATATATGCATGTATGTATATATACAAATATGGACATTTATACATACATCTTTTATACATATCTTTTAAAACAATGTAGAACATCACTCATTACATCCTGTTTTGCAATGAGCTTTTGACTTCATAACAGTGAATGAATGAATATCTGCCATTTCATTATTTTTGTAATTTTTAGTTACCTCATATTGTAGTTTTATTATTTAAATTCACCAAAGGAAATTAATCACAAGAGAAACTCTGGACGAATTCAGATCTTTTTCAGAAGAAAAGACCTGGTCTCTACGAAAACAGCACGTTTTCACCAGTTAAATTTAATATTCATATTGCCAGTTATTTTATGCACATAGTGATATGACCTGCTGATTATACAGTTGAACAAAAAGGAAAACTGAGAAAGAAGTACCAGTGCAATGTTAAGACCAGCTGGTCAGGTGTTATAGGAGTGTGCAAAACCATTTTCTCCCACTGGTGTTCCCAACACATCTTCCCCCAACCTGCATGTTTGACAGGGAAACCTGAACTCAAAGACAAATGTACTTTCAAGAAGAACGAATAAACTAAGGCCTTCTCTGATTTCCAAAAATGACATTACCAAGTCATATCCATCTGTCACAGTGATCTGCACAGGTCTGCCTGTTGATGACACCGGCTCCATATCAGCACTTGGGCAAAGTCCCTCTGGTCTTCTTTGGTCTCTGTAAAAATAGTGAATTAACCTTTCCCCTCAAGTACCATAGCCGTAGAAGTACCCATATTATATCATCATCAATACTAGGGGATAACCTAGGAAAATGCCATAGTCCAGCATTGTTTTGTGCCCTTTTCAACCTTTCCAGCTAGATAGGCAGTGTTTTACAGAGCTGTTCACAGGGAGGATTGTACCAGTTAGTGCTAAAATGATCCTTATGCATGTAACTAACTCATAAGCACAAATCATCACAAGACATAGAGGGTAGGTATGNCACTTTTACAAAAATATACTTTGAGAACAGGAAAGAAACAGCCACGTGGAATAACGGCTAGTCCATTAGCAAAAGTCCTGACATATGTCTTATTTAGTAAAAGATATTTTTAAATTATTTTACAACATTAAGGACACAATTTCAAAAATAAATTGGATATGCATAAGATTTTCCAACTCAATTCAAAGCGGAACTTAAGGAATTCAAATGTTTACTGAGAACATACTATGCTCTGTCTAGGAGTGGTGGTACAAAAAAGGAGCTACCTAGCGTCCCCAGGCTTTATAATGATTCTGCCTCTTCTCAGCTACTCCCTCAACCTTCAGTCATCAAAACATCTCACCATGTCTTCAGGCTCAATCATTGCCTAAGTGACCCTGACAATTTTCCTATCAAGTTCACATTTGAAAATGACCTTTTATATCAGTTTTCTTCTTTCCAATAGTATTACAAGCCGTCACTATCCGGACCTTGGACAAAAGCCTAATTTCTCTGAGCCTCAGTTTCACCTTCTGTGAAAGAGATAATTTAACTCCTGATGGTTCACATTTGTTGTGAATATCCACTAAAACTGCTTAACCTATGAAGCACCGCACAAGTGATATTATTAGTACGCACTGCTTTTCCTAAATGCTCAATTAATCCCTTACATACAAGGAATTTCTCATATTTACAGTCCCTCCCTGAGTGCCCGACACTATGCCGTGTCTTAGAGGCGTATTTACTGAATAATGACTGCAGGAGATCTGGCTAGTTACAAGTTATGGTCAGCGCAGTCAGTGGAGGGCGGTTGGGGTGGGGGGCGGGAGACGCTCCTGTTGCCCCCAGGAGGCATACACTTTTTGTCATATCGCACCTAAGAAAATGCAAGGTAACTGTCAAATCAGAAAAGGTTTGATGAAGGAAACCATGCGACGGATGTGGTCTGGGGACGGAAGTGTAGCGCCCGATTATTGCGGGGACCTCGCGCAAAGCCGGAAGGGGGTCTAAACCTGGCTTCAGGTGGGAAGGTCTGGGGTTAGTGGGAGCTTCCGCGCCTGGGAGGGCCGGTGGCATTTAGGTCTGTACCCGAGTGCACTGTGTTGGGATGCGGTCCTGCGTTTCACTCTGGCTGCAGCTGAAGAGAAGAGATTAAGGTAACGGGGTGTGGTCGCAGGGCCACGGAGGGGAGACGAAGGGCAGAGGGTTTTCGGAGGAATGAGAGCCGTCTTACCTGAGGCAGCCGCAATTGCGTTACCCGCAACTATAGCAACCGATTACCTCTCGCGAGAACTTAGTTCTGGCATTCTCCACAAGTTTATCCCAAGACTCGCGATAATGGTTTCTGGTAGGGAAACCGCTGTTGGCAAGGTGAGTTTCTGCGCCTGCGCTCCAGGAACTATGCGCCTGAGCGGCAGTTTCCGTCGCTATATTCGCCGGTGCCGCTTTGCCTGACTTTAAGTGCAACGTTTTCTAACTTTGGATTTTGTTTTCTCAACCTTTTTTTTTTTTTTTCAGTATCCGTACATAAATAGTTGGAAAACCAAGAGGAAATTTAAAGATAAAAGCCTTTATTACACGGTTTTGAAAACAGGTCATTTAAATCTTTCTCCATGAAAAACGCAGGTGACAATTATTTTAAAAAGTAAATGATAATAATGGATTACAGTCCATTGAGTAAAGTAGGAATACACAAGTTCACATTGGTATAAATAAATGGAGAGAAAAGAAAAGAAAGCTGCTAACAGCATGCCAGCCCAATAAGGAAATGAGAAATAGAGAATTACCATTTGGCACCCACTATAGAGGTGGACGCTAAAGTTGGTGAGAGGTTTGACGAGAAGAGGATATTGGCATGATTTTGGAATACTAATCAAAGGGGAAATCATGAAATGAAACCAACAATATCATGCGGTTAAGGTTAACATCACCAGGGTTGGGAGGAGTCTACATTGCATGCCTCCTGAGGAGACTGAGAAAAGCAAAGCAGACTCCGGTTTTAAGCCACCCTCTTGAAAATAAGTGCTGTCCTCTTTAAAGCTGTCAAAGACACGAAAGACTGGGAACTATTCCAAATTAAAGGAGTCTGAAGATACACGCCAACTAAATGCAATATGTATTCCTATATAGTATTTTAGACCAGAAAAGAGACATCGTTGTGACGATGGGCAAAATTTGAATGGGCTCAATGGATGGGATGGTAGTGTACCAAAACTGATTCCCTAATAGGGAAGTTTGTTTGCTTTTATATGAGACTGTCCCTATTTAGAGGAAAAGACACGAGTGTTTAGGAATAATGGGAAATCAAGTCTGTAGTTTGCTTTATCCACCCTCAAAATGTCCAGAAAATACCTAATAATAAGGAATGTATGCATATGCACATATACACAAAGTGATCAATGAAGCAATAAGATATGAACTATATGAGAATCTGGGGAAGACATGGAAATTCTTTGCACTGTTTTGGCAACTTTCCTGTACATTTAAAATTATTTCAAAACTTATTAAACTATACACACACACATACTACTCTCATTGGAAACTTCTTAGGATACAAAATTACCAGAGCCAATTTTTAAAAAGAAACTTTATTTCCGCTATAAACATTAAAATTATAAAAATTGAGAAAAAAAGATCTTTTAAAGGTTGCAGTGTTATTAGTAATAAAAAAAAATAGACCTATGAAACTACTGAGTAAATCAATTCTCTCTGGATTTTTTTCCCAGGTGAGGGGTCTGAATGAATTTGTGCTGAGATAGCCATCCTACCTTGCATATGAAATACTTTTTTACATAATAAGCAAAGGTTAGGACCAGGTCTTTGCTAGGGAACTGTCCTAGATCACTCATGATGCCAAGGCAAGAAAGAGTAACAGTTGTCACTTCCTGAAACACAATTAACCTCGTCACTAGACTGTAGAATGCCTAAGGTCAAAACATTGTGTTATAGTTCTTTTATTCTCCTGGACTGCTCAGCAATGACCACTCTGAATTTTCTACAATCCTTATAAGGAAAGGCATTCAATTTTTTTTTTTTTTTACTGATTTAAAACATCAACTTCACAAAAAAACATGGATAAGGCCCTTTTTAGTGCTATAGAAAATACAGTAGTACTGAGAATCAGAATTAGGTCATCTACATACACAAACCAATTTGGGGGCAAAAAAAGCTCTATCATCTAATAAAATTCAAACTCTTTAGTTTGGGTTTCAAAGACCTCCACTAAATGATCCACTATCCCAACAAATTCTTATTACCGCAAAGGGCTGGTTTCTAATCAGTGAATCTGCTATTTCCAGTCCATTTATTTCTGACATTCATTAATACAATCAAATGTACTGCTCATCCTCAAATTGATTTACAAAGTCTAAGTAATCACTATCAACATCCCAGATGGATATTTTGCAGAAGTGGAGAAACTGATTCTAAAATTCGTATGGGGGCGCCTGGGTGGCTCAGTCGGTTAAGCGTCTGACTTCAGCTCAGGTCATGATCTCACGGTTTGTGGGCTCGAGCCCTGCATTGGGCTCTGTGCTGACAGCTAGCTCAGAGCCTGGAGCCTGCTTCAGATTCTGTGTCTCCCTCTCTCTCTGACCCTCCCCTGCTCGTGCTGTCTCTATCTATCTCTCAAAAATAAATAAAATATAAAAAAAAATAAAATAAAATTCATATGGAGGGGCACCTGGGTGGCTTAGTTGATTAAGCATCCAACTTCGTCTTGGGTCATGATCTCACAACTTGTGGGTTCGAGCCCCGCGTTGGGCCCTGTGCTGACAGATCAGAGCCTGTAACCTGCTTCAGCTTCTGTATCTCCCTCTTTCTCTCTGCCCTTCCCCTGCTTACACTCTCTCTCAAAAATAAACATTAAAAATTTTAAAAATAAAATAAAATTCGCATGGAAATGCAAAGGAGACAGAATAGCAAACACACTGTTGAAAAAGAACATAGTTGGAAGACTCACACTTCCCAATTTCTAACTTACTACAAAGCTACAATTATCAAGTATTAAGTATAGCTTAATCAAGGCATAAGGATAAACATATAGACAAATGGAATACAACTGAGAGTTCAGAATTAAAACAAGAGTGCAATGACAATTCAATGGGGAAAGAAAGGTCTTTACAACAAATGATGGTGGGGTAACCATATATCAAAATGTAAAAGGAAGAAGTTGGATACCTTTACACCATATATAAAAATGAACTAATACATAAATGTAAGAGCTAAAAACATTAAAATATTAGAAGAGAGAACATAGGGGTAAGTCACGTTAACCTTGCATTAGACGATTGTTTTTTAGACATCAAAAGTACAAGCGACCAAAGAACAGAAAAACTGGAATCAGAATTTTAAAGTTTTGTGCATCAAAGAACACCAGGAAGAAGGTAAAAAGGGGGCACCTGGCAGGTTCAGTCTGTAGAGCATGCAACTCTTGATGTTGGGGTCATGAATTTGAACCCCATGTTGGGTGTAGAGATTACTTAAAAAAAGTTAAAAAAAAAAGCAAAAAGGCAGTCCATAGGAGAAAATCTTTGTAAATCTCTATTGTGTCAGTATGTCATTTTTTGTGTATTATGTTTTTTATCTTAAAAAACTTTTCTGACTGGGGAGTGACTGCCTTCTCCCTGGTTAGCCCTTTTAGAGAAAGCAAAGGCCACAGCTAGGAGCATGCCTTTGATATGCAAACTAATCAATCCAGAGCCCTGCCTCCTACTTCTGGTCCTGTACCAAAGAGGCAATATTCCTCTATCTTAATTATCTTAGGGACAGGTAAGAGGACTAAGAGGACACTAGAGACCACACATGTAGCTCAAAGATTACCAAAATTATTCAAACTAGCCAATACTGAACTATTTGTCCTGTCCTGCTTTGCTTTTCCCTCAGAAACCCCAATAAAGATTATGGCCTAAGCAGCCTTCCCCTGCCCCCTCACCACCCTGGCCTCCTGACCACCGTGGTCTCTCTGAGACGTGGCCGTGGGTGTGCAGTGCCTTTTGTCTCTAAGATGTTTGAAAATAATAAATTGTTTTCTTGAGCCTCTCTTGTGTCTCCTCTTGTGGTTGAACCTAAACTGACCTTTTCATAAAAGCATACAAAATCAAATCATATCTAATAAGGGTCTACTACACAGAATATATAAATAACCCAATTTTAAGATGGACAAAGTATTAGAAAACATTTTTCCCAAGAAGATATGCAAACAGCCAATGAGCACAAGAAAGAGAAATGCACATCAAAGCCACTAGGAGAGGTCACTTCATATCCCCTAGGATAGCTATAATCAAAGAGACAGATTAATATAGTATTGGTAAGGATGAAGAGAAATTTATGGGCAAAAATCTGGAAAGTGAGGTGACTGCTGCTAGGATTGTAAAATGGTGCAGCTCTTTGGAAAACAGTTTGGCAGATCCTCAGAAAGCCAAATATAAAGATAGTATATGATTCAGCAAATCCACTCCTAGTTCCATAGCCAAGAGAACTGAAAACATGTGTCCACATAAAAAGTTGTACATAAATGTTCACACATTATTCATAGTCAAAAGGTGAAAAAACCCCAAATATCCATCTACTGATGGACAAAAAATGTATATCCTTGTTACAGTGGATTATTTAGCCTTAAAACAGAATGAAGTTTGATTCAAACTACAACACAGTTGAGCCTTAAAAACAGTATGCTAATTGAAAGAGGCCAGACACGAAGGGCTACATATTCAAGGATTCTATTCATATGAAAAGTTCAAAATAGGCAAGTCCCTAGAAACACAAAGTAGATTAGTGATTGCCAGTGGCTGGACAGGAGGGGAAATGAGGAGTGACTACTGATAAGTATAAAGTTTCTTTTCGGGTGATGAGAATGTTCAAAATTGATTATGGTGATGATTGCACAAATTTGTGAATATGCTAAAAACCACTGAGTTGTACACTTTAAAAAGGTGAACGGTATGTGAATTATATCTCAATTTTCATAGTTTAAAAATTTGTTATTGCTCTTTTCTTTCCTTAATACCTTACCCCAATTTCTCTTTACCAAATTCTCTTTACTGTTACTTTTTTAAAACCTATATCAAAACTGAACTTTTTCAATGATAGTTTTAAAATTTGTTTATATATTTTTGAGAGAGAGAGAGGGAGAGAATGAGTGCAAGCAGGGAAGGTGTGGAGAGAGAATTCCAAGCAGACTCCATGCTATCAGTCCTGAGCCCCATGTGGGGCTCAATCCCACGAAACAGGAGACGATGGCCTGAGTAGAAATCAAGAGTTGGATGTTTAACTGACTGAGCCACCTAGGCAATCCTCAATGATACTTTTTTAAAAAGTAATTAACAGCCATCTTAACCCATTTTCCTTCTACTCATGTATCTTGCCTTACACCACAGTTTGTACATAGGTCTAAGAATTAGGTTGTAACTTATGGCCCTTTATATGCCCCTTGGTATTTACACAAAACTGTCCACTGAATTATAACTGCTATTTACAATTTTTCTTAGTTCTTCACACAATCATTCATCAAATCTGTATTAAATTTCTGCTTTGTGCCAGGGAAATTCACACAAAGATCAAATAAGGTTCTCATCCTCAAGAGAAGTTATAATCTAACATTTGCCCTTTTTTGGTATTTTAATTTTTATTTAGAACCCCCAGTATATTACAAAGCTCCTTCCTTTGTATTTCTCCTAACTACCTATTATAATAATGCTCAATATACTCAGTAAGTAATTACTCAGTACTGGGGGTAAACCAATGGGTGTTGCAATCATCCTGCTATACCACTAACTGAGCTCCTGAACACTTCTCTGAACTGCTAGCATTTATTTTCCCAGCGATGCTTTAAGCTTCTTTCACTCATTAACTGAACACCTCCTAATGTGAAGCTTCACTTTCTTGAATCATGATTAAATTACAATATTTAGACTTTCATAAATTTTTTTAAAAAAACCAAGGGCCAATAAAGATCTTTAGGGAGTTTTAGTAGACAAAACAAGTAGGCTATATATTTTATGCATATAAACATATAATCCCCTTTTAAAAAGTTGTTACAGGCAATACTCATCTATTCTCTCTGTGGAAAGCTTGGTATTTATAAATATAGACTAATACCAAATTATGTAAAATAAGATGCAAGTTACTCTTCTAGGCCAAAAGAGCTGAATTTTTTAAAAATATAGTTTTGATATACTACCAACTATAACTGTCCAATGGACTTAAAGGGCTTTGGAAGGCAGAATTTCAGCAACTTTTTTTTATTCAGCATTATTACACAGAATTAGAGACTGCTGTGATTTTTATTTAATTTGGGATCTTGATTAGAATAAGAACAGTGAGAATTATGCCTTACAGACATTCGTTATTACTACATCATTGTGATATGGCTTCATACTGATTGTATTAGAGAAAAAAATAACATTGGAATTAAGGCAATAGCCACATGTGCAAACCAAGCACAATACCCTGGCACAACCCTTAGTATAAAGCTCTTTTGGTTTGGTGATGGTTGATATTGCTGCATACAGATCAGCCACTGCTTTGAAGGATATGCTGTGAAGAGCTTCATTTATTTAAAAATCCCTCCTACTGGCCCACAATGGCCAGCAGAAGCCTTCGGTAATCGCCACTTGTGTCACTTGCAATCATTGTGCTCAGGGTCTTCTGATACATCTGTTTGAACATCTGTTTTATTTGTACAAGATCAATCTGCATGCAAGAGATAATATTTTTGATGTTAGAAAAAAGCTGTTAAGAGAAAACTGGTATTTATTAGAATTATTCTTTAATAGTGAAAAGAATATAATTACAATCAAAGCAGAGAGAAAAAAAAAACCAAGTGACTGACATTTGACAGCTAGCATTTATACCACTGCTAGCATCACCGAGTGAAGAGCTAATTTACTGTTCTGTAATAATATTGAATAAGGGTGGTACAAGTCTCATCTATTATCCCAAAAATATTGATTTAAAAGCCATTTAAAAAATAATAAAACCATTTGATAGGATGGTTATTATCAAAAACAGAAAATACGAAGTGTTGGCAAGGATGTAGAGAAATTGGAACCCTTGTGCATTGCTGGTAGGAATGTAAAACAGTGCAGTGGATATAGAAAAAGATATGGTGATTCCTCAAAAAGTAAAATAGAACTACCATATGATACAGCAGTTCCACTTTCAGGTATGTACACAAAAGTGAAAGCAAAGACTCAGCAAATATTTGTATACCAGTGTTCACAATAGCCAAAGGTGGAAGCCACCTGTTAACAGGTGACAGATGAATAAACAGAAGGTCGTGTGTACATACAACAGAATACTAGTCAGCCTTAAAAAGGGAAGAAGTTCTGACACATGCTACAACATGGATGAACCTTGAAAATGTTATGCTAATGTGAAAGCAGCCAGTCACAAATGGATAAATACTGTATGATTCCACTTGTACAAGGTACCTAGGGTAGTCAAACTCCTAGAAAGTGAAAATAGAATGGTGGTTGGTGGTTGGCAGGAGCTGGGGAGAAAGGAGGATGGTGAATTATTGTTTAATATGAGTGTGGATTTTCAGTTTTGCAAGGTGAAAAAGTTGTGGTGGTAATGGTTGTATAACAATGTGAATGTACGTAATGCCACTGGAATGTACACTTTAAAACGATTAAAATGGTAAGTTTTATGTTACATATATTTTATTACAATTTAAAGAAAAGATCACGCTTAAAAAATTTAGGTCTAAATACAAACACACACTTTTTTTAAAAAAGCCATAGAACGGTTGTCTTTTTAAAAATGATTTACCTTCTCTAGTATAATTTAGTGGCATGTGTTTTCTTTCAATTAAGAAAGAACTCTAATAAATATACAAAGTCGAAGAAAGGAAAACATTTGAGGTACATTTAGATAAAGAGATAAAGGTAAACTTAAAAGTTATTTTATAATTAAAAGCTATTTGTCAAGAATTTTATTATCCAATAGGATTAATCTTTTATATAATTTTTTACATTAGCAAAATGAAAACGAAAAGATAAACATTTTACAACTTGAAATAAAACAGTATTCTACGCAGACCTTCTCAAGTAGGAAAAATTCTTGGCACTGGCTACACTGAGACACAGTGGTCTGTTTCACCAACTCAAGCCTCTCTCATGGCATGAGGAGAATGAAAGCTGTGCTTTATACAGCCTCTACCAGTAGTGACAAAGGAACTCTTTCTTTAACATTCCTGAGGGACTGACACCCTGCTGAGGAAAATTCAGGAAATTAACATTCAAAATCAAGGAAGATCAGACAAAAAAAAAAAAAAGCCTCACCTCACTTCGAGTGACCACAATCCTGACCAGGGTAGAGTCATCTGTGCCGGCACCTTTCATAGAACAGTAGAGCCTCTCAGCAAAGAAGGCAGAGCGGTTCAGGGCACACTGCACTGCAAGTTAGAGATACTTCTCACAAATGATGCCTTGACTAAGGTATCCATGCTCCAGCTTCATTTATAACTTCTAGCCTGCCTTTGATCATTTTCCCTATAATTATGTGAGAAATCTGAGGTGATGGTCTCCCTCTTGATTTTTCTCAGAATCCACCTATCTTTCTAGCCACATCAGATAGGCTACCCTCAATTTTAGAGGATTCCCTCTAGCCAATAAATCCCATCTTCTTTCTATAGATGCAGCAGCTTACACTCTTTACATTTTTTCCCTTCAAGGGAGAACATCTATAGCAGCTGTGCCCAATAATATCTTACTTAAAAAAGAATAATGACTGAACTCTGAATTCTACAAGTAAAATATTATCATTTGGCTGACAGAAGGATAGGAGATACATTCTGGTATGAAAAAGAAAACAGGTTTGAGGCAAGATCTGAGGATGAGAATAAATCTGACACATTTTCTCTTAGGAAAATTAACTTAGCAAAGTCTTTTCCTGCAAATGGTAGAGCTATACTAACTGTACATTATTACTTTAGCTATAATTACTACAGCAATATATGTAAGACACTCAATTGCTAATACACGTGTGTTACTAACACTCTCTTTAGTCATACATTCTCCAGGAGAATTAAATTTCCATTTCATCGGATATCTCAAAGAACACTAGAAACTAGCTTTTTGATTTCAAAAGGGTAAAGCGTGTCTTTGGATTGAGTATTTGAAAGATGTTTCTGGGAGCTCAAAATGACACTTTGTGTGGTGTCACTTGTAGTTCCTTAGGGTTTTCCTATTCACTTTAACGGAACTGCTACATCTACTGTATATTCCTGCTTAATCCTCATGAAGGGCATACAGAATAAAGACCAACTAATTCCAAAACAACCCTATTTGATCACACCACCACCATTCATAAGGAATTGTATGTAAAATATAAGGATTAGCTCAGCCTCTGCCTAAGCAGATTCCCAGGTCACTCAATGGGAACAACTAGTCAAAGCCCCATTCATTTACAAACAAAACAAAACAAAACATAAAAGTATCTTACAGATGGTCTTCAAACCACTTTCAACATTTCCGGAAAATTCACGGGCAACACTACTTATCAAGTCACGATTAGCCATCTGCAAACAAAAAACACAGGGGCTAAAATATTTTCACAACTTAAAAACAGAAGCCCCAGCAATTGCACTACTAGGTATTTATCCAAGGGATAAACGTGTGCTGTTTCAATGGGACAATGTTGTTGTTGATAGTTGTTGGCTATCAACAACAGCCAAAGTATGGAAAGAGCCCAAAGGTCCACCGAGAGATGAATGGATGAAGAAGATGTGGTATATACATATAACAGAGTATTACTCAGCAATCAAAAAGAATGAAATCTTACCATCTGCAACTACCTGGATAGAGGAAAGGGTATCATGCTAAGCGAAATTAGTCAGAGAATGACAAATATCATATGACTGTACTCCTATGAGGACTTTAAGATACAAAACAGATGAACAGAAGGGAAGGGAAGCAAAAATAATATAAAAACAGGAGGGGGACAAAAACATAAGAGATTCTTAAATATGGAGAACAAACAGAGGGTTTACTGGAGGGGTTGTGGGATGGGGGCATGGGCTAAATGGGTTAAGGGGCAGAAAGAAATCTACTCCTGAAATCACTGTTGCACTATATGCTAAATAACTTGGATGTAATTAAACACAGACACACACACACACACACACACACAAGCCAAATCTTCAAAAGAAAAGCTCCTACCCTGGAATAAGCCTCCATGGTAGCTTTTAGCTGAGGAAAGCTTCTTGTGGCAAGAATCATGTTAAAGCAAGATTCATCTGTCCCCAGTCTCCCCTCACCAGCTTGATAGAGATGTTGAGCATCTTCCTGAGCCAACTGGTGATTAACATTCTGGTTCTCATCACGATTTCCCTGGCACATGGATACAAGTAAACGTTCAAAATGTCCTGATGTATCTGATCTAACGTCCTTTTCAAGGTCTCGTCCAAATTCTGATTGATAACATCTGACAATTTCTCGAATTTCCTGATTTGTTCTTGTGCACAAAATTTCAATCAATACACGTTCCTGAGTTCCTGCTNCCCCTCCCCGCCACTCCTTCCCCCGCCAAAAAAGAAAAACATCTCTACTAGGATATATAAACTACCACTCAAATGAAGAAATTCTAATTCTCCTTAGCTGGGATTTAAGATCGGTATGCATTATACTGAGTTCCACTTTGTATTCATTTATGCAGCTGAAAGGACTGGAGCACTTGTTTTGTGTGAGGCTGTACTAGGGTTCTCCAGACTAAGAGAACCAGTAGGATGCACAAGGTGGTAGGGACACAAGACAGACAAGGTCCCAGCCCTCAAAGAATTTATGTCAAGGGAGGGTGTATATAATATGGAGCTTCATGAACTTCCTTTCCTTTAGCCAAGTGAAATCTTAATATTTAAGCTTTATTATGAATGTATACATAAAAATGACACAAGAGCTTTTATGAAGAAGCTACAAATAACTCAAGTTCTGACAGACTGTGCCTATTTGTATACCAAAGTTTTCGCTGGGATGGGAAGGAAGGAAGGAAGGAAGGANCTAAAACAAGAGTAAAGCCTAGGTGGGCATCTGGTTTCTCTTAAAAACAGAAACGAACCCAAATGAAGGAAAGGCTTCCCTCTAGAGTCTTGATGTCAGTCTGAGGAACACAATGGAGAGGTGTTCCTTAAAGGTGAGAAATATTTTAAAGAGCAATGGACCCAAGAAATAAACAGAAGCATATTCTAAAATTTTTAAATGTTTTATTTATTTCTGAGAGAGAGAGAGAGAGGGAGAGAAGAGACAGCATGAGGAGGGGAGGTTCAGAGAGAGAGAGAGGGAGATACAGAATCTGAAACAGTCTCCAGGCTCTGAGCTGGCAGTCAGCACAGAGCCCGACGTGGGGCTCAAACCCATGAACTGTGAGATCATGACCTGAATTTAAGTCGGATGCTTAACTAAGCCACACAGGCACCCCCAGTAGCATATGCTAAATGAGAGACTAAAGATGGAACACACGAAAAGATGCTCAGGAAAAACTTCCCAGATGACTGACTCTGGATTCAAACACACAAAAACCCGTCTCATTTTCCTGAGAAGACATTCTTCTGCTCATTCCCTTCAACAGGTCTCTTTACTTTGTAAAACAGCAGAGCCTTGAGCTTGCTGCATAAAGACTTGGCACCTCATGCCTTTTTTTTTTTTTTTTTTTTAAGTAGGCTCCATGCCCAACATGGGGCTTAAACTCACAACCCTGAGATCAAGAGTCACATGGTCTACCAACTGAGCCAGCCAGGTACCCCTCATGTAAAGTCTTAATAATCATTTTTTAGCATTAAATCCCTGTTGTTCTTGCTATTGTTTTTCTTCTTGTTGTTTTTAAATTCTAATCTACTCTCCTACTTTGTTATTCCATTGTAGGTAAATTCAATTTCTTCCCACCCATTTGCTTTCTTTTCTCATTTCCACATTCACTCACTTTGGCATACTATGTTTTCTGCAACTATCTCCCTTTGCTCTGAAGAGCCTGACCTCTGCTTTCCTATCCCTCAAAACTATCCAATCTTGTATACTAGCAGGATAGCCAATAACTCCTGACACTGAATCAGTGTGCTGGTCTTTTCAAATAGACCTCATCATCTCATTCTAAGTGTGTTTATAGTATCATTCCAAATACACTATCTGAAAAATTTTCCGTCACTTCTCCAACACATTTGGGGAATCAGAATAAAGAAGGTGCTAATCACACTACTGAGAAATGTTTCTGCATCTCTGGCTCTTCTCACACAGTTTTCACCTCTTACAGCGCTTCCATGGCAGTCCTGCACGTCTTCAGTGGATGGCCCAATTTAAGTGGCAATACAACGCTAAACTTGTAAGTATGAAATTCAGGGGCACCTGAGTGGCTCAGTCTTGAGCGTCTGCCTTCGGCTCAGGTCATGATATCACAGTTTATGAGTTCAAGCCCTGCACTGGGCTTTCTCCTCTTAGTGCAGAGCCTGCTTCAGATCCTCTGTCCCCCTTTCTCACTGCCTCTTTCTCTCAAAAAA
>NW_027532406.1:2844107-2899767 GCF_008692635.1 Crocuta crocuta | reverse complement strand
TCATCCCCAGCCTAAGACAAAGAGCCAAGATGATTTCTGATTCCATATAACCTTAAAAGGTTAATTTCTAATCCCTTACAAAGCTAGATCTGCAGAAATAAATCTCAATAGTGAAGACAAAGAAATTTGAACACTGAATTCTGTGCTACCCCTTTTAAAGATGGCAAGATTCCAAGCGGGCTAAATATTAAAAGGAATAAAGAATGCCACTGATAATACAAAGTGAACAATGTTCCTTCATCAATATATATTCATACTATACTCACCTGGCACATGGATACAAGTAAACGTTCAAAATGTCCTGATGTATCTGATCTAACGTCCTTTTCAAGGTCTCGTCCAAATTCTGATTGATAACATCTGACAATTTCTCGAATTTCCTGATTTGTTCTTGTGCACAAAATTTCAATCAATACACGTTCCTGAGTTCCTGCTCCCTATGTTAAATGGAGAAAGTGACAATTATACAAAAGAAAAACAAAAATCACAGAAAATAATTAAATCTTATTAGTTCATTTTGGCCTCCAGACCTAAAAAGCTGTATTTATTCAGATGATAGGATACAATGTACTGATTTAGCTGTCACTGTAAACTGCCATTATTGGTGGGGTTTTACATTTACAATAAGATAAAATATATAAAGTAAATAACATAGTACCTTCATTGCATTCCGTAAACTCCAGGCATCATAATATGTAGGTGGCATGAATAGGGCAAGGATTAGTTCTTCCATATTTCCACTTAGCTCTGATTTGAGATCTTTGATTAAATCCTGTTTAATTACAAATACAAAGTATGTGTGCTCTCCAAATTTTGCTGCTTAATTTTTTTAAGAAATATTTGGAAAAGTGAAACTGAATTGCTTTATGAAGACCAAATTTCAAATTTGTACATACTAAGAAACAAGTAAATATATACATTTAACATTTATATTTTAAAGTAGACGTACTTCATTCACTCTCCCAAGAAACAGTAACAAATTCCTACTATAGTTCCACCACTATACCAGTTACAAAGACAGATACATGAAATTAAAAATCACTCAAATTAACAAAATGATAAGCAGATATTTACTTAGTATAAGAAACTTGTTCTGTGTGGAAATAGGAATCATCATTGTGTTCCTCTGTGGAAAGATAAGGTAAACCCCTAAAAAGACATAATATAAGACAGACTGTACTTAAGTAGCACATAAATAAACAACGGAAAAAAGCTGAAACAAGAGAAGTTAAAGTGGGCTAGAAAGCCCAGAGAAAGCTTCTAGTCCAGATCTTGAAAAGTATATAAAATTAGCAAGCAAAGAGGAAGGAGAAAGATGTTTCAGGCAAGAAGGAGGAACACAAATGAGAAACATAAATATGGTTCCCAGGCTTGACTATACATTAAAATCATCTGTGGAATCTTTTGAAAAGAAAAAAGAAAAGAAAAGAAGGGAGAGGGGAGAAGAAAAGAAAAACACATTGATGTCAAAGACAAATACTCAGAGGTTCTGCATGTGTTTTTAAGTATGAAAGGAAATTATGATGCTCAGCTAAGGTTGGGAATCACCAGTATGAGGCAAGAACAAGCAAAGCCTTTTTAATGAACCAATGTGACAACCAATTTTGTTAGAGGGAAACGTTCTCATAGATTAGAGAGACAGAGTTGTAATGTTATACTTGGATCATTGCCTTGAACACAAACTAAAGGATGTGGATTTGATTCTGCATGCTGGGAGAAGCCACTGGAAACTTCGACGCAAAAAAAAAATGACATTGAAATGGGAACCATAGGCAGTATGGACTACAGTGACAAAGATACTATAGATAAGAACATTAGGGCTACTAGAATATTAAAGTAAGAATTCATTCAGGCTTGGACTTGAGTAGTGGATTTGAGATAGAAGATACATTTTTAAAAAGCCCTTTTACATATTAGATCAACAAGATAGAGCCAATAACTAGATGCTAGGACAAAGCAGTGCCTGGCATATAGTAGGCACTGAATAAGTATCCAATGACTGATAAAGAAGAATGTGGAATCAAGGACAACTCCACAGCAAGCTAGAAGGATGATTTTTTTTAAATATTTATTTTTGAGAGAGAGAGTGAGAGTGAACACGGGGGAGGGGCAGAGAGGGAGGGAGACAGAATCAGAAACAGGCTCTAGGCTCTGAGCCATCAGTAAAGCCCGACACTGGGCTCAAACCCATTAACCAAGAGATCATGACCTGACCCAAAGTCAGATGCTTAACGGACTGAACCACCTACGAATATATTTTTATTAATTAATAGGAACCTCGGAGAAAAGATGGCTAGGAATAAAAAAATATATGCTGTGAATTTAGTTTTAATTCTAAACTGATATAGAAGAAAATTCAGGACAGCATAGGACAAGCTATCCGTGAACTAAAGAAATTCATAATATGGAAAATACTTTTGTTAGATAAGTGAGTCTGATGTTGAACCCTAAAGAAAATCTAGAGTTTATGTTGCTTAATTAGCTTTAAGGCATGTGGACCTGGGCCAAGGAGGGAGGGTAAGGCAGAGTAAAATAGGTCAAGTGGGACCAACCAATGAACTTCTATCCCATTCTGAGAAAAGTAAACTAGATCCAGAGAATGCTAGGAAGTCTTAGGATTCCTATCTAAATGGCAAACCAATGCTACCTCGTCTTCCCCTTCATATCTAAGAAGAAGTAGCACTTTTTAGCCATAGAATCTTGCTGATTTTGTTACTGATCATCCATTCAGCAAATATTTTTTAAGTGGCTATTTATTATCATTCCTGTATTTGGTGCTAAAAATGTACAAATGAGTTAAGACATGGTTAGCCTGGGGGAGTTCACTGTTTTGGGGACTGCACAGTGAGATCAGTTATAGCAGAGATTTTACAAAATGCTACTGGAGAAGCAACTAAATTCTGCCCAGAGCAAGAAGAGAAACTTCACAGAGAAGCTGATCTAACCCAAATCCTGAAGAAGTTGTTTGCCATGAAGAAAAAGAAAAGGTGTTCTAGGCCAAGGGAACAACATATACCAAGCACAGAGGTATAAAAGATTGTGATGTGTGCAGGGAATGGCAAGAAGTTCCACACGGGCATAATACAGGATATACTTAGAGGGAGAGAGAGAAGTGGAAGATGATGCCAAACACCAAGAATAAGCAGGGGCTATATAAGTCCTTGAATCCCACCGTAAAGAGAAGACAGACTGAGAACCAAACTATTTATTATACTATTTATCTATTTTATATATAAAATTATCTATTATCAGTTATAATACTGTGGTCATAATCTGTTTTCTACTGAGCATCTATCACATATCAGACATAGTATGAGGTATGATTATGAGATGAATGATTACTCCAGAATTAGAAAGTCTTTTAAGAGAAATACATAGCAAACACACCATTCTTGGGGTCTCTGGAGTCTGTCTCTACTTTATATCACCAGTACTAATAAAAAGATAGTATCCAACCTCACATAAAGGCAGAATCTACAAGGCCACTGCCAGAAAAGAAAAAAATATAAATACCTTGCCATACATGGTCTTAAAAGCTGCTTTAATTTTTTGCCTCTGATCATTGGAACGGTTGGCCACAACACTCACAATCGCCTGCTCGTCTGTCCCTGGAAGAACCATATATGTTTAAGTAAGGATGAAGTCTGTGCTGGGTACCCCTTGAGGACATCTCTTGGTTGCTTTACAAGGTGACTGGTGCCAGATTAAATTAAGGTATGTGCACAGGTGGACACATAAACTTGATTAATAATATAAAGTTTATTTTTACTTTAGATTCAATCACTAAAAATTATAAATAAGATAAAAACCTGTTTTCCTTACCAAAACCCTTCATCGCTTTCCGAAGAATTTCTGCATCTCTCATGGCATCAAAGTTGGCAGCTGGTTGGATTGTACCTTGAGTTCCCTGAGTCACTGAGGCAGGCTGAAACAAGAAGCATAAATTCTAAGTCAGTTACTGTAGTAATCCTTTCGTAATATAAAAATACATCAAATTACCATGTTGTACACCTAAAACTAATACAATGTTATATGTCACTTATACCNGTAAAAATGTCCAACTTCTTTAGTGAAAGAAATATAAATTTTTTAAAATGCCATCAGGATTCTCTGCTGACAAGACGACAACTTAAGACTTCCCCAGTTATCACTCTTAGGCAAGGAGGCCATGTTTAAGTTTTAGGATAAAGGATATGGGCATTTTATTTTCAGGACTCATTCTCGAACAAGCAAGAAAGACCTATCCCCTTCCTGTCAAAAGACCACTAACTCCAAACTTTCAGGAGACAAAAAGTTAAGCTTGTGATATCAGTCAATCTTCCTATTCCTAAATCTCCTTCCCAGTAGGAGGGAAAAAAGATATTGATCCCTGGATAGTGTGAGATGAACAGCAGTGTCTGACTTAAAGACAATAATACAGGGGAGGCTGGATGGCTCAGTCAGTTGGGCATCTGACTTCAGCTCAGGTCATGATCTCATAGTTTGTGAGTTCGAGCCCCGCATTAGGCTCTGTGCTAACAGCTTGGAGCCTGAAGCCTGCTTCAGATTCTGTGTCTCCCTCCCTCTCTAACCCTACCCTGTTTGAGCTCTGTCTTTCTCTCTCTCAAAAATAAATAACAAGCATTAAAAAAATTTTCTTTTAAAGAGCACATGCACAATAACTACAGTTAACATCACACTTCAAAGAGACTGGATGGTTTCTCTCTTAGATTGGTAACAAGGGAAAAATTCCAAACTCACCACTCTTATTCAAAATAAATAGACAGATAAATAAGTAAATACAAAAATATAATAAGGGCTTTAGTTAAGTGGACCTTGAATTGCCCAATGAGGTTTCAAATAACCAATATAATTTTGGCAATATGTTTCCACAGGCCTTCATTATCAAACATGAAATAGAGGCGCCTGGGTGGCTCAATCAGTTAAGTGTCCAACTTCAGCAAAGGTCATGATCTCACAGATCAGGAGTTCAAGTCTCACGTTGGGCTCTCTACTGTCAGCACAGAGCCCGCTTTGGATCCTCTGTCCACTCCCCTCTCTGCCCCTCCCCTGCTCATGCTCTTTCTCTTTCAAAAATAAACAATGAAAAACATGAAATAAAACATTTTGTAATAAGAAAAGCACAAAACGAAAACAAGCAATGACTAGACATTCTGGGTGGTAGAACATTCTTCATTGATTATATAGGAAAGAAACCAGAAAGCAAAACAGGGACTATAGTTTAAAAATACAAATTGGGGTACCTGGATGGCTTAGTTGAGTGTCCGCCTTTATTTAGGTTCAGGTCAGGATCTAATGGTTTCATGGGTTTGAGCCCTTATTGAGCTCTGCACTGATGGCGTGGAAACTGCTTAGGATTCTCTCTCTCCCTCTTTCCCTCCCTCTCTGCCTCGCCCAACTCATGTTTTCTCTAAATAAATAAACTTAAGAAATTTTTTAAATAAAAAAATAAAACAAATCTATGGGGAAATTTAAAAATCACTATGACAAATACACAGTAATAATGGTTTCCAGAGAGAATCATCAATGGATGCTAAAACTGGTGAGTAAAAGTACAATGAAAACCCGGATATTTATATAGTTTGTACCTAGCAGACACAAGTGATCAAAATTAATCATTGCCAATAACAGAATAAGCCAACAGTAAGTGCCTCCTGATATAATAATGCACTGGGGATCCAAGATCATTTCTGTGTTACTCCTAATCAAAATGGCCAAACATGAATTTAATCATGAGGAAATAAATATCAGACAAACCCAAACTAAGGAATTTTCTACAAGATAACTGGTAGTACCCTTTAAAAGTGTTAAGGTCATAAACAAAAAAGACAGAATTGTATCAAATTAAAGGCAACTTAAGAAGGATGCCTGGCTGACTTAGTCAGTAGACCATGTGATTCTTGATCTCAAAGTTGTAAGTTCGAGCCCCACAGTGGGCAGAGATTAATAAAACAAATGAAATGAAATTGAAATTAATATTAAAAAAAACAAGAAAACTTAAGAGACAGGACAATGAATGCAGTGTTTCATCCTGGATTTGATCCTGAACCAGAAAAAGACATTACTGAGACAAATGATAAAATCTGAATAAGATGTATAGTTTGGGTAATAGTATTATATCAATGTTATTTACTGCTTTTGATCATTTTGTTGTGTTTATATGAGAAGTTAACACTGGAGGATCTGGGTAAAGGGTATTCAGGAATTCTATAACTTTTATACCTTTTTTTAAGTCTGAAATTATTTCAAAATTTTAAAAAATTTTAACGCAGCTAGGAAACAGTAAGTTTTCTTTTTTCTTTTAATGTTTATTTATTTTGAAAGAGAGAGACAGAGAGAGAATCCCAAGCAGGTTCTGTGCTGCAACTCAGAGCCTAATGTGGGGCTCAAAATCACAAATCATGACATCATGGCCTAAGCCACAATCAAGAGTCAGACACTTAACTATTGAGCCACCCAGTCACCCCTTCAATAGTTTTCTTAAACTATTGAAATCAGGGCTTAAGAGAGATGGGATGAAGTAAGATGATATCCCACTACATTTTTTAAACTGAATTTTAATAATATATTTTATTTAACCCATTATCTCTAAAATAGCATTTCAAGATGCATCTAACACCATTCCAAAATATAAAATGATTCAATTGCTTTGTAGGCAACTGAAACTGCATTTAAAAGTTATTTACACCCACTGAATACAGCAATATGCCAGCAACTGTGGAGTAAAGTAAATGGGGAGAAGAGGACCAGACCATCTTTTAGGCCTAAACATTTTTGGGGTCAATAATTTCTCCCACTTACCAATACTCTCACACCAATGTTTTCTTCTTTCTAACAACCATCCTGCACTGGTTCCACCATCCTGCACTATAAAGCTTCTAAGCCAAGAATGTAAGCAGAGAACTAACAAATGACAAATATTTGTATAGTGCCTTTAAGAAAAAAATGAAATAATTCTACTTGTAGCAAATACACAAATATAAATCTTTTTTCAACATAAGCCTTTACGTGAACCTGATGGTATTGTGAAACTAAGGTTTCCTTTGATATAACCACCTTCATTAAAACTCTAAGTAGGGCAAAAGCCTTTGTTTACAATACACTGGACTAGACAGTAAGAGAAACTAATCTTCAAATCTATGATTTGATGATCATTTTCTGTCATTTTTTTTTTTAATGTTATTTATTATTGAGACAGAGAGAAACTCAGCATGAATGGGGGAGGGGCAGAGAGAGAGAGAGAGGGAGACACAGAATCTGAAGCAGGCTCCGGGCTCTGATCTGTCAGCACAAAGCCCAATGCGGGGCTCGAACCCACGAACTGTGAGATCATGACCTGAGCCGAAGTCAGACACTCAATTGACTGAGCCACCCGGGCACCCGTCATCCTCTTCTTTCTTAAAAACAAAAACTACTCCATTTTTCATCTTTGGGAAAAATGGATTTGTTTTAATCTTTGTTGAAAGTCTAAGTTTGAAGTGAATCTTCATCAAAAATACTGTCATTCTCCAGGCACTATATTGAATTAAAAGAAATCAGAGTCCATGTTCAAGAGGTCAAAACTCAAACTAGGGAAGATTTCTTAGCACAACCCATTGATAAAAACAGAATTGTATCAGGAGAATCACCTGGCCCAGCTGCCCAACCAAGACAAAAATTTCCATCTTCCTACACACACACACACACACACACACACACACACCCACCCACCCACCATCTACCAGAGGACTTTTGGTGATAGGGAGCTCATTCCTCATAGGGAGCCTGTTCCATTCCCATCTAAAAGATATTCCAAAATTTACCACTCTGTTAACTTCCACTTACTGGTTCTATCTTAAGGTAGTGATTGTTACACATGAGTTGCATATGTATGTTTCATTTTTGTGTTTTATGTTTGAAAATCTTTTTTTTTTTTTTTTAACGTTTTAATTATTTCTGAGACAGAGACAGCATGAGCAGAGGAGGGTCAGAGAGAGGGAGACACACAATCTCAAACAGGCCCCAGGCTCTGAGCTTGCTGTCAGCACAGGGCCTGACGCGGGGCTCAAACTCATGAACTGTGAGATCATGACCTGAGCCGAAGTTGGATGCTTAACAGACTGAGCCACCCAGGCACCCCAAAAATCTTTTTTTATACTTAGTCATAAAATCCATGTCTCTCAAACTACATGCATACTTAAGTTAAAATAAAATCAAAATTCTCATACATGATTAAAATAGCTACAGATACATAATATGATTAACAATCAACTTCAACAATTAAAGAAGGATTGAAAGCAATTCCCTATGTGCTTTGGAGGAATATCATTTATAGTACCAGCAAAGCAGCATTATGTCACAGGGAGACCATTGGTCTGGGAGTCAGAAGAGCTAGTTCTAGTCTCAACTTAGTCTTTTACTAGGTGTGTGGCCTTGGACAAATTTCTTAATATCTCTGGAGCTCAAATTCCTCAAATCAAGAAAGTAAGCCAGAAAATAGCTAAAGTGTTTTTCTTTCAATACTTTAATCCCTCTCCCATTTCAGCTGAAAATAAGCTTGATACGGGGCGCCTGGATGGCTCAGTCGGTTAAGCATCCAACTTCGGCTCAGGTCATGATCTCACTGTTCATGGGTTCAAGCCCCACGTCCGGCTCTGTGCTGACAGCTATCTCAGAGCCTGGAGCCTGCTTTGGATATTCTCTCTCTCTCTCTCTCTCTCTCTCTCTCAGAAAGAAATAAAACAAAAACATTAAAAAAAAAAGCTTGATAATGCTAGATTTTTATAATTAAAGAGTATGGAAATAAATAAGAAAATCAAGATAAAGCATTAAAGTATACTGCTTGTGTTCCTTGTAACTTGCATAAGATGTAAATTTAAAAAAACCACAATATTAAAATAAGGGGCTATACAGAGATGAGGCAAAGACTTCATACATGGGAGACGTAGGGCTATTGAAAAATCAATTCAACATATATTAATTGACTACTATGGTCAGAGCCCTGCCAAGCACAACAGGGACATAATGATGAGACAGATACAGTTGAGGGGCACCTGGGTGGCTCAGTCAGTTAGGTGTTCGACTTCTGCTCAGGTCATGATCTCAGGGTTCGCGGCTTTGACCCCTGTGTCGGGCTCTGTGCTTAGAGCTAGCTCAGAGCCTGGAGCCTGTTTCAGATTCTGTGTCTCCCTCTCTCTCTGAGCCTCCCCTGCTCACGCTGCTCTCTCTCTCCTAGAAATAAAAAAAAAAAACATTTAAAAAAAAAAAAGAAAGAAAGAAACTAAAAAAAAAAACTTAAAAAAAAAAAGACAGATATAGTTGAATCCTTTAAGGAAGATGTGAAAGATCAATACATGAGAAATTAGAAAGTAAAGAAGGCACATACAGGGGACACACAGGCACATATAGTAATTAGTAAACATTAGAAAACCTTACTCACTTCAGTGTTATAATCCAAAGAAATAGGAGAGAAAACAGGATAGGAAGGAAAGGATTCTATACTGATCTGAAAAAAGAGTGGAAAGTTATAAAGGTAAAAATAGAAATCAAAACCACACTTTATCAAACACCGCCCAAAATAACAATTACTCAGTTACCCAAGTTCATAGTTGTAACCATCAGTGAGTGAAGAAGAACTAAAACCAATGCCAAGAACCCAAGTGAATCTCTATGAAGAAGTTATGAGTATTATAACCTGTTAGAAGGGAACTATGCTTGTCTTATTAAAGTAATCAGGATACCACTTAAAGCAGATGGACCAAAGAGAGGATCAAGTCTATCAGAAGCAAAGAGCAGAATCTTAAGTGACTTTAATAAACCATATACCCTACTTCATGGAAACCTCTAATGTCAGCAAAGGAGTGGTACCCTTCTTTGGCATTATCTAATTAAACTGGACTAAATTTAAAAACAGGAGCAGAAAGAACTGACTTGGGTAAGGACTTTGTCCTCCAGGATACTGAGAAGGCATCTGCCCTCCAGGAAATCCACCTACATGTTTTAAAAAAAAAAAAAAAAAAGTACAGTAAACAGATTTTATAGGATTTAACTTTTCAAAGCAGCTTTGACAATTACGAATCTGGAAACATATGAGAACATTCACACCATGTTTATTCAATAGGATAATTTTTAATATTATAATTCACTGATCTAAAACCAACTTTGGTCACAAGAACCTTTTAAAATATTCCATGTCCTACAGTTTCCTAACAAATAATACTTTTTTTTTTTTTTTTTACCACTTGATCCAAACTAAATTCTGATTCCCTGTGGAAAGTATGGCAGGACATAGTTCTGAGGGTTTAGGAATGGTATAGGAGTGAGCACGGATGCTCCTGAAGGTTTTGGGTTTTTTTGGCTTTGTAATACTTTTTTTGTAATTGAAAAAGTGGGTCCTTATTTCCATCTTACTGATTAAACTTTTTCATCAAATTAATGCATTTAATGAAACCATGTATTTTTTTAAATATTTTTTTATTTATTTCTAGGAGACAGAGAGAGAGACAGCGTGAACAGGGGAGGGTCAGAGAGAGGGAGATATAGACTCTGAAACAGGCTCCAGGCTCTGAGCTGGCAGTCAGCACAGAGCCCGACGCGGGGCTCGAACCCATGAACCGCGAGATCATGACCTAAGCGAAAGTCGGACGCTCAACCGACTAAGCCACCCAGGCGCCCCATGAAACCATGTATTTTAAATTATTTTTCTCTCTGCCCCATTCGTCTGTTCATGCACACTCTCTAAAACTAAAAGAATATATATTTATAAAAGTACTTAGTATAAAGTTTACTGAAGACTATCACAAACATAACTAAGTTCTCTCAGGGGCAACTGAAAAATTTTAAGTAGCACACTACTGTTTTTCTCTGGTACCTACCAGGTAGTGGGACCTGTGCTGGGCCACCACCATAAGGCTGTGAGGGTGGCTGTGGATAGCCAGAGAAGCCTGCTCCACCTGGGGGGGCTCCAAATCCTTGGCCTGGAGGAACTAGAAAAAAAAGAATAAATACAGTGACAGCTCTCATGATTAAAGAGTAAACTTCAGGAAAATATCTACTAAGAAAAGTGGAAAAAATATACAATTAATGCTGTAATAGCAGTCTCTTTTGGTCTAAATTCAACTTATCAACTCTCTGTTATGAAGTCAATTAAAAAAGTTTTACTTCATTCACCTGCCTAACTTATAATAACAAAAGTGCTAAGATTTATGGCCTTTGGACAAAGCTGTCCTAAAGGCCACAATTATGCTAAGTGAAATATCATGATCAATTCTTATGATTACAAATAAGTAAACTGTTATGTATTGGTCCTTTACTACCATGAGATTTATTCTAATTCTTTTCACAACAGAATTTTTGAGAATGTTCCCAGCTTTCATGCCCCCAAGAACCTTTATCCCTCTATCTTGCCAGCTAGATTTATGGTCTTTGGTAGAGAACAGGCTAAGAGCATCTCTGACCTCATACAAAACAAGCAAGAATGAAAAGGATAAAAGACAGAGAGAGAAAGAGAGAGAGAAGGAAAAATGATACAGCAATCCCAAATCATCACTAATGCCACAATCCATTACTCACCTCCAGGATAGGATGGAGCTCCCCCTGGTGGTGGGGCACCAGGATAGCCTCCAGGGGCCGGATATCCTGCAGGGGCAGGGTAGCCCCCCGCCCCAGGATAGCCACTACTTGGGGCTGGTGGGTAGGCACCTCCTCCCACTGGAGGAAAGCCAGTAGGATAAGGATACTGACCCGGAGGGGGAAAAGTTGACTCCTGACCTGCAGGCTAAAAAACCAGAAAATTTTTCATATGAATGTAATCACAGAGAAACATGACCCACCAAACAAATAGAGGTAACTGTTAAGGCCTAAATTTTCTTTTATACAGTACAAGTCCCATTAAAAGTCTTGGTATCTTTTACTAGTTTACCTGTACACTAGTTTGTCAAGACACCTGTTTTTCAGAACTCAGTTACATTTAATTCTACCTGTGTCAGACAAGAGGGGTCTGCTTCTCTATTTGGGAGTGAGAACCAGACTCTTCAGAAACCTCAAAGCTTCAGGAAAAACTAGCAAAGCTCATTAGTTCCTTCATTTTCCTAGCACCTGGAAATATTAGAAAGACACAGTTCTCTACCCTAAAGAGAAGAATTTATGACTCTCTTTCAACACACCTGAACCTGTTGCATAACAGGAACAAAAGAGTGACCTGAGTCAACACAGGGTGTGACATTTGGAGCCTAGTTCAGACTAGACAATGTCTAAGAGTGGCAGAGACTGCTACATGTTCACTAAACTTTCTCACCTGGACACAAAGCTAGACTACCTTTCCCAGACCCCTTTGCAGTTAAGTAGGACCATATGACTGAATACTGGTGAATGAAGAGAGACAGAAGTGATGTACACCACTTCCAATCTGGCCCCTACAAACCTCCTGCCCAATCCTCTACACTCTCTTCCTCTTTTCCTTCATCTGCCAGCTGGAAGCTGAGAATCTAGTGGAGGAATCCAAGGTACTAGAGAATGATAAAGCCAATATGTGGAAAGGAGCCTGGTAACCTGAAAGACTACATGGAACAAAATCTCCTTGATACCCCACTCACCTCCTCAGCCTCCCGCCCCCTGCCACCGACTTCTAGGAGACTAAAGTAAGCAAGAAAAGAGTTTTTATTGTGTTATGTCACTCAGATGTTGGGGTTGTCTGTTTCAGAAATTAGTCTATAATGACTGAAATGGTAGCTAGAGTCCAGTTTAGTATATAGGGGCCTAGGAACATATTCATAATTCTCTTCTCTCCTATGATAAATTCAGGACAGCTATATATTCATTTTACATAAGTGTACACACATTATCATTAATCTGCACAGACCTCTCTTTCTATTCTCCCATTGTTAGAAAGAAGCCTTATACACTTATGAATATAAAATTGAAATGCTAATTCTTAAATACCTCAGCTAGGAGTTTAGTCCTCACAGTAGAGACATCAACAAGGCAGAACTTAGTAGCACATTTATAAAATGTACTCCAAATACTAGAAGTTATCAGAACTACTAAAGCAGAGGCCTCTAATCCACTGCAATTTGTTATCTCTGAGTCAAGCACTTCTCAATTATTTTAAACCTTCTAATACAAAGGTTAAAAACCAGTGACTCATCGGATGATTTTAGCTTACATACATGTTTTATTGGTCATAAAACATTTAACAAAAAATTAATTTCCCAATTTAAAAAGTTGGGGCAATTCACATCAAATCCATGTTTCTGGCTTTACTTGAAGAAATGGAATATCTAGCAACATTAAGTTTGCATCACAGCACGGCCACATCGGGCTGAAGCTGAATAGCTGCTGGCTTTCCATAAACAAGGCAAGTGCCCTCTCCTTCCTTCCCAACTCCTGCCTTCACACACTTATTCTACTCAGTACCTCTGCCCAACTGAGTTTATGACCCCTGTTCTAACACATGTGTAAAATCTGTCATGTACTAGTCCTATATACCTGTTCCAAGTACATGAGTTATTTTACTATTATAAGTGGCAATACTTGGGGCGCCTGGGTGGCTCAGTCGGTTAAGCGTCCGACTTCGGCTCAGGTCATGATCTCACGGTTTGTGGGTTCGAGCCCCGTGTCAGGCTCTGCGCTGACAGACAGCTCAGCGTCTGGAGCCTGTCTTCAGATTCCGTGTCTCCCTCTCTCTCTGACCCTCCCCTGCTCATCCTGTCTCTCTTTCTCTCAAAAATAAATAAAACCTTAAAAAAAAAAAAAGTGGATATACTTACAGGATATCCAGGGAAAGGTGGGTAGCCTGTTGGGTAGCCTGGGTATGACATTCTGTAAGAATAAAAAATGTCCTCTGTAATTTTTTTTTACAAAGGTTAAGTCCTTAAAAGATACATATCATCAAGGGTTTTATACAAAATCTATCTTCTTCCAAAAAGAGTCTGTCAGGCATTCAACATGTGAATATGAGAGGTATAAGCAAAGTTTATAAAGTACTTCTTCATTTCCCCGTTCATAACAATGGAGTCAGTATAGCACAGTAAATGTTACAACTTCATTCTCCCCATACAATTTTTGTTATGTCTTAATCCTACCAGTACTATTATTTATGGAATATTTTTAAGCCAATTAATTTTTCACTTAAATCTATTTTATACCACTTCCATATGTGGAAAACTTGCCATAGTTTCTTGTCACAAAGAGAAGGTAACATTAAAATGTTAAGACTAAAATAAATGTTTTCCAAATGCCACAGAAATCCCCTTACTTGGTGATGTAACATTATGGGAAACAATGGTTAAGAGTTAACATTCTGTAGTCACATACACCTTTTTATAAACTTTTCATTAAGTTTCAAACTTAAAAGAGTAGAAGAAACCCCAAAGACTCAATGCTCAGCTCTAGTAATTACAAACTTACAGCCAATTTTGTTTTTTTAATCCACTCATTCATTCCCCACCACTCCACTGGATTATTCTGAAGTAAATCCCAGACATTTGGCTCAGGTCATGATCTCACAGTTCGTAAGTTCGAGCCAAGCATTGGGCTATGCTGACAGCTCAGAGCCTGGAGCCTGCTTCAGATTCTGTGTCTCCCTCTCTCTCTGTCCCTCCCCCGCTATCTCTCTCTCTCAAAAATAAATAAACATTAAAAAAATTTTTTTACAGACCATTCATGTGAAACAAATGCAGCCAATGTGAACCCAAACCCCACAAATATATACATATATATGTCCAGTGTAAGTGCCTTCTGCAATTGAAGAAAACACTACTAACGTAAAAGAAATGCAAATAAAACACAGGGGAAAACAAATATTCAAAACAATACCATTTCATAGCCTGACCAGATCTAAAAAACTGGGGCATGTGGGTGGCTTAACCATAAGCATCTGACTCTTGCTTTCAGCTCAGGTCATGATCCCACAGTCTGTGGGACTGAGCCCCATTTTGGGCTCTGTGCTGACAGTGAGGAAGGTGCTTGGGATTCTCTCTTTCCCTCCCTCTCTCTCTCTCTGCCACTCCCCCACTCATGTACATGCATTAGCTTTCTTTCTCTCAATAAATAAACTTGAAAAGAAAAAAAAAAGATTCATTCATGTTGTCACAAATGGCAAGATTTCCTTCCTAAAAAAATATTTAGGGGTGCCTGGATGGCTCAGTCATCTAAGAGTCTGACTCTTGGTTTCAGCTCAGGTCATGATCTCAGGGTTCCTGAGTTCAGGCCCCACGCTGGGCTCTGTGGTGACAGACAGCTCAAAGCCTGCTTGGGATTTTCTGTCTTCCCCCCAACCCTCCCCCACTTGTGTTCTTCCTCTCTCTCTCTCTCTCTCTCAAAATAAACAAACGTTTAAAAATATATATCTAAAAAATTATTGGTGATCAAATATAATAATATGTCTGGCAAGTGTATCTATATAAAGACAAATAATCATTTATTTAGCATCTACCATAAAACACTGTACTAAGATTGGAGACTAACAGAAATATCAAAAGTTTAACCTAAGTTTTAAAAGGTGATGGATACATTAGTAGGGAAGCTGAACAACAATGTCATATGCAAGGCAAAAGATAGTATATAATTTTAAGATAGACAATCATCAAAACACAGTGAAAAGTAGATTAAGATAGAAGCCAGTTAAGAGGCCTTCAGTATAGGTATGGAATTAAATATTCATCATTCCCCACCAGATCAATCTTAATATCCCATATCTAACCAAGAATACATCTTAACTATAGAGAACAAACTGATGGTTACTGGAGAGGAGCTGGGTGAATGGATGAGTTAAACAGGTGATGGGTATTGAGGAGGGTACTTGCTGTGATGAACACTGGGTGTTGTGATGAATCTCTAAATTCTACACCTGAAACTCCTATTGCATTGTACATTGATTAGCTGGAATTTAAATAAAAAGTTGGGGGAAAAAATCCCATAACTGTTATTAGTACCACTGCTTAAATTACCTATTACTAAGTACAATAAGTAACCCAATACTTTTTTTTTTTTCCTTCGCAATGCCTCTCCTATTCTTCCTGTCATTTCTATTCTCAAGGCCACATCCTTAGACCAGATTTTCACCATTTGATGCCTATTTTAGTAAAATTACTTTTCTATTTACATCTTGCATATACTCTCACACTTATAATTTTCCTGGGTACCATCACTAGATGAATTTTCCTAAAATGCTCCTCTTTCAGCATGTGACTTGAGGTCAAACCTCTTCAGAGACTATTGCTGTAATATCAAATGAAAATTTATAGACCAGAAAATCAGGTCTCCTTAGTACTGGCTCTATCTACTCATTTATCTCCTAACAGTACCTAACCTCCAATGAGAAATATCTACCACTTAAATCATTCCCAATGTGCCTCTGCTTTAGCCCACTGTTATTAAACGACTTGGCCCTCATGCCTGGGTCACTCACCTTTCCTGACTTATCCAGCTCAAATCTTCTCTCTCCTTTTTCTTGTTTAAATGTGTATTTATTTTTGAAACAGAGTACGAGTTGGGAAGGGTCAGAGAGAGGGAGACACAGAATCTGAAGCAGGCTCCAGGCTCTGAGCTAGCCGTCAGCACAGAGCCTGATGCGGGGCTCAAACCCATGAAGCGTGAGATCATGACCTGAGCCGAAATCAGACGCTCAACTGACTGAGCCACCCGGGTGCCCCTTCTCTCTCCCTTCTTTGAACAATGTGCAAGATAAGTACTTCTTAAACTTTAATATGTATGTAAATGACCTGAGGGTCTTCTTAAAATGCAGACTCTGTTTCAGTAGTTCTGAGATGAGGCATGAGATTCTGCATTTCTAACTAGGCTTCCAGGTGATACTGATACTGCTGGTCTCTGAATCATATGTTAGTACGAGAATATTTTAGTAGTTCTGGATCCTCCATCTAACTTGCACATTTTTCAATGTGCCTTGGCTCTTCTCCCCACTGTGGCTGTAAATGATTATGTATTTCTTTTACATCAAGACCCCAAACAAATCCAATTCATCATAATGAAAGCCCATTATGTAGTAAGTACTGTCCTAGGTGCTGATAGAAAGGGTAAGGGAGAAAAGTATCCTGCCTTTTGTGTACACAGTATACTGGGGCACCCGGGTGGCTCAGCTGTTTGAGTGGCCGACTTTGGCTCAGGTCATGATTTCACTGTTCGTGAGTTCAAGCCCTGAATTGGGCTCACTGCTGTCGGCTCAGAGCCCGCTTCATATCCTCTGTACGACACCCCCCTTGCTACTTATATGCTCTCTCTAAAATAAACATTAAAAAAAAAAAGTACACAGTACAGGAAATGAGGCAATAAATTTAAATTGTACGTTTTTATAATACAAGTACCAGAAGCTAAAAACACCAAATTGAGAACTGGCATATATTGAGTCAAAGTTACAACATAAGAATAAAGATAATAAGAAAACTGATCCAGTCAGTTCTAAAATAATCATTTGGACTCCAAAGGCCCAGTTGTAAAAATAGGAACAGGAACATGATTGGTATAATGAATAAAAGAGGGACAACAACATCTTAGAAATAGTCAGATGGACTAAGGGCAAAAGGTCAGTGTCAAAAGAAAGGGGGAATATATAATAGTTTATGAGAAAATTAATAATGATTTTAAAGGCAACAAGTAGTTACAGTAATAAAGACTACGTAAGTAACTTAAATTTCTAAATCTCAAGAACTGTTCCAGTGACAAAGTCCTATTTCTACATTCTTCCTCTTTTTCAATATTTGAGAGAGCACACACACAAGCGGGGGAAGGGGCGGGGGAGAGAGAGAATCCCAAGAGAACCTGATGCAGAGCTCAAACTGAGGAACCTTGAGATTGTGACCTAAGCCAAAATCAAAAGTGAGACGGGTGCTTGGGTGGCTCGGTTGGTTGGGTGGCTGACTTCGGCTCAGGTCATGATCTTACAGTTCATGAATTCAAGCCCCTCATCGGGCTCTGCGCTGACAGCTCAGAGCCTGGAGCCTGCTTGGGATTGATTCTGTGTCTCCCTCTTTCTCTGTCCTTCCGCCACTTCAACTCTGTCTCTCTCAAAATAAATACACATTTAAAAAAAAAAAAAGGTCACATGCTTAACTGAACTACGCCGCTTCTCCATGGAGTCTTAATTTTCAATGTACCTTTAGCCCTTTTGGAGTCATGCATGTATCTATTCAAAAGCTAGATTTAAAAAGCTTTTATAAAGAACTAAACCCTATGGTGACTCAACAAATTACTCATTTTGCCCAAGACATAATAAAACTATAATGTGTAAACAAGAGCTTTTACTTCCTTTTTATCATTCTCTATCAGCAACTACTTTTAAAAGACTAGAAGTCATTCTTGGTTCTCCAAACCACCTCCACCCAGTGAGTCAGCTACTAAAAGGGGTGGGTCTCACTATAGGAGTCTCAAGATGGCATCAAGCCCAGGAGCACAAGAGGCAGCTGTTGCAGATTTATGAAACAGAACAGGAAGGGCAAATGAAAACGGTCAACAGGAGATACTACAATTTTCCAAAACCTGCCTCTTGGTCGGGAAGGACTATTTAAATCAGCCAGCAAAAGCCTCCATATAAAGAACTAGAGTCACAGCCAGCCAGACTTTCTGGACAGGGTAGGCAACCATCACCAGTGAGGAATAAAAAGCAGCTTAAGTTCGGACTGACTATAATTGTTTCTTCTACCTATCAAGTGATTGAAACTCCTTAAGTGTTTGAAAGGTAACTCATTAAGCTCTAACCAGGACAGATTACTTTATCAGATCAGCTCCCTATCTAATAGAAGATACTAGCGAGTTTAAAGGCAGTTGGACGACTTTTCATTTGTCACTTTAAGGTGGACATCTATCATCTCTCTCTGTATAGGAAGTGTTCGCTCAGGACGGGCTGTTAATCAGCACACTTGTTGCTGTTCAGGGAACAGGTATCAAATCTGGAAAGCGATTTCCTAGAATAGTTTCTAAGAATTATAAACCTGAGCCAATGTACAATTTTAGGCGTAGGCATTCTGTCCTACGGTTCGCTAAGCGGGGTACAAATTTCCCAAGTTTCCCTAAATTTGCTGTGTCACCGTAAAGTCTAGTTACCAGCCAGACAGCTTTCGGTGTTTCTCGCTGGTTTCCCTACTCAGTCCTCCTTGAGGTCGCTTCAGTAGGGTGGGTCATCCTCTGGCTTCCCTCCCTCCACCTGTAGTCACTTGCCTGAGCGCAGGATGTCACTGCTCCCTCTAATCTCGGGACAGCCGAGTGGCCCAGAGGCAGGCGAAAGGTCTTCCCGCCTTCCTGCCGGACTGGCCGGCCGCCGGACCTATCCCACCCCAATGCGCCTCCGCCCAAACGCGCCCGCCGGACAGCCGGGGTCCCGAGACACCGACGCCGAGACGCCCGCCACCCCGGAGGCCCACAGGCACCTCCGCCGAGCCCTACCGCGGGGACGCACGCGGGACCCCGCCACTTCCCACACGGCGAGGCTGAGGGCAGGCCTGAGCGAGGTGCCCCGGGGGACAGGGGCAGGAAGGGTAGGGGGCGCCGTCACTCACCTGACCGGGGGAAGCAGCGTCACAGCCCAACCCTAGTCGCCAGCAAGATGGAGCCGGGGGCGGGGCCGGGAAGGCGGGGCGCCGCGGCCGCCGCCGGAGCCCGTTAGGAGAGCCGCGGCGGCCGGGAACGCCCTTGGACCAGGAGGGGGCGGTGCTCGGCTCAGCCCGGCTCCGGCTTTCGCTTAGTCCGCGCCTAGTAGCTCCACCTGCGGGAAGAGAAGCTCCCTTCAGGCGGACTAGCCGGTTTTATCACGTTTCTCGGTCCCAAGGACCATCCCCAATCCCGTAGGGGTTCTCTCAAATCACAGAGGTTTTGAGGAATCCCGGAGACCTTTCAGTGACAGGGCGGCTGAGAAGGGCAGTGACTGGGAGGCCGGCTGAAGCCTCTCCGCCTCTGATATACTGCCCTCCCTGCGACCCAGACTCTAGGAGTGGAGCCCAGCAATTTGTTTAACAAGCCTTCCAGCTGATTCTAACGCACACTTAAGTTTGAGCCCCATCAATTTACTACTCTTCAAGCTTTTCTACCCAAAAGGTTCCTCATAAGGGTGGAATAGGGTGAATTAAATTTTAAGTGGGAACGGCAAAATATACTTAAGCCCCAAAAGTGAAGTGAGGTTCTTGAGGAAGGTCACTGCCAAATGTAAACAAAACCGCACAACACTCTGGGTATCCTGATTCATTCCCTAGTTCCTACCAGTGTCACTACTTGACAAATAATGGGCCTCTGTCCAATCTGCCCCCATAGACATCCAGATTTTAAGTGTTCCCTAAGAAGGCTGTCCTTTTGTTTTTTCTTAATGTTTATTTATTTTGGGGGGAGGGGGAAAAAAGAGAGAGAGAGAGAGAGAGAAAGCACACAAACAAGGAAGGAGCAGAAAGAGAATCCCAAGCAGGGCCTGAGACAGGGCTCCAACCCACAAACTGTGAGATCAAGACCTGAGCCCAAACCAAGAGTCTGACACTTACACCAACTGAGCCACCCAGGTGCCTCAGACTACCCATACTCTTCTTTGTCCCACACTAGTCCTTGATGATTTCATCTGCCTTAACTATTGCCTTTAAGTAGATATTTTTCACATCTTCTATTTCCAGCCTATTTTCCTGAGCTATAAGCCCAAATACCGAATAGTCTGTTCAGACACTACCACATTTCCCACTTGATCCTTTCAGCTTGTCCTTCTTGCTTGACACACAGTACCTCTAGGATCAAAGAGCCTTTCCTTTGCCTAGAAAGTACTGCCTGCCTTTCAACAATTATTCATCTATTAAGACTCGATTCAAAGATTGCATGCATCATTCCTGCTTCAAGAAACTTTTCCTGACCTTCTTGTCCTTTTCGTTACTTTCCCTTAGGTAAGTAATTACTCCCTTTTTGTCCCCAAATAGACCTTTTCTAGATGTCCACTGTGGTATATTTAACAGTGGAGTCATAGCACATGAGCATGTAACTTACTTGTAGTCAACCACACAAACTTAATAAATCAAGGGCCCCTAGCTGGCGCAGTTGGAAGAGCAAGCAACTCTTGATCTTGGGATTTAAGTTCAAAACCTGTTGGGTGTAGAGATTACCTAAAAACAAAATCTTAAAAAAAAAATTAGCAAAAACAAAACAACTCTGAAGGTCATTATATGAACCAGAGTTCATGTGAAATAGGAGCCATTATACTTCCCCTAATGTGAACATTCCACTGTGTCAGTCCAATATTTAAATACATTTTTTGTACAGGTAAAGCAGTAATTTTTGTCCCCCAGGAGACATTTGGCAATGTCTGGAGATATTTTTGACTGTCACAACTGGGGGAGGCAAGGTGTTACCAATATCTAATGGGTAGAGATCAGGGATACTACTAAACATTCTACAATGTACTAGGCAGCCCCCTTCAACAAAGAATTATTTCACATAAAGGTCAACAGTGCTGAGATTAAGAAACTCTTTAAAATCTTTTTTCTAAAGAATAAATTGGGTCATGTCATTCCCTTGATTCAACTCCTCCAATAGTTTCCCAGTGGAATCCAAACTCTTTGCCATGGTCCAAAAGGCCCTATCTAGTCTGGCCACCGCCTACCTCTCTGATCTCATCTGTCTTTACCTCCTTTCTCAATCATCAAACTCTGGTCAAAGTGGCCTTATGTTCAGACAAACATACCAAGCTTGTGCCCAAACACATAAGAGATTCTTAGGATCTTCACACTTATTACTTCTACTAGGAACGTTTTCCACTGCGTCATCTCAAATGTCAACCATCTCCTCAGAGGTGGGGATTCCCTGAACATTGTAGCATTAGAGTCACCAATGCCACCAACACCACTATCAGTTATACACTTCTTATTTTCTTTGTATCACTTAAAGGAATCTGAAATTTTGTATGTTTGTTGTTTGTCCTCTCACTAGAATGTTAGCTCCTTGAGAACAGGAATATCTCTATATATAGAGTCTAGTAATAAATGTTCAATAAATATTTGACTGCAACAAGGCCCCCAAAACCCAAGCCAACATTTAATCTGGTAATCAAATAAGCAGAGATTAATGTCCAATACTGGAAGCAAAAATGGCTCTGATAGACCTGCTGAGATAAAGATGTGTCAAAAACCAATGTAGTGCTAGCCTAAGGGATTTTCAATAGTTTTAAAAATGCAAATTTGGGGGGTTCCTGGGTGGCCCAGTTGGTTGAACGTCCAACTCTTGATTTCGGCTCACGTCATGATCTCACCCTTCGTACAATCAAGCTCCATGTCAGGTTCATGCTGACCAGCATGGACCCTGCTTAGAATTCTCTCTCCTTTGCTCTCTGCCCCTCCCCTGCTAGCATGCATGCTTGCTCTCTCTCACAAAACTTTCAAAAATGCAATTTTTTTTCACTTCATTCGCTAAGTTAGAAAATACAACTCTACTATATTGCTCTTGTTTGTCAGTCTTCTATTAAACTATAAACACTTTAAAGGCAGAGACCAGTTTATTATTTTTTTTTGGAGGGGGCACCCGGATATGAACCAGGGACCTCTTGATCTGCAGGCAGAAACCAGTTTAGATTTCTCAGCATTTAGCATGAAGCTAGGCAGTTAGACTTTTATGTACTATCACCACCAGTCTAGTAAGTTGGAAAGTTTTGTGTCACTTATTACAGTGTGGTTTCTGTCCTGAGTTGATTCTATAGATATATCACACTTTGCCCATCACCATCAGTAACCAAACCTTATAGATTTTACGTTTATGCTTTATCTATAAAATGTCACTATTTACTTGTTAGAAATTGCCTCTTCGTTTCCATGCCTCCTATCACCTTAGCTGACACCTGCATTGTCTCATCTTAATCATGATGTATCCAACTGGTTTTTCCTGATCAAATCAGTGCTCAAACAGTATTGCTAACTCAATCTGTTTGTTACTGTGTAAAATTAAAGTAGTATGAATTCAACAATGGCTACCATTTATTAAGTAATGAACTATGTGGTAGGCACTGCATTAAGCACTTAGCAAATATTTTCATTTCTTACATTCTCTAAGATTTAAAAAATGCTTTTGGTAACAGCTTTACGAAGATATAATTCACTCATGTAAACTGTACAATTCAATGGTTTTCAATATATTCACAATCAATCTTAGAACATTTACATCACTCACAAAATAAAATCCATACCTTTTAGCCATCACCCCAATAACCTCATTCTGCTCATCTGTATGCTGCAACTAATCCACTTTGTCTTCATAGATTTGACTACTCTAGACATTTCTTATAAATGCACTCATACATGACTGGTCTTTGTGACTGGATTCTTTCACTTAACATGAACATCAAGGAACATGTTCTCAAGGTTCATCCATGCTGTAGCACAAATCAGTACTTCATTCCTTTCTAAGGCCAAATATTTCATTACATGGACACACATTTTATTTACCCATTCATAAGCTGATGGACATTTGGGTTTTTATCTTTTGGCTATTAAGAATAATGCTGCTATGACAATTTGTATGCATGGCTTAATTTCTCATGGGTACATACCAGGGAGAATTGCAGGATCAAATGGTAACTCAATATTTAACTTCTTGAGGAACTGCCAGACTCTTTTCTAAAATGGCTGCACCATTTTATATCCCCACCACAGGTGTATGAGGGTTACAATTCCTCCACATAACAACACTTGTTATTTTTTATCTTTTTGATTATTGTCATTCTAGTGGATGAAGTGCCATTTCATTATGGTATTGACTTGTATTTCCTGATAACTAAAGATGTTAAGCATATTTTCATGTGTTGACTGATCATTTGTATATCTTCTTTGGAAAAATGTCTATTCAGATCATTTGCCCATTTTTTTGCCAATTTTTTAAGCTTTATTTTTGAGAGAGAGAGAGAGAGCGAGAGAGAGGGAGGCAGGGGAGGGGCAGAATGAGAGGGAGACTGAGGATCCAAAGCAGGCTACACACTGACAGCAGAGAGCCCGAAGCAGGGCTCAAACTCCCAAACCATGAGACCATGACCTGAGCCAAAGTCAGACACTTAACCAACTGAACCACCTAGGTGCCCCTGCCCATTTTTAACCTGGGTTATTTGTTCTTTTACTATCAAGTTGTAACATTTCTTTACATATATTCTGGATATCAGTCCATTATCAGATATATGATTTATGAATATTTTCTTCCACTCCTTACACTTTCTTTATGATGTCTTTTTCAATAGTTTTTAATTTTAATAAAGCCCAATTTATCTATTTTTATTTTGGTTGGTTATATTTTTGGTGTCATATTTAAGAAACCATTGCCCAATCCAACTTCATGAAGTTTACCCCTATGTTTTCTTCTAAGAGATGTATAGTTTTAGTGAGTTAGGTCTTTGATACAATTTGAGTTAATTTTTTTATGTTGTGTGTGTGTGTAGGGGGCATCCAACTTCTTTCTTCTGCATGTGGAATCCAGCTGTTCCAGCACTGGCTGTTAAAAAGTCTGTTCTTTTCCCATTGGATTGTTTTGTCACTCTTGTCAAAAATCAATTGATCACAAATGTTAAGAATTTCTTGCTTCTCAATTCTATTTCATTGATCTATATATCTATCCTAGGCCAGTACATTGTCTTGATTACTATTGCTGTATAGTCAATTTTGCAATTGCAATGTGTAAGTCTTCCAATTTTGTAAACATTTTCCTTTAACTCTTAATGTAACTTAATACTAGGCATCATCCCCATCTTACAGATGAGGAAATTAAGGAAACCTAGAGAAGTTTAGCTTTTCCAGAGACACAAACATATTTGGTAGTTGCTCCAGAATTCATACTTAGATCTATGTAAATATAAAGCTGACCAGCAAGCTATGTTCCTTCTATAATCTAGTCTCACTATATCTTCAAGACTGAATTTATACTAATCCTCCAATGTACCCTAAAATACCTCTTTTCTTTTCTGCTTTTGAACTTTTATTTCTGTTGTTCCTTCCATCTGAAATGACCTGCCCTCCATTTGTTTAATAAAATTCTACTTCACAAAACCTTCACTATTCACTTACTGATCTCTCTTTTCACTCTATTATTACCTTAGGAAAAAAAGCCTCTCTTGTGGTTCTTATTCCATATTATATAATATTTTTAAATTTTTTTTAACATTTATTTTTGAGAGACAGAGAGAGACAGATCATGAGCAGGGGAGGGGCAGAGAGAAAGAGAGGGACACACAGAATCGGAAGCAGACTCCAGGCTCTAAGCTGTCAGCACAGAGCCCAACGCGGGGCTCAAACCCACGAACTGTGAGATCGTGACCTGAGCAGAAGTCGGACGCTCAACCGACTGAGCCACCTAGGCACCCCACCATATTATATCTTACAATGGATATATCTAGGTATATGCATTACTTCCTTTCCTAGGTTAAAAATAAGGTCCATCTCTCATTCACCTTTGTACTTCTCCAAAGCTATAATACAGTATCTTCATATGGTAGGTACTAACTCCATACTTTGAATGAATATGTGAATTCTAATATCACCCTTCTCAGAATGGGCAATAAAAACGTATATGCGTGTGTTAGGGTTGGGGGTGAGAGGCTGAGGTCATGACAAGGTCGTAGGAATGACCATTTAAAGAATATCCTCATCTTGAAAATGTGATAAGAGAAGGATGGCATGAGATAGGATGTGGCAGAGTAGCAGGCCCAGAGAGCTGGGGTTAATAACTATTTTGGCAAAAGAGAAACCTCCAGTCTTGAGGTGGTGTGAATAGACAAGTAATACTTGCCAATGAAAGGAAGTAGGACAAAGGATAAAACAAGTGACTTAAGAAGCCCCAAACTGAGTTTATTATGGTATAGAGTAGGTAATAACAAATAACTCCAGTATATTCAACTAAAGCCTAATATACCCCAGGATATTTAAATATAACACCAAACAAAAAGCTGCTCTAGGGTCAGAAGACCCTAACAGGAAAGAAGATAATAAGATATTTATCTAGAAAAGGCCAGGAAATCGAACAACATACCAATCCTCACAGCCTCTCCCATGTTCCCGACAGCTTCTCTGACTTGCCCATTTGTGTACCACTTCAAGTCATTAACGCCTCTCCATCTTTTAGCCCAGATTGCTGGATAACAAGAAAGTCTTTTCCAAAAGAGTAAGGGGCCATTCTTCTCCTTTGCACCATCTGACTCAAGGTACAACTTTCTCACAAAGGAAACTATTAGGAATTCTAGGCTAGGAAGACATACCAGGGCCTCTTGCCACGTATTAAATCTAAAATCTTGTCTCTAGAAGCTACTCGTGGCTAACCTCTTAGAAATAAGTGACATCATATAGGAACTCCCAGAGAATCTTAGAATCTTTACCTGGACAAGTGAAAGAGGTTTAGGAGATAGTGGATTTCAAGGTCGGCAACAACCTGACATCAGCAGAGTAATTTCATTACAACCTCCCCATTTTCTAGAAATCCAGTCAGGATACAGCTCAGCTATTTAAATCCCACCATCTACTTTTTCTTCCAGTTGCCTCCTATCCAGTTGGCAGGAACTTCCGAGAAACATGATATAGTAGGCATTGCAATACACTGGCTGCTTGTTGGGGTTGGAATAGGCCTGCTCAGGTTTGAGGGATGCAAAAGGGTTAGCTCCATAGGCGGTGATGTTTGTATCCAAGTCCACCAGAATCTGCAATGAGGCTGTCAATTCCTGATGGCTATGGGAGACAGATTTAAAAAAAAAAAAAAAAATAGTGAAATGCTGTGCTAATTATGAGAGACATAGGATAGAAATTTCTCAGAACTTGATACTTCTGCACTCATCAATCCCCAAAATTACCTAAGGCTGGTTTAGGCAAGGGGATCTCTTTCCTCCCATATGTCTCACTAATTACTTGATTAACTACCATAGGACTTGGTTGCAAGGGGATTAGAAAGCTAAGTATGGAAAGGAAGAAAACCCTCACCAGAAAACAGAAGATGAGCAAAGGGGAGAGAAATGAGCTCATCTATATAAAGAGAGGTGTTAAGGGGTGCCTGGGTGGCTCAGTCAGTTAAGCATCTGACTTTAGCTCAGGTCATGATCTTGTGGTTCATGAATCCAGCCCCACGTTGGGCTCTGTGCTGACAGCTCAGAGCTCAGAGCCTGGAGCCTGCTTCGGATTCTGTGTCTCCCTCTCTCTCTGTCTCTCCCTCCCCTTGTGTTCTGTCTCTCTCTCTCTCTCAAAACTAAATAATAAACATAAAAAAAACTTAAAGAGAGGTGTTGGGGCTCCTGGGTGGCTCACAGTTGGGTGGCCGACTTCGGCTCAGGTCATGATCTCACGGTTCGTGGGTTTGAGCCCCACATCAGGCTCCGTGCTGACACCTAGTTCAGAGCCTGAAGCCTGTTTCAGATTCTGTCTCCCTCTCTCTCTGACCCTCCCCTGCTTACGCTGTCTCTCTCTCTCAAAAGTAAATAAAACGTTAAAAAAATTAAAAAAAAAAAAAAGAGAGAGGTGTTGGGTGAGTCAGGGAGATATCAAAAATAGGAAGAAGTTGACACCTGTAAACAGTGATCAATGTAGGAATCTTATAATCACGAAGTAGCAAGAGGGTGGGCAGCCAAGCCTCCATCAAGTCTGGGGAAGCATGGAAACCTATGGAGAGAAAAAACAAAAATAGATATGGATATAGAGAGGGGAAAGGCTGAGGTAGACCCTAAGCAAGATACTTCTTTTTTTTAATTATGTTCACCCTTCTCCTCACCTTGCTCACCTCCAATGCTCATTTACCATCATCATCCACCCCAGGTTCTTCAGTGGAAAATTCTGAACCCAGGTATAGCACAAATGGCTAATGATCAACCAAGGCTGTCACCATATTGTGTTTAACCTGACCAAATGAATGGGGTTCCAAATACAGAAGATACAAGAGTCAGGATGGAAAATTCCCAGAAAAGCCACCTAGTATTCCCCTGAATGATTCTTACCTGGATGGAATGCCACCACCAAATCTGGATGGGCTGTCTGCCCAGTCTCTACCTCCTCCTCCCAGAAGTCATGATAGAGGCCCCTATGACCACTGAGCTGAACTATGCCAGGTTCCAGGATGGGAGTTGAGGTGCTCTGTGTAAAGCCAGCAGATACATCTGTACCCACCATGATCACACGGAGGCCAAGGTTTCCAGGAAACATGTAGCCAAGCTCATCATAGTCCTCAGGGTGAGTAAGGAATGTCTCCACGTGGGAAGCACCAACCACATGCACTGTGCTTCCCCCAATCTTCCCAACATCTATCCCCAAGGCCCGAAGCCCAAGGCCCAGTGTCAAGGGCCGTGAGAAGGCATCTGTCAGCAGCCGCTTCAAAGAGCCCTTCAAGACATCTGGGTCTGGCCTTGGCCGTCTTACACTGGCCCACAGGATGGTCATGGCATGACTACCTAGCACAGCATCCAGTGTAGTATCTAGCTGTAAATGCCGCATAGAAAACCAGGTATCCCAGGCCTGTACAGCTTCAGCCAGGCATGGCCAAGGCCCTAAAGGTAGGACAAAAGCACCTGCAGGAAAGAAGAAATAAGAGTGACCTAATCCTTTCCTGGCTTCAATATTCCTTCCAAGTGTACTCTCCCAACTTGTGACTAGGAGTGCCCCACTCAGTGTCTCAGTTTTTCCTCATAACAACATGCTTTCATCTCTCTCTCCAAGTACAACCAATTATGACTACTATGGCAGAGCTCTCTAACACCACCATTTCACCTGTGACTTGAAGCCATTCCATGAGACGGTCCACAGCTACAAGACGCAGCTCTTGACAAACCTTCCTGTGTGCTGGCCAGTCTGACCTCTGGCACTCTGGACCACAGTAATAGACATTTCTGCACCTGAAAATGGGCCCCCAAAACAGATGTTCCTATACCTCGAAGGTGACTGGGGTATGTCAGGGTAAGGAAATTGGTATTCCTGTACCTAGGAAGAAAGATCACTGGGTAAGGAAGGTAGGGAGAAGAATGACAGCTGATGTACTAAATTTGGGGATGATATTAGGGAGGGGAGGCATGAGGGACTAGGAATGTAATTTTTTCTCTTGGGTTAGAGTGACACCTCAGTCTGTATCTGGAACAACTCACTTTTTACATCCCTTACAGGAAAAAATAAATAAAAGGAGTCTGTAGCTGCCCTCTTATCCTAGGTATGGCTCAACTCCCAGAACAGATAATGATTATACCCCCTGAGTACTCGAGAGGAGGGAGGTAGAGAAGATTGTACAGTCGTCCCCTGCCCCCTTATCTACAGGGAATATGTTCCAAGATATGTCCCCAGTGGATACTCAACTCACAGATGGTCCAAACCCTATATATACTATGTTTCCTCCTATACATACATATATATCTAGGATAAAGTTTATAAATTAGGCACAGTAAGAGATTAACAACAATAACATAAGACATTTATACTATACTGTAATGTTATATGAATGTGGTCTCTTTCTCTCAAAATATCTTACTGTACTGTATCACCTTTTTCTTGTGATAATGTAAGATGATAAAATACCTATATGATACGAAGTGAGGTGAATGACACAGGCATTGCGACACAGCATTACACTACTATTTACTTTTTGACAATAGAGAAGGATCATCTGATTCCAGACCATGGTTGACCATCGAGAAGTGAAACCACGGAAAGCGAGGTGCAGGTAAGGGGGAATATTCTACCATGATCTGTCTGACCTCCTCACAATACCCAAAATAAGAAGCCCAATTCTTTTCTAATCTTTCTGTGGCCTGGATCATACAAAATGAGGAGTGGGCCTTAAGTTATTCTGAAAACTCTTAGACCTTTCCTCCTACAAGGAAGTCTTAGAATACGATCATTTCTGGATGACTCCCATTTAGCCCCCAACCAGTCACCTCTTGCACTGCCGTAGGACCTTGGAATCTGAAAGGCCACTAGGGAGAGCTCTACAGTAAGCACAGAATCGGAAAGTGTCCTCCATCTTCTGGAACATTTCTTGAGGGCATTGAAATCCAAAGCCTGATACAGCAGCACCTCCATCTAATACCAACCTGCAGAAATGGCACAGAGAATAAGTGGCCACAGGAAAAAGAATATCTCTAAAATCTTTCATGACCTATACCTTGCCTCCAATATATTTCCACCTACTCCCACTATTTCTCACATAAGTATTTCTTCTATAATAATAAAACTTGCAAGTCAGGATGAAAAACTCCCTCATTGTAAATGCCCCATATTCCCCAAGCTATACTCCCTCTGTGCCTTCTGAAATCACTTCTACCAGATATTCTTCTTCCACAGAGCTAGTCACTCACTTGTATTCTTCATAACTTTTCATGTTTAGTTTTTGAAGGATTAGCTGGGATAGGCCAGGAACATTATTTTCCAAGGAGAAGAAGCCAAGTGCATCAATGCTAGGGTCAGGTTTTGAGAGGGTCAGAGGCACAGAGGTCACAACTGTGGATGGGGTCACAACCATGGGAGCCACCGATGACGGGGGTTTCTTGTGCCTTCGCTGCCGGGATCTTGGAGCCATGGTTGTCCACTGATACCTGGGGACTATATGCAGAACAGATATGGAATGAAATTTTGCAAGTTGGTCACATATGACGTGCTTTCATATTTTTGACCTTTTACTCTTTATTCTAGTCTCTAAGGCCTAGGTATCAGTAAGATTTATTTGGTATCTACTGATTATTGATCACTATAGGAAGTTATAAAAAATAGGAGGGAAATAATTATATATGAACATAATTATACATATACGTGTTACATATGAAGTTCTATGAAAAATTTAAATATATATATATATATATAAGAAAATGCACAGAAAAAGGTCTGGAAGGATTCTGAGTGATATACTCTGAGTATAACAGTGATTAACTCTGAGGAGGGAAAGAAGCAATGGGACAGGAACTGGGTTAATCGAAAGGAACTTGAGACTTATCTGTAATGTTTGACTCCTGAATAGTTAGAATATATTTATATATTATTAATGCATTTAAAAAATCAAAAGAGAGGAAAAAGCAAACAAGATTTGGTTGTCCAAAACTATGAGCTAATTGGATAATTCATCAATCTCACTTAGTTGGGGAAATAAAACATTCATTTTAGAAATAAAACCTATCATCACAGTTGTAAGCAATAGACCCAGAAGTAGACATTAAATGCAACACAAAATCAGCACCACAATGCTAAGAATTATATAGTTAAAGCAAGTTACACAAATTATGAGGAAAATTTCCTAAAGACGTGAGTTTTGAAGTAGAAATGATCCCGTACCCACCCACTACCTAGCAGAAACTCTGTGATACTCTCCTTCCTTGGCTGTCTTCTCCCATTCCTTCTACAATTGTTGAGTAAACAAAAGGAACTATATTGGAAAAACAGAAACATGCATTCACTCAATAAATATTTATTGCTAAACATTACAGTCACTCATAAAAATAATTATAAAAACAAATATGAAAAATACACTTAACATCTAAATGTCCTGTAGAGGGATCAAATGTAAATTATAACATAAGACAGTATATAAATCCTATAAGAAAAGTGAAACTAAAGCACTAATGGGACATCAGAAGAGTCTCTAGCTGGTTAGCTACAGGAAGACTTTATAAAGCAGGGAGCAGTCAGAATACAGCATGAATGATGGTAATACTTTGAATACATGAAATAAAAAAAGGAATTCTTAGCACAGAGAAGAGCATAAGTACAGAAATGGAGATGGAACACTCTAGGGATTAATGCAATAGAATGGTCTGCCTCCAGGGACAGGGAAATAGCAAAGGATAAAAAGGCTGACAGAGGTGGGTTTTACTGTGAATAAGGTAACTATTAAAGTTCAAACCAGGGATCATGTTTTGTTACAAAAATAGCCTGACATTTAATCCTTCAGGACCAGATTTGTTAGGGAAAAAACTCCAGAAACATCATTCAGCTGAAGTGTAGGTGGCAGAACAAATAAAAACCTCCCAGGATCATCCAGCTAAAATCTATTATGTGTACACCTGAAACTAATATTGTATGTAACTAACTGGAATTAAAATTAAAACTGAAAAAAAATCTATTATCTTATGACATTGCTCTTTGCAAACTGCTGTCCTCAGTTAATGAGGGAACTAATCTGTATTTTTCTTTGTACTTTCTTCCTCTTCCTTTCATTCCCCCCCTGTAATCGCTCCCCTCATCTCACAGATAAATGGATGTTTTCAAGTCCAAAGAACAGACATAGCTAAGCTCATCTGCATACTGTATCTTCTACATTCTCGCAAATAGAGAAGAAATTAGACCTGAAGGTGGTAGATTATTTTAACATTTAAGGGTCATGTCCCTTTACGAAAAGATGCCTTCACACCTGAGTACCCCATTTCCAACAAGTGGCCTGACTCTTCTCTCCACTTTTAACCACACATTCTCAATCACATTTCCAGAATCAGTGCAACTCTAGAAGTGTTTATCTGCTCTACCTACCCAGCCTCGTCAGGCAAGAGAACACCTTCTTGAATCTTGAAAGAATGGACTCTTTTTTTTTTTTTTACAGGTATGGAGAAAAATTATCTTTGATCTGACATAAGTCAAGAGTCTTAAATCCTGGGATTAATAATAAACATATATTCCTGATGTTCAACTAAAAGCCTTCTGCAATGGAAGCCAATTAAGACAAGAAATGTATTGCCTCAGTTATCTGCCTTTCCAAAGAGGTCCTTCTCGAAAGGAAGACTAACTCTTGTCTCTCTAGGAGTTGGCTGAACTCACTGGGAAGTGAAGGGATCAGTTTGGGGAGGGGTGAGGCAATGAAATCTCTGGGAGTTTCCTCTATGTCTAGGGTTCATGATACAAATGAACTAAATTTCTGGCAGGAAGATAAGAAGGTGGGAATGAGAGGTCAGGTCCTTGCATTTGCATCTACGTGAGGCTCATGTCTGAGTTTGTGTACCACAGGCCCAGCTTCCTTGGTTCTAACTTTTCTGCAAGGAGCCCCAGGAACCTCCAAGTTTGAGGGGGAGGGATGGGACTGAGGAAAAAAAAAAAAAAAAGGCTAAAAACAGGACAAGGGAGAAGTTGGAAAGAATTACATACAATGAGCTTTCAGAATTTTCCAGAGATCAGTCTATGTCACCAAGCAAGGAATCACCTTTTTCAATAGCCGCCCCCAGTGGCTTGGGCTCTAATTTACTCCCAGTACACAAGAGAGAAAACACCAACACCAAGGACTAAAGAGGAGACATGAACTGGACAGTCTAAAAACACTCGTATCCTTCATTTCCAAATTCCCTAAATATTAGCCTATTCCCAGACCAGGTCTCCCATCTTTCTCCTTCACCATCAAAAGCCTCAAGTTTCCCCTACAACAGTCATCTTCTCACTATCTCCAGACCAGGAAGGCCCATGTAATTTTCTCTAATTCACCAGCAAACACAAAACATCTTTGGGGAGGTAGAGAAAGGGGAGAGTGATGCTAGTCATTGGGGATCTTCAAAAGGAGTTAGGAAAGAGAAAGCGAAGAGGAGGAATCCGTTAGGAACACTGCTAGTATTAAGCACTTTCAGCTGCTTAATCAGTGATTAACACTCCCTGGGGTGATAAATGTTTTACTCCACTATTAACTAAGCAAGCAGATGGTTTGAAGGGAGAGGAACTTACCCTGCTAAGCCCTCGGCTTCCTTCCTTCTCTCTTTCTTCCAAGTGAAGTGAATGCTTGATCTCCTCAGATCTAGGTTGTGTGTGACTTGCAGCTGTCCCTTTGCTTCACTTTCCCTTGCAAACTGTTGAAATGCTGGGTCTCTGTGATCTGGCGTGCCCTGCCAACAAGACAAACAACATGAATTCTCCCTAATGAGTCAAGGAGGTACCTGGTCCCCTGCCCATGGACTTCTCTCTTTCTGACCTTTCTTCTCTGCCAAGAAGGCTCAGTATTCTGTCAACACTCCCAAACTCACCAAAGGCCAGCCAGGCTGAGGAAAGATGAAACCTACTGCTTCTTCAATGTCTCTTAGTAAGGCAGCATTTCTGCTTAGTCCAGTCTCAGAAAAAGAAACAAACAAAAAACACCTAGGATTAGTTCAGAAATCATTATTTTGTTGGTAAGGGAGGCACTAGCTCAGAGCAATACGAACTCCTGGAGTTTTGGATATTAATCCAGACCCAGGAAGAGTTAACCCAGGCCCCAAGTCCCTTTCAGCCTAAGAAACACTGCTCAAACACAAAAACAATGATTAATATAATTTGTATAGGAAGTACAAATATAATACCTAAGAAAGAATACAAATGGTTATTTAATGGTATATAAGGAAAACAATTGTAGGGGAAACAAAATTAATTTGTAAAATTCACTTTCTCTAAAATGAAAGCAAGGTATTTTCTGAGTGAATGTCACATCACACTTCACTTCTTTCAAAAGAGTAAATAAAAAGAGGAATAAAATAAGCAGAATCAAAATATTACTAATTAAAAATGCATTCTATTTCTAGGAACAGAAAATATAAAACAATCAATTCAAAAATCTTCTCATTCCTTCCTATCATGAATACTAATCCAGGGAATCTAATTATACATTCCTCGCTCCCTTTCACTTATCAGGCTCCAGAGTCTATCAGAAGTTATTAGGGCAGTCGTCCTATATGACTGTAAGACCTGACTTTCTGCTTATATCTGGCCCCAGCTATATCACTTACCTGCCTCTATGAACATCATCAAACTGGGGAACAGAACAAGTTGCAGTGGGGTCCTGGAATGTGGTAAATAAAAAGCTTTATATGAACAGATGCAGAGAATGGATTCCTTTTTAAAAAATATTTTTCTTAATGTTTACTTTTGAGAGAGACAGACAGCACACGTCGGGGAAGGGCAGAGAGAGAGGGAGACATAGAATTCGAAGCAGGCTCCAGGCTCTGAGCTGTTGGCACAGATGTGCCTGATGGGGGGCCCAAACCCACGAACCATAGGATCACGACCAACACACAAACCATGAGATCATGACCAGAGCTGGGCTGGATGCTCAACTGACTGAGCCACCCAGGCACCCTGAAAATAGATTCTAAAGGAACTCCAAATTATAGAAATCAAACTAAAAGCAGGAAAGGTGGAAGAAAAGTGTTAAGGATGCAATCACATGACATTATTCAGAATAGCTATGGACAAAAGAAAATCAGTTGCAATAAGCAAAAATCCTGAGTAAAATCAGAGTAATTCATTTTAAGCAAAGGTTTCAGGCCTATTTCAAATTTAAGTGGCAGAACATTTAAAGGTTATGAGTTCTGTTAATATTAACTGAACTGCAGAAGGCACAATAAGTGAGAGATGGTCTTTTAAAAAAAATTTTTTAATGTTTATTTGAGACAGAGCGTGCGGAGACAGAGAGAGAGAGAGAGAGAGAGAGAGGAGACACAGAATCCTGACGCAGGGCTCGAACTCATGAACCATGAGATTATGACCTGAGCTGAAGTCGGAAGCTTAACCAAATGAGCCACCGAGGGGCCCTGAGAAATGGTCTTTTCTATCTCAGCAGTGTCATCTTTGCATATAAAGGGATATAAAATAAAGAAAAAATTTGATACTGAATATTAATTTCTATTTTACCATCACAGCTACTAGCTCTGGTAGACATTTAAATTTACAGTTTAGAAAGATCTGAACTTTTCAATTTGCTTTCATCATGAATTACATTTATTTTTTTATTTTATGATAGAGAGTCAGGGAAAGACAGAGAGAGAGGGAAGGAGAGAGAATCACAAGCAGGCTTCACACTGTCAGCACAGAGCCCAATGCAGGGCTCAAAACTCACAAACCATGAGATCATGATCTGAGCCAATGTCAGATGCTTAACTGACTGCACTACCACAGGCGTCTCATGAGTTACATTTTTAAAAAAGCCTTAAAAATGCTTCAATGGTTCATTGTGACACCTTAAAAAATACTTCTATGGTTCACAGTTATGAAGAAAGACTAGAAATAGGTTCCTATTCAACAGGTAGGAAGTGGTCAGTGAGGTACTGGGTGATTTTTCTACCACTCTTAACGTATACTACTTTTTCTGAGTTTTGTTCCTTTCTCTTATTTTCTTCCTCTTCAATTTTTATTATCAACTCATAATTCTTCTAGTTTGCTAATGATGTTTTATGTTTACCCATGATTTCCCCAGTGATGGATCTAAGGGCAGTGTTCCTGGTACCTGATATTCCAGTTAAGCTCTTAATTTAGAGATGCATAGTTTTTATAAAACAATAACATCAAGAAGAACCTTTAAGGTATGAAATGCATGGCAACTTTAAGGGTAGCTCATGGGCTGGTATGTGTGTAAGCCGATAATACACCAACTAAAAGCTGTAATAATCATCAATTTGAGTTCTGTTTGTTACCTGAAATTAGGCAAGTATATACATTTCAACTTAAATTAATGCTTTGTAATGTGGATCATTATATTTATTATTGAAAACTGTAATAAAGTTACCACATGGTTACATTATAAATGTTGAGCCATATCCTAATTTCCCTCAATTTGCAAAATTCCATACTACTTTGATTATGGCAAAGAAGAAAGGAATATGATGGCAAGAAAATGCAGTACCATGAATATCCTTTTTCTTACTGTTAAAACATCCAATAAAATCCCAATACAACTGTTAACAAAATTCTAAATAGTAACACTTTTTTCAATTAAAACTTAAATGAAATAATAATTTTAAAAATAGATTTAGGAGGCCTATAATAGGTACCCAAAGTCCTCTAGTGCTCAGTTACTAATAATGCTCGTGTAAGACCAATGTAACCAAAGTTAAAAAAAAAAAAAGCAAAATTTATGAAGACAAGAATTTAATTCATCAAATTACCATGAACTGTCCACGAGATAATCTTCTCTGAAGACTATATATACCAGTTCTGTTAACAGGATTTTCTGATTTGCATGAGGTCAAATCAGACTACATCTTCCAAATAAAACCCAACACAGAGATAGGAGCAGCGGCCCATGCATGGAATTTATTGTGTGCTACTGTTTATAAAATACTCGAATAGTCCTGCACATGCATAATATTTCCAACTTAGACAGGAGACCATACAGGGTGCACTTTCTGGCAAACAAAACAATAGATGGTTCCGCTGCCTGGAGCTCTGAGTTGTATTCCAGGGCATGAGGGAAGCAGGCCACCAAAGTAAAGGGAAATACCAAACTACAGTGGCAATCAATACAGGTCAATAATTGTGAAAAATTAGCACATGGTTCCATTTAGTTTAACCAAGCAGTTCTGTAACTATCAAAAGAAAATGTTCAACATGCAATCTTGACTTTTATGCTTCCACTAACATCTGAATGATTGAACAGAACCATTGCTGCTATGCTGCATTGCTTAATCAAAAACACTTCCAGAACATTTTTAAAATTTCCTTTGCATCGAAACATAAAAATGATAGAAGCCAGCAGCAAATCACCCTGGTGGCTATTTAAGCAACTTGAGTACTCACAATAAACTAAAATTTCTCATAACATCTAGGTAACCTATACATGTCGTACCTGTACATCATAGGTCTATATATTAAATATTTGCAAAATGAAAACATGCATACACAAAATACGTCAAGTTTTACAGACATGATTTGAAGTAAAATTTACGTTGACAATGTACAAACTTCTTTTAAAGTACCTTAAATGAGTAATTCTGTAATTCCTCATAATTTTGAAATTTAGAGGTTTTCTTCTTAAATCTCTGGGGTGTAAATTTCAAAAGATCTGGGCAAAAAAGATTCTAAATTAGTTTTTGGATTTGTGTTCAAGTAAGAGAATCTGCCTAGAAATAGGTTATGCATTCGTAATTGAAAAATACCAAGACTATATTACAGAATTAGCCACATTTAAGAACTATAGACCTGAGGTCAGCATTTTGTAGAAATGCCAACTGGGTTTCTCAGCATTTTGCCCATAATTCAAAATACAGCTTAGTAACCTCAGAAATGTATTTTAAGACCATGCTAATTCATCCTTTAAAGACATTTCATGAGAAAAAAAGTCCACATTAGCTCTTAGGATTGCATTTGAAGTCATGGTTAAAAAACAAAATCTAATTCTACTGAGGGGAAAAAGAAATCTCATTTGTAAACTTAAATGTGTGAACCACAAGCATAAATGGAGGTGTAGTTGCCCTCCACTGGAAATTGCCCCAAGCCCCTTGCTCACTCTCCACCTTGGCAGCGATGACCCAGTCTTATCAGATAGCACAGAATGTCCCAGGGCCCTCAAGCCTCCATCCAGGAAGGGGGCTGGGGTCTCAAAAGCACAATGGTTTCTCCAGAGGGACTGTGACATTTACAGTCAGCTTGGCCGACCCCTCCAGATCCTGGGGGTGATCTGTCCATTTGGGGCCCGAGATGTGAGAGTCCCTGGGAAGCCGTGGGTCACTGGGCACTATGGTTGCCAGTCCCGTGGTTCTCAGTGGCATGTGCGGTGTTCAGAGAATTGAAACCATCTTGCTGTACAGCATCTTTCCGGGGTGGCATTCTCTCATTGATCCTATCCAAACCCTTTGCCTCTTCAAAACTGCAGATTCTATGTGGTGGAGAGAATCCTCGTATTGCTTAACAAAATGCAAATTTGATAAGTCAGTAATTGAAAAACATTTCTGAGATTTCAAAAACATAATTAATGATTTTTAAGAAGAAAGAAATTAGCTGTATGTAGCAACATTTAAATCTTACTTTAACTGAATCTTATCCCCATTACAGACTTCCCCTTAAAATGTGAAATGTTTAAACCTAAATATAAACATAATCGCTTCACAGTGTTAGCATAGCCTTTATAAAAGAACACACAAATATAACCCTCCTCTGACGCCCAAATTAACAAACAGGCAATGGTCTCAGGGTCTCAGTCTGACTGCTACTATACCAATTATCTCCTACCTCAGACCCTAAAATCACCAGTGACTATCACAGTAAGGCAGCAACAAGAGAAGGGGCAAGTGAGGAGGCTAAACAAGGTTTTTCTTGACACACAAATCTGTACCAAGAGCTTAGGGGGAGAAAAAGGTAAAGTTAATTTAAAATTTAGCAGAGCAGAACTATTTTGGAGGTCAAGGTATCATCACCCCATCACCACCAGTATGAAATGATAAAGGTGGGAAATGCCTCCAGAAGTTAGGTCTGTGTTTGGCTGATAGCAAAAAGTATTCATAGTTTCATATTTTAGGAAATATTTTCCTTAATTCAATAGCCATTCACTGTTCTTTGAAACCCAAATCAAAATAAATGGCAATCTTCCTCCAACTGTTGTAATTTCTCATTTACTTCATCTGGAATGATGCATCTTCCACTATTAAAATGTGCATATGAAAGATTTCCATATCACTGGTTATATAATCTGGTTGCTTTAACATGTGCATTCCCTGGGACTCAGAGTTTGTGCAAGTGAACCAAATAAATGGTTGGGGCAGCAAAGCATTCAGTAATGTGTAATATCAAGCCAACTATATCATGTACATGAGTATAATATTATCAGCAAACACGAGGCCAAACAGCAAAAATAAGTAAATAAAATAAAAATCATAGGCTCCTGCACTCTCAGGTAAATTACTGAAAATAAGCAAAAACCAACTCAAACCTATACCTAGAGGGGGTTTCACTTAGGAAAAAAATGATCTGAATAGCACAGAATCATGCAAAATGTGAAACAGAACTTTCTTGCAACTTCAAATGCTACAATATCATAGCATAACATGCTGCACTCTAAAGAATTCAGGAACAGTAAATGCTGGTTGCACACTATATTAGAAAAGGAAAAAACCAGATTGTCACTGTGAAATTGGTCCTTGTGATTTAAAAAAAAAAAAAAAAGAAAAGAAAAGAAAAGAAAAAAAGAGGAATGTGACTATCAAACTTGATGAGTGAGTCTGATTCACCTTGGGCTGTGCAAACTAGGAGTAAAACACACCCACAGGACATTCTCTGATGCCCACCCACACACCACAGATCTCTGCCCAGCGCAAGGACTCTGATCGTACCTTTTTCAGCCTCAATAGCCTCAACTGTGGCTGTACAGAAGTGAGCAGAGGCATGCAAAATGAATGAGAGAGATGAGAAGGGTCATATTGTACAGCAGAAAAGGCAATGATCACTTAAAATATCACAGTATCCCATACTACATCATCATTTACAATTTAACATAAATAGTATCCACATTAGAGAGCCCCATCCAATCCCCCAATTCCTGACACAGCACAGTTTACACACAGCACTATGACAACATCGCTCAGAGCACAGAACACATAGACCTAATGTAAACACAGACACCTCAGCACCCATGCAGATGCACTCCAGTATTAATTACCTATCGTGAATTCAGTATTTTGATTGCCTTAGAATTTTTCAACATGTTTATTATATCACATCCATCACAATCACAAGGAAATTCTCTAAGGTGAAATTATGATGGTAGAATTGTAGCAGAAAAGCAAAGAGAAGATTCCTTTTTTTCATGTCTAACTGAAATAATACTCATTATCCATTGTTCCATAAGATACAAACTAGAATGGGTCAGTAATTGTTGCTTCTAATTTTCCTGTTGCTTCTAATTCATAACACATAGCAAAAAGTCGGTATGGCTACAATGAAACTTAAGGGAAGTAGAAGTAAACCTGGTCAATTGCTCTAGGCAGAATAGTTCTGTAGCTCTGTTGTTTGTGGGTAACCTAAAGGGACCCCTCTCATCTACTAGGAACTTTGTTTCTATTCCAACATTGGTGTCCCAAATATCCACAGATACTAACACCTATGGCCTTTACCAAAAAACGTTTATGTTCAGTTTGTCATGAACTCAAATTTGCCTCAGGTACTAACAGCATGCACTTGCAAATGAAGATAGAAGGGCCAACAAACATCTTTTCAAGCCCATCTACCGACTAGAGATAAATAAAGATAGAACTGAGGTCTTTTAAGCAGTCAGTCCTATGTGTTATGGACATACACATAGGTCATATAAATGAGAAATGCATTCTTAGTATAGCTGGTCTCTGGAACATTTAGAGAATTTCAACATTATTTAGTCACACATTTTGTAGTCAAACATTCTTTTGGCTCATCTCTGGGTTCAAAGTGTATAAAACATTCACAATGAGGACCAGGATCAAAGACTGCAAAGGACAATACTGGCTGACAATATTGCAAATTCTCCTCTTCACCCAAAGTGCACACACTCAGAATATTTATAACAATAATACCCCATCCTTTCTAATTTGCTTCTTACACAAGGCCAATGTGATTTAGAAATAATAAATTTTGTCCAAAGCAGTTATTAATGTGAAAGAAAACTGATGAATCTAAGGAATTAAAGTAGACTAAATTAGAAAAGTTTGTTGATCTCAACGAGATAGTAAAGTGAGTTGGAGAGGACCCAAAAGAAGTAGGTTGTACACTGAATTAAAAAAAAAATTAATTTTCTTTGACTCTTAAACTATATCACAAATCCAAGCAGACAAACTTATTATATACCAACTGTACAAATCACCACTTTAAAAAATCTAGCTCTGTACACTTGGGAGTATACTCTTGGAATTTTCCCAGACAGAAAACTAGGATAAATGACCCATTTCTATTTGATCAGCCCTACAACCTCTATTCTTCAAAATATGGGCGATTTTCTTTATAATTTAGACACTGAATGGGAAAAAAATAAAATTTCTATCAGAATTCGTGTAACATATGGTAATAAATTACAAATAAAACCTGATATCACTGTAAGAATTAGTATCTATTTGAGTGTATCAAGTTTAAATGTCAATTAATAGATTTTTCAAATTATGAAATAACGTATTTCTGAAATCATTCTATAGGCTCTAATTTTATATGGAAAAGCATGCTCTAGGTCAAATTATATTCTCTGCTCTTTCCAGAAGCTGCTAAATGTTCCTAATCCTTATCAGGATACAAAATATATATCACACTCAAAACTGCTTGAATGTTTAGAACTGAAAAAAAGTCATTTGAAGCTTAATCATTAAACTGGAAAGAAAGAGATCGGACAATGCTCAGAAATTCTGTAATTCTATAATTTCAGATAATTCTATCTGAAAAGCCCAATTTTTCCTCTATTTGTTTTCAGTTTTATAAGGCCTCTTGCCATGACCTTACTAAGTTTGAGTATAGTGTTGTCACAAACTGTGTTCCTCAATACTACACAGGATAATTAAGAGGAATTTGGCACTATTAAAAGAGAGATGGTCACATATTTTCCCATATAGGTCCTCATGAAGACAGCATTATAGGGCCAGCTCCCAATCAAATTTCCATAAAAAAATAGACATAAAATACACCAATTCCTACTCCAAAAGAGTTGTGTAGTTTGTAAACCCTTAAATATCATATATTCAAGTTACTGAGAAGGCAATAGGACTTATTCTCTGACAAGAGGACTGAGGTATTAGATTTTTAAAACTTTCTTTTTGCAATACTTAACTTTCAGTTATTTATATCAGAGAGCAGGTCTACTAAAGTAAAATGTTAGAATAAAATTTTAAATCACACAGATGCAGCTTCTGTATGAGTTTTATTATGTACTTCAAAATGGGTTAATCTTATTATGGTAGGGAAATCACCCCATGCTATCAAGGGCCATCACTGGTACAGCTAGGGAGCTATCTATTTTATCAAATTAGACCCCTTTAACTCAGCACTGTCTTGTAACTCACTCTGCTGGGAATACAGCCCCTTTGGTAAAGCTGTCTTTCAAACCTTCCCTCCAACTGGGGGTGAGTTCAAAGTTGGAAGACTGAGCTTCAGGCTGCATGCAAAAATGAATAGAAATGCTGAGCTGCCAACAAAGCAGGTACTAATTATGAAATCGGAAAGAAAGGATTGCTATAGATACAATGCAAAAGTAATAATAAATCCAAGGATAATGGAGAGATGACTGCAGTGTACTTATTAAAGTATGAAGCCTTTCAGTTTTCCTTTCCTTTTATTAACAAAAAGAAGAAAGGGTATAACATTTTTCAAGCCATTAAAGTTTATCCTCTTCTATTAGCATTTTTCCTAGTTTTATTGAATGTTTAAGATCTTTGTTTTAGTGAAATTCTTTTTAGCTCATGTTGCTATTGTCTACAATATAGTAAGAAAAATGGAGGGCAAGGAATATAAAGAAAATCAAAGCAGTTTTTCTTTTAATAAAAAAGGAAACCTCACTCAGAATGTAAATTTGGAACTGTAATTTTAAAACCTAGCTGTACTTCTCACATATACCAGTGGTGGTAGCAGACAACACAATAACAAATAAAATAGAACATGTATAGGCTACAAGTAGAAATTATTTGTCTACAGGAAAATTTCTTTTATTTATTTGGCATGTATTATGAGACTGAGTGAAATGAAACTGTGAAAAGTCAATCTAATTTAAATTTATTTAAAAACCTAATTTTTTGTTTTTTTGTTTGTTTAAAAAAACTCATTAATTACGACACGAGAAAGTTATCCATGACTAAGGAAAACATCAGATCTGTTGCTGCCTGTTTGAATAGAGCAATGTCCCTTGGAGGGCTATCAAAAGTGGCTACAATAAAACATAAATTAAGACTTTCCATATAAAAAAGAAAAAAAAAGACTTTCCATATCACATTTTTTCCTTTCCAACCAAAAGGGAAAGAAATCTAGACTTTGAGTTATTGTGTATACTCTAAAACATTCACATCACTCTTTTCTATTTAATCTGTAATGGGCTTTCAAAAAGTTAACCCAGTATTTACACAAATATTTACGCCAGAAAAGGTAAGTTTTTTTAAATATAAAATATTCAATGAGCCAGATTACAGGAATGCTTTACGTATAATTCTTTTTATTTTCATGCAAAATAAAGGCACACTTAATAACACCCTTTCAATTTTGACTTACAGGATTTAAATTCAACCCCTTATAACAATGACTTAATATCTAATGTTACATTCATGTTCAGAATGCACAAAGTACAGCAACAAATGCAGCAAACCTCAAAACAAGGTGCTACAGAGTTGCTTCTACATCAAAAGACAGACAAGCGTCTGATAGAGTAATTTAATTTAACATACTTTTACAGACATACAGCTAACCTAAAGAAAGACAGACAGATTTAGGAAAGCAGCTACATCTGCAGAGGAAGAAAACAGCATGTTACAGACAGTCAATTATACATAGAACATTTGACAAACACCACAGAAAACAAACTTTGGCATTATTTACCAGGGTACAAAACCTTGCACAAATCTTTTGGCAAGTGAAGTGCATAAGTAATGTTCTGGGGCCCAAGCAGATTGTTAATTCTAAAATTAAGTATCTGAAAATATAAGCATAGTCTAATACAATTACATAAAGTAAAAAAATAAAAAATAAGAAACTTGGAATTACATTTCCATTTTAGTATATGGATATCCTTGATTCACATTCAGAAACTGGGGCTCTTAAAAGAAAAGGGTGCATTAGACAAGCAAAAATAAATAAATATTTCAACCAGTATGATATGAGATGCTCCCATATCATTTCATTAAAAGCTGAGAGACTGACCATTATTTTCAATTGAAAGGAATACCCATTCTATCAATTTTCTGCCCTGATCAGGTTATTAACCAGATACTACCTATCATATAGTATTCTGCCTGTGTCAGCTGCTGAGACAGGAACTAAAAAGTAGAAGGAATTCCCTGCATGCATTATGTGTATTGTTAGCAAAAGAGTGAGGTGTGCCCCAGTCCATCTGAGGCACAGCAAGTTGCATAACATCATTACCACTTTGCAGGGTCTGTCGTCCTCCAGCCAACACTCCACTAGGCAACATCCCTGTGGGAGTCAGGCCCTTGAGTGTCAGCACGCTTTCACTCTCCTCCCTATAGCAAAGAGATATAACAAACATGAGAGACTTTCAACAAGTACTTAGTTTAAAAGAAGAGATGGGGCCCAGAGGTAGGCCATGTATGTAATTTATGACATTCATTGTTATTACCATATTTTACTCAATTCCAAGATAAGACATTTTAAATGAATGCCTTACAACTGACACACACTGTTTTTCCTGAAAAGTTTTATTAAATATATAATGAGATTCATCATCAGTGAGAATCACGCAATTGAGAAAATATGATATTTCATATGCTGTAAAGTTCAAATGTCAGATATAAGTAGTTTTGCAAACAAATTTTTAAGGATTGATCCATTTATGCGTACCCTTAAACCTGGTTTTTCTGAATTAACCCTAGGAAGACAGTTTGTGGCTCCAGCAAAAGGGACTTCCTATAAGGATGAGCAAGTTCATCAGTAATATTCTAAAAATACCCCCTCCTGGGGCATCTGAGTGGCTCAGTTGGTTAAGCATCCAACTTCAGCTCAGGTCATGATCTCGCTGCTCATGGGCTCAAGCCCTGCATTGGGCTCTGTGCTGACAGCTCAGAGCTTGGAGCCTGCTTTGGATTCTGTGTCTCCCTCTCTTTCTGCCCCTCCCCTGCTTGTGTTCTTTCTCAAAAATAAATAAACACTGGAAACAAAATTTTTTTAATAAAAAGTACCCTCTCCTTATCCTGCTCTAATTTTTAAGATGTAGAACTAGTACTTTCATCAGACAGGTAACACATACCAAAAGTGAGCAATCACAAGAGTCAAGAACACTAGTTTCAAAAGAACTTGTGTTCCCTTCTTCACTATGTAAATATACAACTAACTTCTTTATAGGAAGAATGCTACTATATTGCTTTAGGTGTCTAATAGGACACTGCTTATAGCAAAGTACAATAAAAGGAATTTCTGTAAAACAAATAATCAGGAAAATGTATCATTACCTGAGAACAGAGAAGACCCTTGCCATCTTGCCAATTGCTCGAATTTTGTTTCTTATGATTTCTTTCCGGGCTGCAGCTGAACCTACTTTCAATGGAATAAATAGAAAAAAAGACTCAAGTTTAGGGCATCCACGCTTGCACCATTCTACTACCCTATACCACGCTCATCTTAACCAACACCAAACCCTCTGCCACCAGCTCACATGAAGGAGACTTGATGAACTCATGCCAAAAAGCTTCTTACTCCTTCAATGTTTAGCTTAGCACTGGTCTAAGACTGGGGTCTGATACAGATATAGATGAAAAGTAATCCACAAACATTATGACTCTCACACTACTGCTAATCAGTAAAACAGCAATAGGAAAGAAACTAGAACCCAACCTGTATCACAAACCAGAGGACAAAAATAATGCTAACGATTCTATAGTCTTTGTTTAATTCTCACAAAAGCCTATGGCATGCAGACTAACAGACGAGAGTTGGTAATAACTCTGTATGGTCTTCTATTTAACTATTATAAAAGCCTCTGACATGCAGGCTGGAAATATCCCATCTTACTAGGATAAAGTAAGTTCCTTACTCTAAGTGGGTTTAAAAACAATGTGCAGATGCTGCACTAAAACATCTGCAATAACTACTGTGCAGATGCTGAACTACGGACTACACACCAATATTTCAACAATAATGCACATCTTAACCTCATAGACTGGATATCCTCAAGGTCATGCAAATATATACAAGCTCTTACAAATCTACGTGAGTGTGATACAAGTAGAGTGAACGAGAAAAGACTCCCTAAAACACATGGCTAAGGATCACTAATGTTTCCTCTATAAAGGGTTGACTGTACTGCCTATCACTGGTACAGAAGAGAATATACCAAAATAACTTGATCTTTGGCTGAAGAAAAACTCTAATTTTATCTTCCTTCCCTTGGCCTCCAGAAAGAACAACAATCTCAGTCCTGTTATCTCATATATAGCAACTAGAATGACTCTGGACCCAAGAGTGTGGTTCCTTAGAGCTGTGCTTCAACATGATGAAAACACACATATGGAAGCACCATGGTTGAGGAGAAAGTTAAGGAAAGGCTAAAGAGACTAGACTAAAAGGGGCTATAGGTACACAGAGGTCTGAACAACCATAAGTCTTCTGGGCTAGAGCATCTCATTTAACATTCAAGCAGTCCACAAATACCATAGAATTCAAAACTAAGATGATGAATGGACCCTACCACAAGGAAACAGAAAGAAATCTAATTCCAAAGACGAAAACAAAAGACATATTTTAGAGAAAAGAGGCTCCATGACCATGTTTATGATGCTCTAAAGGGTAATTATTATGAGCAGTGAAGCTACAGCTTTTAAAGTACAAAACTGTATGGATACCATGGTATTCCACAGTATTTTTAAGATGCCAAAATATTACTAAAAGTCTCAGAATCATAGAACATTAGAATTTGAAGAGACATTAGGGATATACTGCAAATTTTAATCTCATTTTATAGACAAAGAAACTAAGTTTCAAATGTCTTGTCCAAGGACATAAGGTAAATCTGATTTCTTTGAATGAATTAACACAAACATTTTGTTTTAAAATGGACAGAATTTTAAAAACACCTAGACTGGGGGAGAGGAGTATGGGGATGGGAGAGGATGGCTGCAATGAGGTACATTCATATTTTCAGCCTTAATTTATATATCTATAAAACTGAATGATATGTAAACTATACTGATTTCAATTTTTTAAAAATCACTGGAATATAAAAACACTATACAAGTCAGGATTTAAAATCAGTCTACAAACACATCATGCATATTAAAATAAATGTCCACAGTAAAATTACTCTGGGGAATAAGACAGACAATCAAACACCCCTAATCATGCAGGGAAAAGTACAAAACATTACAAATAAGCAAAAGAATGAAATTTTAAAACAAGAGGAATGAAAAAGAGGGGAAAATATTTCCATGCACAGAAAGACAGATATCTTGGAATATGACTTCTAAAAACATCAAATTCTAACCCAGATAAAACTTAAACTAAATTTGCAAAAGGCCCAAGAGGACTCTGGATCAATAGTATTCAATGAATGTGCTAACTTACATGGATATGAGGATAACTTATGAAGTCATATTTCAAAACAATGTTACTCTGTCTGGTCTGTACCTTTTTTATTGCCATATATGAGCCGTTCTTCAGATGGAGAGTCCAGAAAAAAGGAAGTGAATGATGGAGAAAAGGTGGTTGAGACAAATAAAAAGATAGAGATTTAACTTGGCAGTGGTACTGAAGAATGAATGTAGAAAGAAAGGGAGAAAAATGAAGGCCCTCATATTCAAAATCTGAAAAATGTAGTACTGTAGGATCTGGTGAATAAAAGAGGGATGCTACTGGCTAGAACTCTAAAGGAAAGATTTCTTAAAAGATATGTGTTCAGAAGAAATTATGGACAGAATGACTATAATATTTGATGAAAGTAGACAAGTTAGGGACAGAAAAAAAAAACACGTGAAAACACATAAGACTGATAAGAGACTGTGCAAACAACAATCGCACATTTATATTGATACCCCTAAGGAAATGTATCACCCATGGGAATATGTTAAGTGAAGGGAAATGATACAAATGATATACAAATTCATGTGGTTCTTCAAGGACACCAACATCTGCAAAATCTATAGTACATACAGAAAAATGTGGGTAACTTCATAAACTACCTCAATGGAAAAATCTTACCCACTCCCAAAAATGAAAAGGCTAAGCCTCCCACACTCCATAATAAGAAGAGCACACAATTTCTTGAATCTGAATTGTAGAACTTTTGCACATACTCAGCACCAATAGTATGTGCTTTCTGTTCTCAATCCAATCTGGGAGCTTGCAGGACATCTTTTTCCAGAAATAGCAACAGATTATTTCAAAGCAAGTAATATCTCTAAGAGTAGGCAGTAGAGATGTTTCATTTGAGCTTTCCGTATCTTCCATTCTAATGCAGAGATACAGAATTCCATTACAGGAAATGCAAAGTTTTAGTTTAGTAAAACTATAGCCCATGTGGATTATGTATTTCCTTTACCAAACTCAAGACAAAAGATAAATATCTGAAATAGTATGCATTCTAAAAATAACAGAAATCAGTGTTCAGAAATTCTCTTTAATGATTAAATAATACCTCTAAAAGGAATGCTATGTGCATTTATACAAGCAATATGTTTATGCAAATTTTTGCTTTTAAAAATAAATCCACATATACATTAAACAATACAGAATACCAAAGATCATTACTTAAGAAAAGTCTTATTCCTTTACCCAATCTGAGACTTAAATATGTAAAAACTACTCTTTCTTTCCTGCCACTGGGAAATCTCCATCCCTGCTCTCTCCCTTTTCCCACAGAAAAGCTAAACCCTTATTCTGCCTCCACAGCAATCCACAGTTTTCTTTCTAAGTCAGATTTCTCCCCATGTCCAGCTCATCGGATGGTTCCACTGTTGAAAAGGGGAAGGAGAGGATGAAAGTCATGCTATTATGGTGAAAGGAAAGGAGACCAATGTACAGAGTTAAGGGGAAGAAATGCAGGAATATGACTAAGGAAAGGAAATAAACCCAGTTCCAGTAGCTCTTTTCCCTATCCCACCCTATTATCTATCCTAATGTCCTCCCCTTTCCTCCATTCCTCAAAGGTCTCTCCCAAACCTTTCTTATTCCTCCATACAAACTCCTAGATTCATATTGTTAAGTTTTTCTTGGAGCCTCTACTCCTAATACTTAGTACAGAAGGGTGAAGAAATGAGGAGTAATTACACCTGCTATGTTGGCAGTGAAGGAAGATCTATTTCTAGTATTCAATGCTGGAACTCAATGTATTTTCCCATAGAAACACTGTCATAAATAACAGCTTAACAATTTTTAAAATTACTTCCTTCCTATTCCTTCAATCCATAGATGAGAAGATCCTGGGAAGTGAGGTGACTTCTCCAAGATTACACAGCTAGCATAATGGTAGCACCAAGATACCTAAACCATTGATCCTTTTCACGAAACTACACTACCTCTTTAGTGATCCACATAAATCATAATTCTCAAGTGCAAGAATGATATAACAAGTGGATAAATAAGCATAATTTATAATAGGAAAAATGTTGATTAGATACATAAAATCTCATTAGAAGGGATATAACAAAATTTCATGTATTCCTGGTTGAATCCCAAAAATGATCAGTGTCTATCTTTATATAAATCATAAGTATCTAAACCAAGTAATATAGACTTAACAAGGAAATTTTTATCTGTTTTTTTAATAGGAAGGAAACGAAAGCTTTACCTATCACTACTCCTATTTAAAATATTTTTAAAAACTACTATTCATAATATTGATACAAATTTGTTAAAAAATAAAGGTGAAATGTAGAACTTAAATAACAATATCAGCATTATGCAAATGGAAGATTTTTAAAAGTTAAAGAAAACAAAATAAAAATTATCATAGGAAATAATATTGCTGATCCAAGTTCTCAAACAGAAGATAAACCCACAAATACATAGGGTACACCTTATACACAAAAAATACATTATGAGATACTAGTTGTAATAATATGAAAATATAAAATGCTAAAGTATTAACTTATATGATAACAGACTTTTTCAAAGAAAAATTATATAATTTTGAATGGAATAATTATATATTAAATGGGATAATTACATGAACTATTATATAAAGCAAGAGATCTTGATCTTAGTTTAGAAAACTAAATATTAAAAACAAACTTCCTATATGAAGATAAAGATTTAATGATATGCCAATTAAAATTGCTACTAGATAACATGCCTTTACGTGAACATGTTCATATATGGTATGTTACTTCACATACAATAAAAAGCTGCAAACACCAAAAAAAAAAAAATTGCTACTAGATATTTCACAGAATTTGACAAATCACAGAAAACTTTATCTGAAAAAATCAGTGAGCTATGAACCAAAAATTATTGCAGTCGTTATATCAATATCTGTAAGATTATGAAGCAGGTACTATTATTTTCATTTTGAAGATTAAAAAACTGATTCTCAGGAAGGCTATTTGCCTGAGTTCATATAGCCATTATGAGAAACTAGAATCTAAACCCTGACCTAATCTCACAAGAGAAAAGGGTTAAAGTGAAAGAACACGGGGAAAAAATATTTAATTAAAACTATTTAAGGACACCTGGGTGGCTCGGTCGGTTAAGCATCCGACTTCAGCTCAGGTCATGATCTCACGATTCGTGAGTTCAAAGCCCATATTAGGCTCTCTGCTGTCCGTGTAGAGCCTACTTCAGATCCTCTGTTCCCCTTCTCTGACCCTTTCCACTATGTGCTCTCTCTCTCAAAAATAAACAAGCATTTTAAAAAAAGGAAGAAAAAAAACTATTTAAAAATTTTATGGAAAAGACAGATACAAGGAAGTATGTTAGAGCTAAAAACCTCTACACAAACATCAAAAGGAGAATTAAAACAAGAAAAAATATTACTCATTAGAGTTTATTATCCAAACCAAAAAGAATGGATATAAATAATTTATTTCAATTAATGAAACTACAAACCAGGGTAAAAGCACATCTCTGTTTGTCATCAACAGATGGCAATGGCAGACACTTGAAGCTACTTTGTACTTTTAACAAATGGGTTTACAACAGTGTTTAAGAATTAAACCTATTTGTAAGCAGAGAAATTTCTAAATTGTACTTTACTTAGATTGTACTTTAATAAGTGGTCAATTTATTTTTTTTTTTAAATGTTTATTTATTTCTAGGAGAGAGAGACAGCGTGAGCAGGGGAGGGTCAGAGAGAGAGGGAGTCACAGACTGAAACAGGCTCCAGGCTCTCAGCTGGCAGTCAGCACAGAGCCTGACGCGGGGCTCGAACCCACGAACCGCGAGATCATGACCTAAGCGAAAGTCGGATGCTTAACCGACTAAGCCACCCAGGCGCCCCAATAAGTGGTCAATTTAAATATACAGTTTATACAGTTGAAAGTAGATAGGTTTTTTTAAATTAACAATAATAAGAAAATCAAAGAAATGTAAATTAGACTAACTGTAATTCACTATTATGTAGCCACCAAGCAAAATAAGTAAAAATGACCAAAACCAATGAGGTGGGCCTGTGGAGAAAATCATTGCTAAAAGCACTTCATATTGCTCCAATTCTTTTGCAAAGTAATTTGGCAGGTCATAGCTAAAAAAAAATGAAGCTAAAATACATATTTAACTCTGTAATTCTCTTCAAAAACTTTACTCCAAGGGTGGAAAAAAACTATTGTCCCAAGCATATTTATTTCCTGCTATTCATAATAAGGATAACTGAAAACAACCCAAATGCCAAACAATAGGAGATTAACTGAAAATTATGGTATATTAATAACTTAGAAATATGTAGCTATTAAGTTTTAATAATACATAGACCATGTTTAATACATGGAAACAATTATATACTGATGGCAATTATGAAAAGAATATTACAATAAGATGTGAGGGGCCTACGGAAAGAAATAAAGAGTTTCAGCTTTAAGCTGTTTACATTTTTGTTTCTCAGTGACTTAAATTTTAAAAAATATATTTTAAAAGTTTTAAGTAAAAATTTTAAGACATAAAAATAAAAGGAATTTTGTTTTTATAGTATTAATTTACACTATAAATACACATCAGTATACAGCTTGGTTGGCTTGCATAAGAACAAACAACCATGTCTAACCTTATTTCTGTGGAAAAGATGCTTTCTGAAAATCAAACTAAACTAACAAGTGGTCTCTTAGAACACAACCATTCATAAGTTGGGAATAGCCTACTTTAGTTTTGGAGGGGAAAAAATAACAACAACATTGGGAGTTCAGGTATGTCTCTGATGCATCAATAATACCAATGAAACAAAAAGCATTTTTATATCGTCCCTTTAAGTGGTGTCCATATTTATGAAGAACCACATTCTTTAGTACCTTTCAATTTTGCATTCCTTCTGTTCCTCCAAATTCCCCCTTTCCCAAAATTCACCTTCTTCCCCATACCAACAGAAAAAAAGTAAAATTATTAAAATTATTTTAACATATTAGTATCTAAAAAATTGTCTTGACACTCATATCAAATGGTATAGCCATTTGAGAGCAATGACTACATTTTGCAAGAATGTGTATTGAAGCTAGGCAGTTCAAAAATACCATTTCACAATAAAAAATAGTAAAATGAATAATCATACCATCAAACTGGTCTTCACCTTCAGTCATCAGTTCATCATCAGAGCAAATACTCAGAACATTTACCAACATTTCTGTCACTATCAAAAATGAAAAAAAAAAGTTTATGTTAGCTGACCAAATACAACTGTCTATATGTACACACAACAATTATTAATATAATAGTCAAGTGATTTTTAACCCAAGAAGACATACATTCTGAAGCTAAGAATGAAGAAACTACAGAAAAGTACAAAGGTTTTCAAAATCAGAGAAATTCAATGAATAACAAGTCTGAGAGTGATTCTGTACAGAATAAGTTTTCAGGTGTCTCAGAAAAAAAATGAAGCCCCACAGAGATAAATAACATATAAATGTATCTATTTCAATTCTTCATTTATGGATATAGCATTTCCTTACAGAGTAAAACTCACATCACGGTTTCACTGTTTCAAAATGGCATTCAATTTTTTAGAAAATGGACTCTAAAAAAATCCCTTGAAACTTAATTCTTTTCTTTTTATGTTTATTTATTTATTTAGACAGAGAAAGAGCATGAACAGGGGAAGGGCAGGGAAAAGGAGAGAGAGAATCCGAAACAGGCTCCATGCCATCAGCACATGGGACTGACATGGGACTCAAACCCATAAACTGTGAGATTATGACCTGAGCCAAAATCAAGAGTCAGATGTTCAACCAACTGAACTATCCAGGTGCCCCAAAACTTAATTCTTAAGATTACAAATGACTAACAACCTGAACCCATGCTTCTTTCTTAGGCTTATTCCTCCTTTACATTCTACATATTTTTTCCCTTCTCTTTTCCCTTAGTTTCCAGGATTCTACTCTTTTGGTTATCCTACATTTCACAGTATTTCCCTTGTAAATCTGGATATTCTCAAAACTCTCTCCGCACAATCTCTTGGTGATTTTATATGCTCAACCTCTTGGCAATCCCATCTATAGCTACAGAGTTTCAAGTATCACCTTTCTGAAGATTATTCCAAAGTCTGTATCACCAGTCTTAACTTCTCCTTCAGTCTCTGGATTTCCTTACTGGTTTTATTGCCAACTATCTTAAACTATTTTATATGGTCTGTTTCTCCTACTAGAATGAGAGGTTCGTGAGTGCAGGGTGATGCTTTGTTTACCACTGTACCTCAGAGTCTAATACAATGCCTCGTACAAGATGGGCATCCAATAAATATTTGAAAAATGAGTAATTTAAAAAAGAAAGGTATAAGCAAGTTTCAATTAATAAATAAAAATGCCTGTTGAATATTAGCCTCTGGATGTCCTGATGACACTTAGAAATGAACACATCCAAAACAAAATTCAACACTGCTCCTATTATTCCTCCTATAAATATATTAATAGCACATCATATGCCAGGGACGGTGCTAAAGCTCTGGGAATCAAATATAAAAGGTCTAGTCTCTACCCACAAGAAGCTTACTAACTACTAAAGGATATCTATCTATCTATATGTAGATACAGATATACACAATGCATACACATACATGTGTACGTGCACACACACACACACACACATACACACACACATACACACACAAGGGTAATGAGTCCTATGCTACAAGTATGCAGAGGTATACAAAAGACCTGCAGGGAAAAGGAAGGCTTCTGGTAGAGGAATCATGCAGTAGGAGTTTGCCAGGTGGAAAGGGCATGTAAGGCATTCTAATCATAAGTGAGAAAAAATATGAAGTAGTCTAGAACAAAGAGTCCAGAAATAAAATCTCACTTTTAAAACATTAATTAATTTATTTTTTTAATTAACATCTGAGTTAGCTAATAATGATTTCAGGAGTAGAATTTAGTGATTCATCACTTACATATAACACCTAGTGCTCATCCCACCAAGTGTCCCACTTAATGCCCATCACCCATTTAGCCCATCCACTCACCCCAAACCCTTCCAGGAATTCTCAGTTTTTTCTCTGTATTTAAGAGTATCTTATGGTTTGTCCCCCTCCCTGTTTTTATATTGTTTTTGCTTCCCTTCCCTATGTTTATCTGTTTTGAATCTTAAATTCCCCATATGAGTGAAGTCATATATTTATCTTTCTCTGACTCATTTTGATTAGCGGAATACCCTCTAGTTCATCTACGTTGCTGCAAATTACACCTCACATTTAAGGTCAACTGATTTTCAACAAGGGTGCCAAAACAATTCAGTGGAGAAAAGAAGAGTCTTTTCAACAAACGGTGCTAGGACGACTGAATATCCACATGCAAAAGAATGAAATTTGACCCCCCACAACACATCATATACAAAACTTAATAAAAATGGTTCAAAGATTTAAATATAAGAGCTAAAACTATAACACTTTTTAGAAGATATCATAGAGATAAATCTTCACTAGTTCAGATCAGGCAATAGTTTCTTAAACACAACACCAAAAACAAAAGCAACAACAAAAAAATTAATAGGACTTCTCCAAAATTTAAAACCCTTGTGCTTCAAAGGACAGTGTCAAGAAAGTGGAAAGACAACCCATAGTACAGGAAAAAATATTTACAAATTGTGTATCTCACAAGGAACTTGCATCTAGAATATATAAGGAACTCTTACAACTTAGTAATAAAAAGAAAACCCATTAAAAAATAAACAGAATATTTAAATAAATGTTTCTTCAAAGAAGATAACCAAATGGCCAATATACTACAAGGCTACAGTAATCAAAACATTATGGTACTGGCACAAAAAAAAAAAAAAAAAAAAAAAAACAACATTAA